>NW_004567125.1:597902-618206 GCF_000260355.1 Condylura cristata | reverse complement strand
TGATATATATCACATATATATCTATATGTAGATATATAAATACTTAAAATATATTTTAAAACTAAATGGGAACTTGCTAAAAGGTTTAAATGTCCCTGAAATTGGTCTAGTGGGTATATGATTAAAACACCCTGCTGTTACGGGACAATGGACTGCCCCACTGCTCTGGCCGCTGGACAGGAGACCACTAGACGCCACAGCCAGACCCCCAGAGCTACGTCCAGAATGGAGAAGGCGTGACTGAGGGAGGGAGGGCTCCGGTGGACTCTAGCTGGGAGAACTCAGGAGCTACATGGCTCTACAAATTTAATTTCAATTCCTTTTCTCAGATGCTGGGGCCAAATTCCAGGGCAAGTGGCAACTACGTTAGAAGGCAGATGCAGACAATTCCCTCAACTCGGGAAATCTGCCAGGTTCTCAGGATGACCTTATTAACTGTTAGAAAGCCTATATACTGCAGCCCCATTTCATAGATGGGGAACGCTGATGCTTTAATAACCAGCTCTGGCCAAATCGCACCACACAGAGAGTGAGGTCAGAATCCAGCTCTGACTCCATGAAAGCAGGTGGGCTCTCAGTTTAACCTCCTTGACCTTCTCTAGGAAACTGGAGGCAAGGCGATGGGCTAAAACAGAGAAAACGTGTTTTAACCTCAAAAAGAATTAGGCCACTGCCAAAAGGAGTAACTCTGATCTCATCTACACTGGTAAATGTTTTCCCCCTAAAGTATTTGTTTCAGAAATAAGCCTTTAATTTGAATACTTTAGGAGCCAAGATTTCTGTCTGTTGAAAATATTTATTTCTATTGTTTGGCAGGAATCAATTTGTTAGGGCACCAGCCACTCTGGCAAAGGTTCCCTTCCGCTTCTCTGGGAAAACGCTTGGCGGCAAAACCATCCACCGCCCAGCAGCTCTCCCTGTTTGGGCTACCCCAGCCACAAACATCTGCCGGCGCAGACACGGCTGTGAATCAAACCAGCCACCCAGTGAGTGCACTGGGGCAGATACGCTTTGGGGGTTACTGGGAACATGGAAATGGGCTTGGCGGCAACTGCCTGGATGCAATTCTCAGAACTGGAGTAGGTTTTACCTAATTATTTTGCAAGCAGTTCAAACTAACGTTAATATGGCCAAATATCAGGCGATTTTTTTTTTTCATGTAGTTCCCTCTCTCAGGGCAGGAGGCAGGCCCTGTCCAGGGGCACGAGGGAAGTCTACAAGGCAGCAGGGGAGTTCGGCAGAACGGCCAGGCTGGCTACCGGAATTTGGAGAAGTCACCAAGACTCCTCCCCCCAGGGTTCCCCCCCACCCCAAGCCTTGGTTTTCCCATCTGCAAAATCCATCACCTAGGCTGGCTCACAGGCTTGTTGGAAAACTGTGTTATCAGGAGAACAAGGAAACCTCTTACAAGTTTTTTAAAAAGTTCCATTAAGAGGAACTTCTTCTTATCTTCTGCAAGGACAAAGTACCCTCCAACTTCCTCACTTTGCTCCCTTTTTTGTAAGCTACAGAGGGGAGAGGGGAGCTTCAGAGACAGATCATGAAAGTTAAAAGCTATCACAGTTATAGGTGAAGTGCTAATAACTTCATTTTGAAACTGTCGGGTTTGGTTTTTTTTTTAAATCACAGCTGTGGCTTGCACTAGAACTCTACCTGTAGCTGCGCTCCCTTCTCACATTTTAATTAGCAAATAAAAACTCCAAAAAGCTCTCAAAATGTTTTTGCCTGGAACTTATAAGTAAAGTTCAAAGATGCCAAGTGGCTCCTGGGGGAAACCAAAGAGGTAACAGGCACCTGTCAGCAACGAAAGGCAGGTTCATTGAAAACAGCTTGTGTCAAACCAAGAAATGCCACCTTTAAGCCAGCTTTGATTTTTATTTTTGCAGTTAATTTTCAAGATGTTCAGGGCTGTGTTCGGTGAGCACGGTTTAGAACACCCTGCCATTGGCTGGGGGCTGCTGCCAGCCAATGGCACTCGCATGGCAGAATGGCAGAATGGCACTCGCATGGCAGAGAATGAAACGCGCGACTCCTTTGCTCCCCCTCGACACGGGTGCTTCTGACCACTACCGGGAAACCCGGGGGGGGGGGGGCACCAGGTGACACTGCAGGTGGGTGCCCGGCGCCTGGAGCAGAAGTATGATCTCAAAGAGACTCACAGAGCCTCGCCTGTAGCCACACTAGGCACAAGGGTCACCCGGGGTGGGGAGTGCTGCTGTCCGCCTGCCCGCTCTGGGCACCCGTACAGTCGCCGGCTACGCCCCACCCTGTCCAAGGAGCTCTCTGAGATTTAGTTAGAGGGACGCGTCCACCAGGACTTTATAGAGGTATTGCTGTAAAGGAAGAGGACACACTGCTGACAAGCACAATGACGACTAATGACTAACACTCTGCCGGGGCTCTGACTCAGTGCAGCGCTCCCTCCCAGCACAACTCCGAGGTCTGCTCTCGGGTGCACGGCCCCTCTTCATCCTGGCCTTGACTCACGATGGCCCCACAAGTGGGAAGGGTTCTTCAGGCTGGAAACTACGACCGACTACTAAGTGCGGCCAGCCTCTCCGCGACAGCAGCAAGTTCAGGTGCTCATCACCGGCCGTTCTCTACCACTAAATGCCATTTCTTAGTTACACAGACATCATGGTATTTTTTCCCTATCAAACCGCTTGTTTTGGTCCAGGGATGACATTTCTCTCTACCCCATGTTCTTGGTTCTTTTTTTTTTTTTTAAAGATTTATTTATTTATTCATACAGAACTGGGGTACAGGCCAGAGATGCAGAGGGTGAGAGGATTCACCAGGGACAGTGTGGGGAGCAGAACAGGCAGATCGAGGAAGCACACTGCCTAGGGGAGCGGCGGGCGGGTCAGGAGAGGTCTGCCTCGCCATGTGGATCTCCTCCGGGGCAGGCGGGGATGGAACTCATGCGGAAGTGGCTTAAGCTTCTCAGTGCAATGCTTTAACCTGCTGTGCCACCAGGGAGGGCCCTTTTTTTTTTTTTAAGATTTATTTACTTATGCATACAGAACTAGGGTACAGGCCAGAGGCGCAGGGCCGGTGAGAGGCTTCACCAGAGACAGAGTGGGGAGCAGAACAGGCAGATCGACGAAGTACACTGCTGAGGGGAGCAGCGGGCGGGCCAGGAGAGGTCTGCCGCGCCATGTGGGTCACCTCCGGGGAAGGCGGGGATCGAACTCATGCGGAAGTGGATTAAGCTTCTCAGTGCTGCGCTTTAACCCGCTGCGCCACCAGGGAGGGCCTGTTCTCGGTTCTTTATGTGCTATGCTCCTTGTGACTCCCTGAGAGGCAGGCGGTAGGAGGTTCTGATCTGACCTAGAGGCAAAGGGCAGTTCCGGTAGAGTATGTGCCACAGAGGGCCACGCCCTCCCCACCCGCTGCCCTCTCGGCAGTGCCAGTCGGAAGCCCGACCCGAAACGCTGCCCATGCAGCACCAGGAAGCAGCTCTGGCCAAGTGGCCTTGCTTACACTCTCCGCTCCTTTTCTGCTCACGTCATCCCATCGCAGGCAGGAAGTCACAGGCGGTGATGCACAAGCAGCAGCTGCTGTCTCCTAGAGCAGCGAATATCTGATGCTGCCAAGCTAATGTTAATATAAAGGAAATACTGCCCTAGATCGGAAGTGATAATCAAGATCTTCAATCATCAAAACAAAACAACCAATTACGTTCAGTATACTTTACTCACTAATTTGAGAAAGCAAACCAATATTTTTCTTTTATCAAGGTTTTCGACAAGACCTGAGAGAAAAGGAGACCTCTCCGTTAATCCTAGCGCTGCCCCCAGCCCTGGGTGGTCTACGTCACAGGCTCCACTGGATCTCCATAGACCTGTATCACACTCAAGAAACTGAACATAACCGCCAAGGGGGAAAGTGCAGCGTGTTGTGCGAACACGAACACCTGAACTGGGGTGGCCTCGGGGGCCATGAAGAATCTGCCTGCAACCCAAAGACCCTCAGAAGGAAGGCCAGGGCCAGTTCCACAGACAGGTCTGTACACCCACATGTGAACCTTTGGTGAAACCAAAGGCTTCACCCCTGGGAGCAGCTGTTCAGCCAGAAGTTGCCCCCTCGCACTGCAGCCCCTTGTCGGAGTGTGTCGGGCTCCTGTAGGGACAGAGAAAGACAAGGCAGGAAAAGGCCACCAAGCCCACTGGGTCCCAAGCGGCATAAACTCTGCGAGGTAACTGGTGGCTGCGGGCAGGCAGGATGACACAGACGAGGGGCCGGGATACCTGGGACCTGAGGGGGAGCAATGACTTCTCTGGGCGGGCTGAGGGAAGAAGACTTCACAGGAGCAGCAGCGAGGGATGGCCGAGAAGGACAAGAGGGATTTCATGGGGGGAAGAGGGAGGATTCCAGAAGGCACAGAACGGGCAGAGGTAATGAAAGAGCTGCAGCTACAGTTTATTGACTCACGCTTTGCATCCCCTGTCACTTCAGTCGCCTCAACAATCCCAGAAGACAGCGCTCATGAGCTCCCCAGTGAGTGAAGGCTGCCAGGGGAGGTGAGCAACCTGCCGGGATCGCAGGGCTGTGGGCGAATGTCACACAGCAATACTTTCTGCCCCTTTCACGACAGCTGAACCTGGTCATAAGGGCAACAGGTTCGGGTGGACATGGGGGCAGTGAGCTACGGGGGCACAAGGGGGGAAGAGCTGTGGCTTGCTCTCGATGGCGAGGACACCCCGCCCAAGGCCCCCTACCGGGGCAGGAGCACTCCTTCAGGGTGCTGGAGTCAGGTCAGCGTTGAAAAGAAGGCATCACAGTGGGGGCTGGAGCGACAGAGTCACTCGTGACCCCCTGGGTCACTAAGGGTGGCGGGCAGTGGGTCTCAAGAGGACAGACTGGGGTCACCCAATCCGAGTCCTGAATGTGAGTTTGACTCTCTAGGCTACTGGTGACCGCCGAAGTGCGTTAGAAAGATCAGCCCGGTAGCGATGGGGAGAAGGGGCCAGAGGGAGGAGAGGCTACACGCAGGCCAGGAGGCCCCGCTGCACAGCAGAGAAGCCTCAGGGAGCAGGGTGGGATGCCAAGGGTGCAGGGGTCCGGCCTTACTGCCTGAGGAGGAGGTGGCCACCGGAAATCATGGAATGAAATCAAAAATCAGCAAAAGAAACGAAAATCGTCTCTAAAAGAATCCTGAATCAGCTTCGGTGAATAAAGTAAATACAGGAAGCAGCCGCAAGAAGAGAAAATAGGATATACTAAAATGGAATTACGAGCTGGCACCGAAAGGCCGTGCAGACTTCCCCCGGCCAGCGGCTGCCAGTTCCCCCGGTCCCCCCTGCTTTAAACGCTCACTGGGGTCCCGGAGCCAATCAGCACAGGACCTGTCAAAGCTGACTGCTAGAATAAAAATGGAAAGGCCGACTGGCAGCCATAACATGGAATTTCCTTGTTTTTATTAGTTTAAGGCTCTTAAAGAGTAACTTTTACATTGGGGAAAACTTTCCAAATATGTACTACTTGAAACTTAGATCCAGTTACCTCTCACATGTTTTCAATCACTCCGCTTGCCAATTTTGCTAGTCATCAGAAGACACTTGCGGCCCAGTGCGGGGATGGGTTTCCCTCTCCCGCCGCATCTGCCCGCCCGCCCGCAGCGCCCTCAGCCGCTGGGCCCTGACCAGGCCGGCTGCCAGGGCGGTGCCGAGGGGCTGGGGCGCTGCTGCGTCACACGGTTCACTGCAGGGACCCCGCGGTGCGGGTGGTTCTTTTCTTTTATTTAAATAAAATCCACTGCTAAAATTCAGCATTTTATACTATGATTGCTACTTAAATTAATCCAGAAACAGGCTTCTTCCGACACACACACACACAGCGGTTGCTCAGTTTTGCACTCCTTCGGCTAACCCCGCCACGGCGGGCGGCTCGTGCTGTGTCCTGGGCGCTCCTCGACAACAGAGCGGCGTGAAAGTGAACCGCTTGCCTGACCCATGCATGATACATAAGTAAAACTTAAAACTCTAACCTAGTCCTCACTGCTAGAAAACGCCTGATGAACCAAGGGCAGAATCTCCAAATCCCTAAAAAAGCGCTCTTGCCCTCTGCTTTGCCGAGGTGAGCGAACGTGTCAGAGTGGCTGAGCCTTCGAGGGTGTCAAGCCGCAGACATGGGGTGAAAGACAACTGCCTGCTGTCACTGAGGACTGAGTAGTGTGGTGGGGGGCCCTTGGGCAAAAAGGAGGTGCCGGCACCTCACAGCGCACCCAAGAGGGCTCCGAAGGTGGCCCAATTCACCTCGGCCTTCTCCAGGGCCGAGACTCTGGCCCTTGGCATGGAAGACAATACCGCCTACCGCCCCCGGCCCATCCACCTCTGGATGGGGACCTACTTCCCTCTAGAAACAGGAAGGCAAGCAAAAAGTCCTCTGAAATTTAAAACTCTGTATTCAGTTTGTTAGGGACAGGCTCCAAATCTCCAGCATAAACATTTATTTTTAATTGAGCTGTTTTTTTTTTTTTCTTTTTTTTCTCCATTTGAAACCTGTTAATTCCATGACTGAGAATTCATCAAGTTTCAGGCTGGAATTAATTTTAGCAACTGCTTTATACCAAAAATATTAGTAGATGTAGCTGTGTAACTGGCCTCACTTCACACACTGTCATTGAGAAGTCTGCATGTTCGCATCCCTTCCGGATAGCAGAGTTCGCACTGACAAAGCAGAGTTCTGAAGCTGGCGAGCTCGCCATGTCTCCCCGAGGGGCACAGAGCTGCAGGAGTGGGCTAGCCGCCTGCTCAGCGGCCCTTTTCGCACAAAACTGGCATCACTCGGTCCCCTCCCCATGCCATCCAGGCACACACCCCGCCCCCCTTCCTCAAATGAGTACTGATAATGCACCTAACTTTGGACAGGGACGGCCAGAGATGCTGGTGTTTCTTATTCTTCCACCTGCTCCCTCACTGACCCCATTCTCACAGTTCACAAACGGCACTGCCCAGCGAAGGCTGCCTGCGTGGGGTAGGGCAAGCTGAGCCGGGGGCTGTTTGTTGACTGAGATGTGAAGCTCGCTTCGTGTTACTGAAAGGCGGCTCCTGGATCACTGGTGATCTGCCCTCAGTCGGGTGACAAGCAACCACCTCGTCACAGATTCGGCTGGAACTCAACGGCGGTGGTGGCTGTCGGAGGGCTGGCTCTACCCCACAGCTCACTGCAGGAAGCCGCAACATGCCTCCTCGAGGGAACCAAAGTCGGCCTTCCCTAGAAGTCTATCCAAATGAAGGTCCTCCTATTGCAGGAGGCTGATCCGGCCTTTCTATGCGACAGCCACCATGGAAGCTTACTGGCACCACCACCACCCCCCCCGCCGCCTCCCCCACCCCTCCCCCTCCCCCTCCCCACACACTCTCAATGCCCAAAGTCCTCCGATGTACAACTAAGACATCACCACGGCAATTTCAAAGTCAAATCTTACTCCTAACACTTTCCAAATATTACTCTGAAATTTTATTCACCCAAGCCTGGTGAATTGGCCAGAGTCCCCACACCCAGTGTCTTCTCCCTGGCACTCCAGTCCTCAAGGAGCAGGAAGCACCCCCTGGGCCAGGCTCAGTTTTCCAGTGGCCCTGGCTTGTGGGATCCACTATGGGTACAGCCTTGCTTATCAGCTTCACCTTCTCCTGCAATTCCCCAGAATAAGCCCACTAGGCTGAGTCTGGGACAGGCGCCCTGCAAGGCCACGCCGCAGCGCTCTGGTGGCCAGCCAGTCCCCACACACGGCGGGAGAGGCCGGGCAGCACGCTCTAGGGCTGTGGAAACCACGCTTCAGTTCAGCAATCCAACGAGACCCTTGCCTCCAGGGCTGTCCATTCAAGAGGATTCCTTCAGGAGCATCCAAAATGTTTCCATGGCTTGGTTCCCAGCCCAATATGATTTACTCCGTCAGAGTTTTATTTAAGACCAGCATTAAAGCACACCGTTACTTATGAATCTGGGGGAGAGCAGAAGTCCAAAACCTGCTCTCACTTGCTGCTACATTGCCAACACGCTGGCCTTCCTCAAAACCTAGGCCGCAATTAACAAGAGTTCTGTAGAGCTGGATGAAATTCTAGCCACACCTTATCTAACTTTCTGAAGAACTATAATAGTTCTAGACGTTTGAACTAGTTATTTTTACAAAAATATTCAGCTATTTCCGTACTGATGCGATGCCTCACTCGTGCAACCTTCGAAGTGTGCAAAGCACGGCCACGGGCAGCACAACTCTGGAGCAAAGAGCCTGCTACTTATTTACGGCATCTCCAAAGCGCTTCAGAGTCTAACTTGAATATATATTTCACACAGTACCAAAACTTTTAAATATCCACAAGAAGATTTCATTTTTATAGGCAATAAACATTAAATCTAAAGGACTGGAACATAAAAAGTGTTTTAATACCATATAAATCACCTTTCCCTAGACAGACTAAATCTCCGAAGGTTTTAAGGACTGCAATATAAATTTTTATGGCAAATTATCTACATAGAAATTATCTGCATGAGATGCACTTTCACTTCTCATTTACATAGTGCTGACAATCTTTTCCATCACAACAGCCAATCCAATTTGGGAAATCACACGTAGAGGAGAAATACAATAGCTACATGTGGAGCATCCCCTTCCTTCTTTCTGCTCGTCCTCTTCGTCTGATACACAGAGGTCTATCCGTTTGTCCACAGAAGAGTCTTTAGCGAACCTGCTCAGCAAGAAAGAAACATTCAGGGGCCAGGCCCCAGCGTGCTTCCTGCCCAGCTCCTCTCCGGCCCCGGGCCGGCCAGCCGGGCTCTACCACCCTGATGCTGGGGCGTGAGGAGCTCTCCATCTACAAGGCAAGGATTTCGCACAGGTTTGTTTTCTAGATTAAAGATTAAAAAGGAATCACAGTCAACGCAGAAACTGGGACTGTTCTAAAAGAAAGCAAATATGATCTCCTAAACAATCACCTTATTCGTGAATTCTAAGATTTACAACCTGTCTCCAAAGCACAAGGAAACTGAAGTTTCTGTTCCCACTTCAAAGTTATTCTCTAGAAACAGGACCAGAAAAATGTAGCCAGCACGGCCGCTTTCAGGCCTGCAATTAATCTCAGCGGTCTTGAGAATGAGAAAAGAGAGAAAGGGGTTCTGGAAATAATCTCCCAATTGTTTTTATTCATATACGAAAAATTAAAGTTAATTTTTTATGCCTTTCATCTAGGGTAGTTTTAGATTCCTCTTCATTTTCTGGCAGGGTCTAATTAAACAAAAATTGATCTAGCATCACAAATTCTGCACAGAAAAGAAAATTAGTATTTTGGCAAAGGGGCACCCATCTTAGCTGCCTCTAGTCTGGATATGTAAGCATTAGCAGCCGAGGGGTGGGATGGAAAGCACATTTTAACAACATTTATCCATCGAACTGTCACATTCTCATGAAATAAAAACCCATGTAGATTTTAGACTGCATGTAACATGGTAATGACAAGCCCATTTCCTCTGGATTCACTGCAAGATCTTCCTGTTGAAGTGGCGCTTTCTGCCCTGGACATCTAAATGAGGGTGACTCGAGGCCCACAGTAAGTCTTGAAAACGGAGCAACCAGAAGACACCCTGGGACAAGGTGCCAGAAACACTGCGCTTTGCAAATGCAGGAGGTAACATTTTCTCTCCAGATTAAAAGACACTTGATGCCAACTAACAGCAGCTTGTGTAATCTTATTTAAAATGTGCTAAAGCATTACACCACTTCACCAAATGGGAGAGAAAGGAGCAATACTGAACCTAAAATTAAAAGAATCTGACCGACAACTTGTTTTTAGATGAGGTTGTCTTAAGAAGTCCAACTGTCCCCTCAGTTTGCCACGGTCGGCTCACAGCGAGGAGAGGAACAGAATGTGAACACTCCATGGAAGCACAGGAAGGAGGCAAGTTTTCGGGGCCCCCCACCCCAATGAGTTGATTTGTGGGGACAAAAACTTAAAACTGGCACCACACCCTACCCACCTGTGACTTCTAGTCTACAGTCTATGAGAAGCAAAACACAGCAACCCAGATGAGGATAGTTAACATCAACAACAGCAAGAAGCCTTAAAAATAACTCAATATAACATTTACTGACACTCTGCCATGGAGGAGTGGTGACAATAAAGAGCAGGCATTCTCCATGCAGAAATCCAGCACCCACGCCAGTTGGTTTAAAGAACAAATTGTCATCATTTCTTTAAATTTAGGGACAAAAATAAGGGACCACAGCCCTCAAATTAATACTTGAATACTAAATCCCCAAATGTGCAATTCAAGTATCGTGACTGCTGCCTGGCCTCCCCCTGCCGCTCGGACCCACTTGCTCGCCTGCACTCCGTCGCGAGGTCCCGCTCTGCGTGCCCCCTTACTGCAGGCCCCTCGACTTGGCTCAGCACAGCTCCTCAGAGGCCGGGGCTGCCTTCCCCAGCCAGGTGAGGTGACATCTCGGCATCCGGGAGCAGCCACGCTGCCTTCTCTGGGGTCCGGTCCTAGCAGCCACCTTCATGGGCTGCCCTTCTGAATGAAATCACCAAAGAAAACGTGTCTGGCGCCTATATATCTTAAGAGTTGAACATATCCGAGAATGGTATTACAGGACGTGGAATCAGTAAAAAGGCTACCCTACCCTTCGCAGAAAAAATGTTTAAAATGTGATGCTACAAAAGAAAATTAAAAAGAAAAACAAGCAAAAAATTTTCTTCTGCTAAATGATCTAACACTAAATAAGAATTTAGACATCCTACTTAAGTGACAAAAGAGTCAAAAATAAGAACAAGCAACAGCTTAAACAATGTCAAACCACACTTCAGAAATAAAAAAGATCTCATGCTAGCGTGTAAAGTGAGAAGAGGTAGATGGTAATAACCACACTCATGAAAAGGTTCAAGGTTAAACTCTCCGATTCATTAAGTAGTGATTACATGATAACCTGAATACATACAATTCAGAACCTAGGCAGGGAGGTTTGTGTTCTGGCAGTGAGAGAAAATGCACAAAGTAGATGGGGCTCTGTCTCCCCGAGTGCCCTGTATATATATACACGTCTCCTGAAAGAGGCCCATCACTTTTGCCCCATGCTGACTCACAAAGGCAGCAGCTCAGAGCCGTAAGGTGTGTATTTCACTGAGAGTCCAAGAATAAATCTGGTGCAGGGCCTCTGCCAGGCACTTTGCACCCTCCAGTCCTGACTCCGCCCAGAACAGATGGCAGGTAGGAGGGAGAGGGGGGAGAGGGGTGGAGGAGGAGAGGGGGAGTCCGCCTGCAGGTCAGCTCTGACCCCCGAGTTGTCCTCTCCTCACTTTGGTCAGTCTGGGATTTCCACACCTCTGCCCTGCACCTCTGTGCCGCGGTGGGGTTCCTGCTGTGAGCTGACAGGGCCCCCTCCCCCGCCCCAGTACCCCCACTCTTCGGATGGCTAAGCTCTGTGGCTGCAGGGCTCCTCGTCACACTGCTTTTGTCCCTACACAGCAACACACTGGAGGTAGGGGACTCACGCTGCCAGCTTCAGAACTCCTGCTTTCCCCCACCAGGGCTCCCCGGTACCGAGACCTGTCCGCCATGACCCCTTGTTTTCCCCAGCACTTTCTTCCTGTGGTCCGCTCCTGTCACTGCTTCCCTGCTGGGTAAGTCCTTAAGGACGCCCCACTACATGCCAGCAGGAATGGCCCTCCGTTCAGATCAGCCTGTCATCTGGGCTGAGCTTCGGCACCCTGCACACAACCAGCAAAAATGCCATACTGCAACTACAGAGTTCCTCCTTGTAAGAAGTTATTCCCTGAATGCCCCACATGCACTGGATAAGGAGAAAAGGAGAAAAGGCCTGTTTACTCCATTTTATGACTCCTTTAAACCATAAAGGAAGTAAAAACCTAAAGTGGGGGAGGGGCCCAAGGCAAATGTGCACCTGGATGCAAAGCTGTCACATAGAAGGGAAGAGGTAAGGCCCTGGGAGAGAGGGGACAGTTCGTCCACACCCCCTCAGCAGACGATGCTCTCTCCCTGGGGATTAAGTTTCTAAACTGCACAGTGCCATGACACCAACCAACCCTGGAAGGTTTCTGTGAGGACTGGTTAAATTCGCGAAAATTTAATGACCATCCCTACATGCCAGGTCCTGGTGAGAAAAGAGTATTTCTCTTTCCTTTCCTTCTCTCTCTCTCTCTCTCTCACACATACATTCATCCATCCATGCCATACAGAAACTAATAACCACAGTGAACAGACACATCAGTTGGCAGTATAGATGGAGAAAATAAACCAACGTGGAAAAAAAATTTATTTATAAGTAAATATTTATGAATATAACCCTAATGATAAACTTAATTTATTATCCAAAGGAATTATACACCACGTGACAGTGCCAGGCATAAGGAAGACACTTAAAAATGTTTACGAAACCTATTGACCCTTTTAGCCTAGAAAACCCAAAATTCAACTTCACACATCTGCCTTCTTTCTTGGTGTGGGATGTGTTCTCCTGGAGCAAACATATGCAGGTCCCCAAGTCCCACTGAACTGCAACAAACCAAAAGACACCAAAGAACTGTAAACTTTCAAGTTAAAAAAGGTGATTTGTATCGCCAGGTAAAGCTGCAGGACTCACCCCCAAGTAGTAAGAACAAACCCTGGAGGAAGACATGCACTACCCACTCACACACAGAGGGGTCGCGGACTCCAACCCCTGCCCTCCACAGGGCGGGGCGGGGGTGGGGGATCGGCAGCCTTGGGTTCAGCCAGTGGTCCCAAGGCTGACTGCAGTGTCCTGGGTGGCTGCACCTGCTTCGTGAACACGTCGTTCAGGAAGGGAAGGGACACAGTGATGTAAGTGTGATACAAGGGTACAAGCTTCCCGTGTCAGAGAGGAGAAAATGGCCCAGCTCTTCTGCAGCCCTAGTCACGGATGCTTCCTACAGCCTTCCCGTCAGCCCCTTGCAAAGCTTCACCACTGTCTACAACCCAGAGCGGACTCCCTACAGTGGTCATCACTGACCCTGTTCCAAGAATGGGTGTTTTGGGACACAACTGCTATCCTGACCTGAGCTTGGGATGGGTTAGGGCATGGCCACACTGAGGGCTGAGGGGCCCTTTGTGTGGAGCAGCTCGGGGCCCAGGCAGGCCAGGGCACATGTGAGCTCTCAGGAGTCTCCTGATCACGCTAAAGGAAGGTCACAGGAGTGGCCCGCGGGGCCTCCTCCAGGGGACCCCCTTACAGCCATGGCTTCGGCAAATTTGGGACAAAACGCAGCTCTGGCCATGCCAGTTGCCAGTGCAGAGACAGGAGAACACCCCCCCCCCCGCCTCGTGCTGGGCCGTAAGCACTCAGCTGACAGGGTGCCTGCTGGAGTCCCCCATAAGTGCCACATGCTGCTGAGTCTACTGGGAAGGTCAGCACAAAGGGCTGGCACCCCCTTCAAGGATGTCCCTACTGCTCCCCAAGGCTCAGACTCGCCTCTCAGAAGGCCACTGCCCACAGAACAGCGCAGACATATGGGTGTATGGAGACGAGGGGCCTGGCAAAAGCTCCACGGGGCGCCAGGGTCCGGTCCTCCGCCGGCCCTCTCTCCTCTGTCAACAGGGATGGTCAGGGCGCCTGCCCGGGACCTTGGGAGCTGGGACATGCGACGAGCTTAACCCAGTCCTCCGCCTGGGAAATACTAAGTAGGTGGTAAGTTGCAGTTGTTCCTTGGAGCCAACAGTGTCATCAGAAGAAGGCAGGCAAAATATCCTTGGAAAACATGAACACTGACTGATTCCTGAGCTACAAGGAGGAAAACCTCAACACACTCAACTGGGCCTTAAAGGGCAAGGGCAACGTGAGGTCTGGGTTTTCCCGGCAGATCCCTCCCTCCCCCCACCTTCGCCCTTGCCCCGCCCATAGGAGAGACCCCCACAGACCTCCCTGCAGACAGCCACGTCCACCACAGGGGAACGTGGTGTGGGATGGGGTCACCTCCCGCACCGAGCAGGGCACCCCAGTACCTAAAAGCTATCAAAACCCTGCAATGAGCAGGAAGGTTTCCCCTAGCCTCTGGACAATGGAAGCAGACCTCAACATGCCAGGCACACAAGCTCTTGGGTAAAGAAAGATAATTCAGTTCAACAAATATTTCCACTACATGCAAATCACAGACATCAGAGCTGCAGAGGACACAGAGAGGAGTTGGACGCCGCAAAAAGCAGCCCCAGGAGACAGGGTGAGGAGAGGCCTCCAGAGAAGAGCCCCGCAGAGCCCCGGCGCCGCAGACGGCAGGCAGGAGGGGCCGGGATTCCAGAAGGCAAAGGGGGAAACAGCTTCGAATCACTGAAGATCTCATTCGAACAAATCCCCTGTTTATCCAACAATTGTGGTATCACTGTGTAAATATCCATTAAAGCAACAAATCAAGTAGTAAGCACTTCCATGCTAAAGTCAATGTTCTATAATACACAGTACTTTGGAAAAGGAGGAAGAAAAAAAAAAAAGGACATTAAACAGAATTAACTGTAATCCATGAAATTGACAATCACAGGTATTTCTTATCTCCAAGCCCCACCGATTAGGCTTTCCCAGGGACTCCTCGGAGATGGAAGCTTAACACTGGCCTACCCTGCAGGGAGTTCAAGCAACTACCGTGCCCAAACAGCACCAGGTCTGGTTGCTGGGATGAGGCCCCTGAGTTTCTGGAGAGAAAAGCAGGTATGGAGCCGTGGGAGGAGCCCAAGGCAGAGGAGACACCGGCAGGGACTCCCTACCCCGTTTCTCAAAATCATCTTCGGGCTGCAGGAGCTCCATATCATCAGCTAATAAAATTAGCGAAACAATAAATAGAAATAACCCGTCTGAACTAAAGCCAACTTTGTCTGTATGTGCATATTATAAAAATCTCATGCAAGCTAACAATTTCTGTATTACGTTCATTTCACCCTAATGTAATTTTCAATAGCTCTTTTGTAAACAGAAATTACTGGCAGGATTCTGATTAAAAGGATGGCAACATTCCGCATTCAGACCATGCGACAGACTCACCCCGTAATATAAATAACTTGATTTAAAAAAAAAAAAAAGTCAGGGTGACAAGCACCATTCCCACAGAAGAAAAACTGGTGAAATGTGAAGATACAACCATCCCCTTCACAGCCTAAAACTGTAAAACTGAGCCAGCAGGTTTGGGATCCGTCACTGGGGGGTGTCTAGCCCTCCGCGACCCAGGGCGACGTGTAAATGATATGACAGAAGGACACACGGCCACACAGAGGGCTGCCACTGGGGGCATACAGGGTGTCGGAGTCGGCCAAGGCTGGCTTGACCCTGATCTCCAAATCCCAGGATGGCCTGAGGTGGGGGAGACAGACACTGTCCACTGCCAGCTGGGAAGGCCTCCAGCGACTCCCGAGGTCACCGGGTCACGGAGGAAGGACCGCCCCTGTAAAGGAGCCGGACGCAGGCAGGGACCCAGCGTGCACTCCGAGAGAGTCCCCGCTGCCGCTCGGCAAACCCACGGGCACGGGCTCTGGCGGTGCGGGGTGTCACGGCAGAGGGATGGCGGGTCACTCAACAGGGCGCCTGGCCTTCTTTCCTGGTGCAGCTGCCATTTTGATCTTTAAGACACATTGTCAGATCACCACAAATTTTCACTTTACTTTAATTTCAGAAAAAAACAGACACGCCTGCTGACGCTAATGCGACGGGGTGGCTCCATGGACGGTGGCCGGCCTCCAGCAGGAAACGCGGCGACTGGTCACCGTCCTACCGCTGCACTAACGGACAGACTTCCTTAGGTTTTATACTTTTACGTGCTTACTTTTTCACCTCCCTCTACTGGGAGGTGAGGTACTTTTCGTCCATTTACTGTACTCTGAACACGTGCAGATCACTGTAGCCAGCCAACCGAGCCCCCTCCTCCAGGTCCCCAACACTTTCAGGCAGTCACAAACCGACACCACCCAGCCGGTTATGTACCAGCAGCATTAGCAGTAACCAGCATCCCCTCACTCTGACCTCACCGCCGCCCCAATGTCCCTCTCGGCAAGGACACGGGCTCAGAGACGTGGAGACCTGTGCCCGTGGCCCACCGCTGCGGGCCAGCTCGGGCAGGCTTCGGATCCCGCCTCTCCAGGCCCGGTGGGGCTGCCTCTCCAGGCAAGGCCAGGGCTGTCACAGAAGACTGCTGGTCTAGACTGAGCGTGCTGCCGCTGAACACTCCTGTGGAGGTCTGCCCAGCCCGGGGGCGGCACGGCGGGACCCGTCTCCCTTGCCACTGCAGGGCGCCTCTCCCAAAGCACGGGGCCTGGCGCCAAGGGCAGGCACGGGTGTGGGAGCACATCACGGTCCCTTTTCTGGAACTGAACGCGAGCATTGGATTCAAACCATGACTCCGTTTCATCACGACAAAATGGCTTGGCCGTCTTGCAGAGTGTTAAGAAGGAGCCAGTGTCATACCCTTCCCCCTCCTTCCTCAAAATCGCCCCCTTCAAGTAGGTCTCTGGATGCCCAGGCCACCCGGAGCTGCTTGTTCCCTTTCCTTTGCAGGCGGAATGCTCAATCACATGATTCCTGGCACAACAGGTTCTGTCAAATCACTGAAAAGGCAGAAGAAATTCTTGACAAATCGGTGGCGTCAGAAAATCAATTCCCAAATGCCATGTAATTCACTGACAAGCCCACCGGGGCATTAGTATTGAATGGGAACGGATTTCTTTTCTTAAAAAGGACCAAGATAAGAGGAGAAACATATTTACATTTTGTCTGCGGACCCAGGCAAGCAGGAGTAATGAAAAGAGCGCGTCACAAACAACTCAGGCCTGCCAGCGATGAAAATTAATGGGAAGGTGAAGAGTTTCTTTTGATGCTGGAAAGTCTCCAGTAAAAACTGGTCTGTACATGGGAACACGGTGTCAGACTAAGAGAGAATCAGCTTGTCTGACTTGTGGTTTTCTTGACAACATTCATCTTCTCTTGGCCTGACATAGGGTGATTAGTGCTTGTCAGCTGAACCACGTGTTATTAAGATCATTCAGGCATTTTTTAATTACGGCTAGGGAGACAGACAGTAATGAGATCTCCAGCAACTTTAACTTTCCACTTCCTTTTCAGATAAATCTTAAGCTGCCTCTCCCCAAGCCCCCCTAAGTGACGTCTCAAAAGAATTGTTTATTCCTGCAGGTAGGTACACGTAGCAGCTTCCCCCACCTCCACATAAAACATCAACCTCTGGGGGCACCCCCAAATCAATCAGACAAAGACGCCTTTCTTAAACATCTGCGCCCTCCAGGAGCAAGCGAGCAGGCAACTCCTGTTCAACAAAACGCCCTCAACAGAGGGCTCACTCCTGGGGGGTCTCCTGGCATCTGCAGGGCCCCAGTCAGGCTGGCTGTGTGCCCCACCTCCGGGGTCCCTGACTGCCCAGTCTGCTGTCAGTCCTGCCACCGTCCTCCAAACATGCTCTTCCCTCGAGTCGTTCTTCTGGCCACATGACACCAAAGAGCCAGGAAGCATAAAAATGATTTAATTTGCTTTTATAGTCTATATTTCATTCTATTTGCTTTTAAATTAACAATTCTCAGAAAGGTTAAAGTACAGAATCTGGTTTGACTTGAATCTGGGTTCATAATTTTTGTCTTTTAAATGCTCCCCTCTCATCGATATTTCATTGAAGGAACAATTTCCCTTCCTGGGAGATTTCAAATTTTTATGTTCCCAATCCTTCCTCTTTATGCAGCTGAGAGCCAGCGAGATTTCTGAGCTATTCCTGGTGCGCCATCTGTTTCTTTATGAGGCCAGCGAGAGGGGTCTGGGGGATGAGTGATAAGGAGGAAAGGCCCCAAATGGCCACAGACCATTCTTGCTGGGGGCACACACCCTCCCCCCAGTTCTCTGGGCACTGTCATTCCTAATGTGGCTGTTTCACAGCGACAGTGACTCCTGAACATTCCACGACCATCTTCAGTCAACTGTCAGCACACCGGGTTTCTGAGGCAAGTGCTCCAAGCCCTCTATGACCTGTTCCTAGGAGTATTTTTATGAAAGCCATTTTTAAAAATCCTTTTCCTAAGTTTGTTCAAAATGTTCCTTTCAGTAGAGCACATTATATAACGCATGCTGGATATTCTTGTGCTTTGAGTCTTGTGTGCCTTCAGCTTCAGTTTTTTTAAAGCAAGTCTTTTCCTGTAGGTTTTTATACAATCTGGACAAGGGGTACACAGCAGTCTACAAACACATCCTCCCATGCCCTGGCCCTACGCCCTGGCAAATTCACTTTTCCTTTCCAGTCTCAGCTGACACCTATTTGTCACCCCCTCCCCAACCCCCAAGGTCTGATAGTATTGGAAGATCAGAAGATGATACTATGGCCCATGGATGAGCACATGCACTCATGCACCCCCACACACATGTACACACACATACGCATGCACACACACAAACATGCCTGTAAGGCTGCCCTTTGCTTAGTGACCAAGAGTAAATGAGTGCCCAGCTGGACATGGTCCATGGAACCATCATGCTGCATCTAGGCAGAAGCTGACCCTGTCGGGGACTCAATGCTATATTGGGATCCACCAGGTACCCTGCAGCATGTACTAAGTACCCGGTCAGATCACGCCTATCTCCAGCAAAGGTAAGCGATGGAAAAAGTAGTATCAGCTACTCCTCTAGCTGGTCAGGTGACGTTACTAGTTGGGTCACACTGCTGGCTGGCCAGCCCCAGGAATCAGCTCTCCAGAGCAAGTTGAAACCAAGTGCAAAAGAATGCTGAAGACCCCTGGAGTTGTGTTAAAGTCAGCCTTAGCTAAGAAAGACCAGCCTCATGCAAAAGGGGCTCACAGCCCCAGAGAAAGAAACTATGCCAGTGGCTCGGATGCATTTATTTAGAAGAGTTTTTTAGTCACATTATTTTAAAGGGCTAGACACTAGTCATAGGGAGAAGAGAAGCAATCGACTCTAATTTCTGAGTAATTTTCAGAGTAGTCCACTTGCAAAGTATATAAATACGTGTATGTAAAAGCCATCAGAAAGAAATATGGGTGGAGTGAGGGTGAAAGGATGAGTCAAGGTCACCCAGAGCTAACAGGTGTGCCCTGCGTTCCCAGGAACTCCCCCAGGGCTCAGCATAACCGCACAAGTAGTCCAGCGGGTGCTGATTCCTACAGGAATTTGAAAAACCCTGACATCCTCTATCACAATACAAACAATACTTCTTATTTTTAAATTAGTATCTTCTACTTAATAAACCTCTAAGTTGCAGGTTCGCCTTGCTTTCTCTTTATTAACAACATCTTTAAAAACGTAACTGTATTAAACGTTATCAGTCTGTGGCTCTGTCCAGTCCACCCTAACCCTGGCTGGAGCTGCCCAGGAGCCTGTCAGGCGGCCACTCCAGGGCTGACGCCCACAACCTGCCGAAGTTGTGTCAATCAAGCCGCATCAATCCGCATCACTTCCCTTCCTCAAGTTTTACATTGCTGGAAGTTTTCCTCAAATACCCTTCAGCTAAGCAGAGGCCCGTGAGTTGTTATTTGGGAAGTCAGCCTCCACTAGGATTCAGCACTTTTCTGGTTGAACACACTGAGAGGCACTGCCCAGTTCATAAAAGGAAGTAGCTTGATTTCAGGTTGGAGGAGGAGGAGGAGGAAGGAGGAAGGGAACACGGCTGTCAGGGTGGGGAGAGGTGTCCCACAGTTACCCATTACTGTCCCCCTCTGGAACTCCTCGCTTCATGGGTTGCTCACATGCTATTGGCCTTTAGCAGAGGGTGGCTTGCTCTGCTTTGTTGTCTGCATTGCTCACATTATTTGCATGGGTAAAGTGATCGCGAAAGAATTGGAACTGCACAGGGCGGGAGCGGGGCTACCTCCAACAGTGGGCACCGGGGAGGGTCTACACGCAGGCGAAGGTGAGATGGCAGCACCTGTCACCACCTCGACCCCGCACGTCCAGAGCCTGCTCTGCTGCGGGAACAGGCCCAGCTGTACCGCACCCGCGGCAGGTGGTGTGTGCAGTCCTCCGAGGAGGCCTGCTGTGAGCGAAGGCTGGGAGCAACTCAAGCAGCAACAGGAAATGGATACCACAGACGTGGCCATCCACAGCCTGTAGCATTTCCGAGAGAGAAATAAGGGAGGCGGTGGGCTTCGACATGCTGATTTGGAAAAATCTCAGAAACATGTTAGGCGTGCAAAAGAGTCCATACAGCATGCTGGGCTATCTGTATCTGGGGATTACACATTTGCATTTCTGTGTGCATGAAGGCTGGAGAAGCATGAGACACTGAGGGGTGGCACAGCAGGGAGAAGACTTCTCTTTCTGGCTAGCTTTTTTTTTTTTTTTTTTTT
>NW_004567125.1:585968-597802 GCF_000260355.1 Condylura cristata | reverse complement strand
TGTTCTGGAAAGTTTGGGTTATGTAGCAAAGATTGTAAACCACAGTAAACTGTATGTTTGATGTTATTGTTGGTATTCGAATCATCAGTATGGCCTTTTTTTTTTTTTTTTTTTTGAACCATGAGATTACATCATGTTACTCAGAAATAAGTAATACAAGAAACTCAAAGTAATTACTGCTACACATCAATCCAACTGTTCTGGAAAGTTTGGGTTATGTAGCAAAGATTTTAAAATATACACTTCCCATTCGTTCAGAACTTCTACTTTTAGAAGTTTATTCTAAGAAAATATCAAATATTAAAAATAAGCCATGACGAGAAAATAACAAAAATAATGAACAACCATATACCAGAGACATTTTGTGGGGGTGGAGTGGAGAGTGGGATCAAAAATGGGGGAGTGGGGAGGGAAGTGCACGGGATTATGGTGATGGCACACGGGTGACTTGGTGATGGGAAACCCGCAGGGATTACAATTGAGATGGGAAAAAAAAATGTACAAAATGATGTAAAAATAAATTATTATAAAATAAAAAATTTAAAAAAAAAAAGCCATGAAAAAAACACATGGAAGGGCAAGGAGACTTATTTCAATTTAGTGTGAAGTAGCAAAAAGGTTAAAAAAAAAAGCTATACTAACTAGAGAAATCATACAGTGGAATACTGTGTAAGGTCTAACTTCAACAGTTAACTAACGGTGAAGATACTAACAGCAAAGTAGACTCTATGATGGGGGATGACTGTTACAAAAGAGTATTGAACAGTATCAAGAGTATCTAAAGTTTTCCACTCGCCGACCTTCCTGGTCACATCAGCAGTAAATATCTGGAGGGACATAGAACAAATATTAACAAGTAACCCGATGAGTGCTTTCAGTTTCCTTCATTATGCTTTTTTGTTGTTTCTTACTTTCTACTACTTTTTTTTTAAATACTGATAAGATTATTTTAATTTTGGAAACAAAAAAGTCAAATAAGTAACTGTTAGTCCTCTTTCAGGAATGTTAAGGAATGAACGTAACCTCTAAGGTCAGACAGGAGCAGAGAACCCTGCTGAAACGCAGGGGCAGGCGCCCCTCGGCACCTTGGAAAGGTGCCCCTTGCCGGGCTCCAGACCAGCCTTCAAATCAGGTGCCCTTTCCTTAAAAGGTAAACGTGACAAACAGAAACTGGATCCAAAATAGCAAACAGAACACCATGGGCTCAAATGAGGAGCCGGAGGAGCAGGTCGTCTTCCGTCCTCCCTTCTCTTTCCTTCTATGTTTGGCACGAACAGTTCTCTGGCTTATTATAGGGCAGTGTGACAAAAATACATTCTAACAGCAATTAAACACCACGTCTAACAGCCAAGTGTTTTCAGTTAATAAAGAGTTCTGCTTATAATAAGAGAAATCACTGTCTGATTCAAAGCAGCCGAGTTCTAGTCCACAGCCTTATTTCACAAGATTAGCAATATTTCTTTTAAACAACAAAAACATCACCTCACCGGAGATATTAGCCCACCGGCTTACTTCCCTGAAAGATCATGAACTGAGTGATCAAAGAATGTTGGGTCTGGCTCCTGGGTCTGCCACCGAAAAAAGGCGGCCTCCTGGCCCCTCCTGCTTTTCCTGTGAGTGGGACGTACGCCAGCCCTGGGCGAGACACCCAGACAGCAGGCCCCAATCAGCCTTATTTCCCCTTCTGACCTTCCCGGTCACCGAGCAGAACTGTCAAAACTCAGAGAGGCTCTAGTCCTGGCCCGCAGTGGCCTGGTTGGAGAGGCAGGGCAAAGGCCCCACAGACCCACGACAGGAGGCACCCGCTTGGGGAGCTCCGAGGTGGCAGCCCTAGGTGTGAGCAGAGTTATGTGCAAGCGCCCTGGACTCCACACAATGATTCCAAATTATTTTATTTAGGCAAAAGTGTTTTCAGGGCCTTTTTTTTTTTTTAAGCTTTATTTATTTTATGCATACAGAGCTGGGTACAGGCCAGAAATGCAGGGTCAGTGAGAGGATTCACCAGAGACAGAGTGGGGAGCAGAACAGGCAGATGGAAGAAGCAGGGAGCAAGACAGGAGAGGTCGCCGGGATCGAATCGCACTGAAGCGGCTGCGGCCAGTGCACAGTGCTGCGCTTTGGCCCACGGCGCCACCAGGGAGGGCCCAAATGTATCACACCCACCGGAACTGGGCTTGCCGATTTTGCTTCAAATATGTTTAGCCTCCGTCCTCCACCCACAGATGGCAATGGTTTCTCTGACCCCAGCTCGACGCTCCTGGAGAAGTGTAAAGAGTCTAAAGGCTTGAGAGCCAGCCTTGGGGTAAGTGACCTGGGGACTTGGGCCACCCTCAGAACGACGGCCGGGACCCAGGGGTGTCGATCCCGAGCCCGCACAGCACGGGCAGCGAGGCGGCGGCGTCAGTACTGCCTTCCCCGTCTCTGTCCTGCCCCCTCGCCTGCTCTGCGAGGTAACTGGCACCTGACTGCAACTTAGAGGAAAGTCTGAGGGCTCCCAGGGAGCTCAGATTCGTCACGTTTCAGCTGCGTTTTAAGTAAAATGGAGATAATACTACCTGCCTTCTATTCACCTTTAAGGATGTTGTCAGGATTAATTGAATGGGGCATATTAAGCTCTTATTTCCTCAGAGAGAGACTCGAGTAAGCACAGGATCTCGTTCTATCGCCGGCCTGCTTCAGTCTCATCCCCCACCGCTGGCACGAAAGGAATGTACCACTTCACTCCCTGTCCTGACGACAATAATCCTAATTCAATTAAGCCAAAAGCCTCACTTGGAGAAACAGCTCTGTTCCAGGGACAGTTTGAGACCACTCCAGACTCATGGGCCTGGAGAGTAGTAAATTCAACTGCTGATGGTTTTGTGATGCGTCCTGAATGTTCGAAGGGTGTAAGTCGAGGAAATGAGGGGTGTTCCAGGTCTCCTCGCTTCAGCCATCCTCCTGTCCTGTGTTGTGTAGGAAATCCACTATTACTGGACAGAAACAAAGGCAAGGATCTATTTTTTTTTTTCCTATCAAAAAGCGTAATCCAAAAACATACACCTTAAAATCACCTTCTTGAGATGTAGAGACATCTGAAATGTGTCACTAACTACCATGATTTAAAAGAAAAGAGAACATGAAGTGCTTCAACAAATACAACCAGCACCGCCTTGACCTTGGTACTCGGAAGCGACTAGAGAGAGGAACACCGGCCTGAGGGGCGCAGCGAGTGCGCAGACCAGTCGCTGTCCTTCAGGTGACGACAGAGTCCGGCCACCAGAGCGGCTTCCTATGGATCTACCGCTGGGCTTCATCAAATTTTAGCATTCTCTATATTTACCATTTTTAGAGAGAAAAAATCCTGCCTTTGGAACCCCCACGATAGCCTTTCCAGTCCCATTTTCTCCCTAACTCCCCCCAAATAATACTTTGCAACATTTGGCATATATGGTTCCCAAAAAAATCTCCCTACACGTTCTGGCTCCTTCTGATCCCATGAATAACATATGGTATCATTTTACATAGCCAACGCCATATAAATAGAATGACAACACCCCCCCTTTCTGCCGGCCTTTTCTGCCCTGGTGTTTGTGGGGCCCCCACATGTGGCGTGGAGCCTGCCTCAACCTAGAACCCCACTGATGACAGCCACTCCCCCGGGGGCCTTCCATTCCATCGAGACTCCTGCTCCTGTCGGGCACACTGAGCAAGTCCTGCCCCGAGCCTCCTTGCACCCGTGCCCCCTGGCACGCACGCCCGAGCCATCTCCAGGACAGCCGTCCCAGCTAGGCGGGAACCCTACCACTCATCGGGTGCCCCTCAGGCTTGCAGGTGCACCTACAAGACCCAAGAGCGCACACCCCGCACCCCGCTCCCCTCCTCACAGCATGGAACCAGATATAAAATCCTGCCACTCTGCTGGGTGTAAAAAAAAAGCAAAACAGGCCTTTACTTTTGAAGGCCACCACGTAACTGAGAATAGCCCCTCGGTCCTCACTAGGGGACCAAGAAAGGTCTATTTCTGCTGCTGATTCCAGGGTCCCTAACAGCGGACGTCAGAGGAATGAAGAGCTTTAACTCCTGTCTCCCCAATCTGCAATCCTGGGGGTGCAGACTAAATCAGTCAAAGTGGGGTGGGGGCTCTGAAGCATCTATACTGCTGAGGGGTTGGAGGTTGCCAGGAATTAATGTCCAGAGAGAAGCGGGAGCCCACCCTGCTCTGGGCAGCAGCCTAGGAGCCACTGGGCTCTCCAAGGCAGACAGGTGGGCCCAGCTATGAAATGTGAAGAAGGCTGGTATGTGCCTGGCAGTAGGCAAGGGTGTGTTTTCTTTTTAATTTACAGGCTTCATAAGCATCTATTCTAAAATTACTCATTACCAACTTTAAAAAGCAAAATTCTATACCACCCTCATAGTTTAATCTGAACAACTTTAAAGGGGGAAAATGGAAACTTCACCATGAGAAAAATCTTGTTAAACCAGCTTTGCCACTTAAGGTTAAGGTATTTCCCGTCCTATAGCCTCATCAAGATTACTGTGATTTTTTCCCCTTAAGTGCATATTCTCACGGTTCCCTCAAGAAATAAGCTGACAGGGCTTCCCAGATTCTCTCATCCACTTGTTCGCAGACCAGTCTTAGGAAAGACGGCCCGGGAAGCAGCAGCTCTGCCTGAGCGAACACACTTCCTCTCCACGCACCGCAGCGCCCGCCTTGGGCCTGGCGGGAAGCAGACAGCACAGCCATGGCACAGCTGTGCGCGGCCACCGCGCACCCAAGTGGCCTCCCGAGGTGCCCCTGGGTGGGGACGCAGGGCTCAAACTGCAGTCAGTGCAAGTGGCCACGCAGCCAAGGAGGCCCGGGGATGCAGCCATCGAGGGCCTGGCCGTCAGGGCAGGGCTGAGAGAGGGCGTGCCAGGACAAGGGGCCCAGCTCCCCAGGAGGCTCCGGGGGGGGGGGTGCGTGGGGAAGGGAGAAGGCAGTCCGCTCCTGGCTGGGCAGCCAGTTTCCTGAAGAGAGTTGGAAGTGAGGTTACGTGGAGGGAAGGCAGGGGTCTAAGCGAGAGTGTTCAGGTCTGGCGAGAGCGGCCCAGGAAGGCATCAGAAACCCGAAGCAAGGTACTCTTCCAGTCACAGCCTGCCCACAAGCCGAGCCCGCCCGCCCCCGTGAACGGCAACTCACCCACCTTCTCAAGGTGAGAGAACACCAAGAACCCTCCACCAGAACCCAAGGCTTCCCATGTACCCAGAGGAACCACCACCTTTGGAGCCAGCTAGCCTCCTGGGCTTGGCCGACCTTGGGCCATGCCCATCCCTTCCTGCCCTCTCTGCTGTTTCTCTCCCTCCCACCTAACTGCAGTGCCACCCCCAACAGCACTCAGCCTTGGGCTCATTTCCCATTATATTCTAACCCCAAGAAATTCATTCACCACATGGGGGCAACAAGCAGCCCCAGATTACGAAGGCCCATGGCCAGTTCTGGCTTCCCCTCAACCTCACGTGTTGGGCACCCAGACATGCCAGGCCCACTTTGTCTCTTATTCAGAGTGCCTCTGAGGCCGTTCTCCCCACACAACACCACTTCTCCCTCAGAGAACTTACTTTTTGCCTTTCTGTCATAACCCAAAGCACCTGAGTTTGTTCTGGTCTCCCTCCTCTGGCCCCAAACAATGCCTACCGCAGCCTGGGTAGAATTCCTCTTACTCCTTCTTGCCTCTGACACTGATTGACCACAGGCCCCAGAAACCCCAAGTCCAGGCTCCAGGCCTTCTCTCCACTGGGTTCTCCAAAGCCAGGTCTTCTCAACACATCAGTGTGGCCCCACTGCAGCTGGTCAGGCCTCGAGCACTGAGACTGGCAGGCAAGCCCTTTGCTCCCTCCGATGCTCCCAGCTCCCATTCAGACGCAGTCAGACCGGCCACCTTTGGCTGCGAAAGCGCCCACTGCCCGTCAGCTCTGAGCTCCACGCTGCTCAGCGTGGGTCTCCTGCACAGTAACGCAGACGACACAATCGGATATGGCTGATGTCTCCCAGGAACGTGCCACCGCCTGGCCGGTGGAGGGGCTCCCTGCAGGTGTGACAGGCCTACAGCCACTGTGCGATGTCCACCAGGCAAGATGGACCGAGGAGGGGGAGACACCGCCTGCCAGTGGAAGGGCCAGTGGGGGCTGGAAGAGAGGAGGAGCAGGCCTAGACCTTCTGATGCCTTGACACTGAAGTGAATTAAAGCCACAACTGAGTGATTCTAGAGACACCCAGAGATGAAGGTCCAGAAAGCAGCAGGTCAAGTGGTGGTCAGCGGAGGCACCTGCTGCGCTGGCTTCTGTGGTGCGATGCCATCACAGGATTTGGGAGGTCTGTTTCATCAGTGTGCTACTGGCCGTCCTCACACCCACCTCACCTTTGTTTACTATACTCAGCACACTAGACTCAGCTAAATCCTGGTTGCTCCTCAGAGTCACCCGGGGACAAGCAGAGCTTCTTTGCGACTTTGACTATGGGACTCACTGCTTGGTGGCCAGACTTAATAAATGGTCTGCCGTTAAAACTGAGCATTCCAAAAGCCCCGTTGACTAGCAGGATGGTGTTACTGAGCTGGTTCCATCATCTGTGCTCTGGAAGGCTCCTCTGTATAAGGAACCAGCATCATTCCATCCATTGTTGTTCTCTCTTCTCCACTTTGTAAAATTTTCACACTGAAGAAAAATGCTTTGGGTAATGCAGGGCACAGTAATAATCACCATGGGAAACCAAATCACATTAAACTTCAAATGTAACTTTTATACACAAGAATATGGCAATTTCCCCAAAGGCCCAGTGAGTGGTGCCTTCTTTATAAGATTTAAAGTCAATCAAATGCTTAGAGGACAAAGTAGGATCACCTTTAACTCAGCCTTTCATGGCTTGTGTTGTTCAGAATGTTCCAGGGTTGAAATTCTCATGATTTCATTTGTTACCAACAATTTAATGAGTTGCTCATTATATCAACCATGAATGATCAGCAAACAACTATGCCTGCTCATTTATCTACTCTAGTTTAATTTGAGTCCTTAAAAAAAATGTTCATGTCTGCAATAAAGGGTCTGATATGATTCTTTTGTCTGGAGACCATGAAACGGCATTCCAAATCTTCCTTCCGTGGATTTCACGATCGTCTGCTTTGCCAAGGTCTCTCAAAAACAAAGTTGCTTTCCTTTAAAGCCATTAAAACAGAAGACCCACGAGGGCAGGGGTACTCATTCCCAAGAACCTAGCACTGTGCCCCACTCTGACCACACCAACAATAAAGATCAACTTAGTGGGTGAATAAATGATCCATCAAGGCATCCCAAAGACAGCTCCATTCATCTCCATGCTTGCACACACTTCCCACAGCCACCAGCACCCCTGTTTACAGACTACATACAAAGCTAAAGGGAAGCTGGGGCCCCCAGGCTGCGCGTGACACAGCCCGAGGCTACCTGCCCTGGACAGTCAGCCCCTCCCCGCCCCCACCCATGTGTAGGGCACACCCAGCGCCGCAGGTCAGAGACCCTGAGCAGACGACCAGGTTTAACTGACATCAGACTTGAGCACCACTCCCTGCCGAAGGGCTCTTCTGTCATCTCATATACTGAATTACATGGGACAACTAAGAAACATTTAACAACCTGAGAAACACAGTAACTCTGCAACGTGAAAATCTTAAAGGAACAGAGGTGATTTTCAGTTGAAAGAAACAAAGATCTAACTTAGCTAATCTGCATGAACATCAGTGCCTCTACAGCATCCAGAAATATGTTCTCAAAAGGTCATGTGCATAAGCATCCACTGTGAAGAATAAAAACAGTTGTTCTGGGTTTCTTGACAAATAAGAATAACCACTCTATAATAGGAACAACTGCCGGGCGCGTGCAGCCAAACACGCAGGGCTTGTGCACCTGGTCTCCCTCAGAGGCCCCAGGGGCTGGGGACGAGCTGGAAGGACAAGGACGCCAGGCCCAGCAGAGACTCTCACCTTGGGCCCCAGGAGCTGGGCCCGGCTTCCTCCCCGAGCCTGCAGGCTTGAGGCCGCAGGCAATGGCAAAACCTGTCTGGGTTTTAAGTTCTGTGTGATTAACTGAGAAGTCGGGTGCCATTTGGGGCAATCTATATAACGTTTTGAACAAATGACATGTACTGTGAATGCTGTAAGAGTATTTTCCTTTTCGTTTTGAGAAATAATTGGGTGGCCCACTAAACATATCCTCCATCTTGAAGCACACGAGAGGAAATATAAAGTTCAATAAGTTATTAAAAATAACTGCCCTCAGTAGGGAAATGCAAATGAAAACGACAATAAAATACCTCACACCTATAGGAGGGCTTCAACCAAAAAAACACAGGAAATAACAAATGTTGGTGCAGATGTGAGGGATCAGACCCCGCGCGTAGTGGACGGGAGTGGAAGTGTGCAGCAGCACTGAGGAAAGCAGCACGGAGGTTCCTCAGAGTCTCAAAAATAGAAGTGCCACATGAGCCAGCAATTCCACTTCTCAGCATATATTCAAAAAGAATGGAAAGCAAGTCTCAAGCCGTATTTGTAAACTCATGTTCACAGCAGCATTATTCACGACAGCCGAAATGCGTAAGCAACCCAAGTGTCCACCCACGTGTGAATGGACAGTCTGTGGTGTACACACAGGCAGAGGGTAGATTGCTCAGGCTTTCCACCGCTGGACATTCTGACACCTGCTGCAACATGGAGGGACCTCGAGGTTACTGTGCTAAGCAAAATAAGCCAGTCACAAAAAGACAAATGCCGTGTGACTCCGCTTACATGAGCCACTCAAAATCAGGGAACTAGAAAGCAAAATGGTAGATGCCAGAGGCCGAAGGGAAAGGGCCCTGGAGAGTCAGTGATTAATGGGTATAACTTGTTTTGCAAGATGAAAAGACTCCTAGATGGTCAATGGCTGCACAACTACAGCCAACTACTTAATGTACTTAATACCACTGAACCACACACTGAAAACTGTTAAGACAATGTGTATTCTACAATTTTAAAGGTTTGGGAAGAAAAACACCTGCCATCATCCATACATTAGGTGCCTTCTGACCTCCTAATGGAAACACACGCCATCACCTAGAGAGGAATCTAGCCCAAAAATCCCTAAATCTGATCCTCAACTTGCAAGAAAGAGAGAGCTAAGGGGGAACTGATCAGACTTAACACCCCTACGAGCCATACAAACCAATCACAATGTGATTACTGGGATTCTGATTCAAAATAATTTTTTAAAAACTGTAACATTTATGGGAAAATGGAAATTTGAGGACTAGATAGTTGAATTTAGTTGAATTTTTGCCACTTGGGGGAGAAATATGATAATGGCATTGTGGTTGTGTTTTAAAAAAAACAGGTCCTTATCTTTAAGAGACACACACTGAAATATTCATGGATGAAGTAAGATAGGCCGTCTGGGATTTGTTTCAAAATTAAGTTGGGGTGGAAGATGATAAAGTCCGGCTAAAACAAGACTGGCCACCAGCAAGTAAGTAGTGTAGCTGGGTAATGGGTACAAAAGGGTTCGTTGTGCTCTTCTGTTTGGGTGTCTGTTTGTATTTGGAGCCAAATTTTCCAGATACAATCCGCAATAAAGGGCCTTCATCCTTTCTAAGCGCTAAGCTTCAGGTCTGATGTTTCCAAACATACTGAGCATTTGTAAATTGTCAAAAAAACAACACAACTGCCCCTGCACAGACCCTTGGTGATAAAGCAATCTAAGGACACGCTTGGGTTGCAAATTACACCAGGATTTTAAATAAGTCGCTCAATGCAAATTAGGTCAATATAATTACTCAAAAAGAGGAAAAACCCTATACACGCAAGGCAAAGAAAAATGGGGTAAGCCCAGAGCCTGACCAGCTGAGGGCCTCCCCACAGCCCCTCGGAGCCTGTGCTGGGGATGGGTGGGAGAGGGGGCAATTGAAAGAGTCACATTTCACAGACAGCTGTTCCCTGTCAGCTGAAGGCCAAGAGCCGGCTGCAAAGGGAGTAATTCCAAGGACTGCGGGTGTCCTTTGTGAAATCAGTTACAAAGAACAAAAACACCACCAACTATATGATACAATTCATGATGTCAACCCACGGAAATGTAAGCTCCTTGAGGGCAAGAAATCATCCTGACCTCCCCCCGGCACCAAGAAGAGTGCTGGGTGTGCCACCAGATGTTCAGTAACTGGGTCTTGAGTGACTACATGAATAAGAATCAGAAATCCATGTATTTTTAGATAAAAGTCCAGAGGAAATGAATCACCATGCTTAGTGACTCTACCTCTGGTAGGAGGACTATGGGTGGCCGGCATGGGCACATGCGTATCTCAGCTGTGCTTTAAGGCCCACACAAGGACTGGGCGGTCCCTGCCTGCACACTGTGCCTGCCCCTCGCCACAGAGCCCCGACCTGGCAGGCCCGCTCTGGTTGGCACTGGGCCTGTGCTTCCCCCACCTGACAGGTCACCCAGACCTGAGCCTGCCCGGTGGTCTCAGAATAGGTCCAACTTGTTAAATTCAAGTGCCTGAAACATTCCAATTTAAAAGATCAGGGGGGGAAATGGCTGCCAATGTGATACCTGTTACTGAATCCACCAAATGCGGAAACAGATATATTCCGCTTGGAGAAGCGACTAGCACTCAGACGATCTCCAAAGGCAGCAGAGGGCCGTGGCACGTGACCCACCCACAAGAGCACTGAGTGGACCGGGGCACTCACTCATCCACCAGGGCAGATGCAGGGGGAGCCAGAGCAAGCAGCCTCCGGGACAGGCAGGAGTGAGGCTCCCTGCAGCCTGCGGAGCCTGGCTCGGGCCGGCAGGGCCGACCAGCTGTAAAGCAAGGTATGCTGCTCGCACACGCTCAGAGGCCCCAGCTCTAGTCAAGGAACTAGTGCCAGTCTCCATGCTATTGATGAAGAAGCTGAGGCTCAGAAAGAATAGAAGGCACTGCCAGGTGAGGGCAGGGGTGCACCAGCCGGGGTTCCATCAGGGGCCCCCACAGAAATAGCTCCTTTATTGTACATTTCTTTCTCTTCAGGTATAATAAAGGTACTAGGATAGGTTTTTCCCAGTAGACACATTATCTTTCAGATACACACTGAGATATCTATCTAAAGCTGGAACAACACATCCAAACTGCAGAACTCCAGCAGTGGAGGGGGGAGGGGGAGGGGGACGTCTTGCTTCTCTTGCTTGACGATCCACTTGGGGGATCAGAGCTGGTGTGGAGGGCAGTGGCATTGGCAAACAGAGGGGGGGGGGGGGAGGGGGGAGGGGGAGGGGGCAGAGAGTGCTCCAAGGGGCCTGAGCAGGGCTGGAAATGCCAATCTGGGATCAGAGTCAAGTGCACAGTTTCTTTCTATTCTCTTCTGTTTGCTGAAGTCTAATTTGCATACGTCAAATGCATACTTCTCAATGAGTATTTTTAATGTGTTTACATGATGGTTTTATTAAGGTATAATTGACCTATAATAAGCCACATGTATTTATTTATTTTTAAAGATTTATTTATTCATGCATACAGAACTGGGGTGTAGGCTAGAGGTACAGGGGTGGTGAGAGGATTCACCAGAGACAGAGTGGGGAGCAGAACAGGCAGATTCAAAGTACACTGCTGAGGGGAGCAGCGGGCGGGTCAGGAGAGGTCTGCTGTGCCCAGGGGGTCACCTCCCTGGCGGGGATCGAACTCGGATTGAAGAGGCAGCAGCCAGCTGTGCAGTGCTGTGCTTTAACCCGTTGTACCACCAGGAAGGGCCCAAGCTACATATATTTAAAGCAGGCAGTTTGGTTATTTGGGCTGTGTATATATATCCTTAGAACCAAAATAATAAAGATAAAAA
>NW_004567125.1:557786-585868 GCF_000260355.1 Condylura cristata | reverse complement strand
GGGGGCAGCAAAAGGGGAGGGTCCCCAGCTGATAGCTGGGGAGCAGTAAGGCTGGCTAAGGCTGGCTGAGCTGCCCCTCTACTTAGGGGTTGGTGAGAAATTTCCATACAGAAAACCTTCCTAAGGCCCCTCATAGTACAGAGCAGCGGCAGTGCCAACTTCTTCAAGGAGAGGCTCTGATACCATCTAGGCTTTGCCCACAAAAGGGACAGGGGGAGAGGGGAGGCTAGTGAAAAGGGGGAGGGAGGGCAGTGAAGGGGAGGAGAGAGGGGAGGGGGGGACGAGAAACCCCCACCACCGCGCAGACACCGACCACAGAGCTATGGCCAAACGCACCGCAGCTGACAGAGGAGCGTATTGAACGAGTTATCAAGTCAGCACAGAAAACAAGCCGTGTCCGCATTAGATCATTAAATCAGCATTCTGGCAGAAAGCAATATTTCCAAACATTCTGATGACAGCCGGATCAAACCCGCCAATACTTGACAGTAATAAATAGAGTTATTTGGGAAGAAAAATAGGGAGTGACCTTACAGTTCCACTGAAATATGCCAAATAAGGAAAGTTCGAAGCTGTAGGAAATGGAAAAGAACGGCTAATATTTGGCAAGCTTCCTTTACGATCAACAAATTAAAATGTTAAGGAAGCAATTTGTTGAGAAAAGATATTTTTAAAAGGAGCTGAATCATGCAGGTTCAGCCCCGGATATGGTCAATTGGTAATTTTAAATCATTTTTTAAAAGTTAGTGTTTCCAGCCCCCAGAAACTGCACTGCGGAGATCACTGGGTAATCATAAACCTGCCCCTCGCCCAGCTCAGGTGGCGGGCGGACACCGTCACTTGGTCTCTCTGCAGCTGTGCCCTTAACCCCTGAAACTCAGTTCCCATCCCAGCACTTCGATGACAAGAGATAAACAAAAATACAGCCTGGAGTCTAGTTTTACATTTCCAAAGACACTGTGGATGCCAATTCATTTTCAATCATTAGTCATCTGACCTACTTTAAATCTAGAAAGTCTAATGTTACTGGATTTCTTCAACCAAAAAAAGGACACATGTACTGGTTTTCAAGATCCATGAATAAATAGGAAGGTGTTCTTGTGTTTAAAAGCCAATTCCATTCTACAGGCAAAGCGTGCCTTTCAATAAGCCACCACAGTTCACATGGAGGGGGGCTGTCCAGGAGAGGGGCCGGAGGGTGAGAGGGGCCAGGGAGGGGGGCTATTTCACACAAAGTACATCCTGAGAAAGGGACCTAGGAGATGAGGCCCGAAGGAAGTAAAACCGACCAACACAAACCAAAATCAGCTTCTAAAATGGAATCTCCCCCACCTCCCCCCAGAAAACAGAAACTGAAACACTTGTGGCAAGCCCGTTGGTCCATTTGCTTGGATACAAGCTGCTTTAGCTTTGTCATAACCTTGAGGAAATCTAGATACTGTGTCTCCTCCCCCCCACCCCTTCTTTATCAGGCTCCCTGCTAATGAGCCCCACCACTCCTCAACAACCACTGAAACACTCTGTCCGGTTTTCAAAATACTCTTTGTTCTGGCATTAGCACCGCACCCAGCAAAGTGCCTGGGTCGTGTGCCCTGGGCATTCAGCTAAATCACCGGACTGGGGCCTCTGACCTGTGACATGACCCACATTGGACTGCACTACCTGGAATGGCCCCCCAGTGCCCGCCCAGACAGTGCCCAGGGAAAGGGGGGGGGCTCACGGGGGAACAGTCAGCTCCTGTAAGAATAAACAGTGCCAAGCGCCCACCTGCCCACAGAGGCAAGCCTGACCAGAGAAAACACATGGGAACAAATTCAGCTATACCACTGTCCATGGCACCTGACAAAGCAGCCGACCTAGAGGCAGCAGGATTTCCCAGGGTGAGTTCTATCAGCTCATCAAAGGCAAGGCCTCATCTCGTCCCAAGTCAGAACAGAAAGCTCACTCACTCTGTGTTGAAGTTTATTAAACGCTTGTCTGGAGCACAGGAAAACTGCCCCTACTACATGGTCAGACTAGAGGCCCCCATATCCCCACTGGGAAAGAGGTCAGTGCAGCAAGCCTTATAAGGTCTTAGTAGGATTTGCTTCATATTTAGTTTCTCTCCTCAATTTTCATAAAGCTAGCCAAACCCTCTCTCTCTGTGTGCACTGGGCTGGGGGGCCTGCTGGACACAGGGCATCCGATCACCATGCTCACTGGAGAAAGCAGGGAAACTGAGCCAAAGGGGCATGGACGGCAGCCTTCCCCTGCTGTGCAAACCACAGAGCAGCAAGGGCCTAGAAGCATTCAGACAATCTGCTTCCCAGCCTCAGAATTATCACTGTTAAATAAGCCTGAAGAAGCTGACCTCTGAAATCAGCAGGTAGAACAGAAGAGCTAAGGAGGAAAAACAAAAAAAAAAATCCCGGAAGAAAAAAAAAACAACCCACACAGCTCCTTGCAATTATGCAAGCCAAAGAAGGGCTAAGTCATTCCGACCTAAGTCAAGGTCAGGGGGCACTAGGCTTGTCAGGGCAGGCAGGGTGCCAGGCAGCTGTCCTTCCCTCCTGCCTCAATTTAGGGGAGACGTCCTCAGAGTTTAAAGGAGCCCAGTGTACCAATCCTCAGCTGGTTAAACCCCAGTCTTTGGTTTCACCTGCTCCCAACCCCACTCAGCTTTCTTTAATTCAAAACAGCTGATTTCAGAAGTGTTCATCCTCATTTTTCATTCTAGTCCACATCATTCCAAAAGCCGACTATTAAGTAAGAGCGGTGAAAGGCCTTTCTGTGTTGAAAACATCTTTTATGTGTTGAAAGTGGATGAAAGCCATGCATTTTGACTCCTGAAGGAAAAAAAAAAAAAGCATTTCTTTTTATTTCTACAGATATTTCAAAAATACGGCATTTCTTGAATGCTATACCTATTATATGCGAGGCGCTGTGGGAGGTGCTGGAGTTTCAGAGTCAAGTGCAGCCCCTGTACGGTACGTTGACCGCCTGGAAGAGGGACAAACTGGGAGGCAGAGGCCCTCGGGGCTAGGTGCGGGAGGGGAGGGCTTGGGGCAGGCCCACAGCGCTGGGGGCGGGGGCAGATTCCATCTGTGCGGGGATCTGAGGGGCTTCGTTCAAAAAGAAACAGGAACTTGACTGGGCAGGACTTCAGAGGCCCAGGGAGCAACGTGAGCAGAGGCCACAGGACCCAGGAGGGGGGTCAAGCACCCGGGGGGCCTGGTAAGTGGGCGCGCGTGGGAGTCAAGGAGGCGGCGGCAGGCAACAGAGCTGGGGACGCGCCGAGGTCAAGCAGGAGGAGGCCCAGAATTAATCTGGCTTCAAGAAAGTAGTTTCAGTTTAACGATGAAGAGGGAAGCGGAGCGAAAAGGAAAACCTGTAAAGTGCTCATGGGGGTCGGGAGGCTTTTCTTCCTGTGAGCCGGCATCAGCAGCACAGCAGAGACTGGCTGCCCCAGTCTTCAAAATTGGAAACAGTTGAACTTGGTCTATTGGGGGCAGCGTTTGAAGTCACTAACCACAAGGAGGAAACATTCCCTTCAGGCCTGCAGGAAACAGATTGCCTGCCTCTGTCCTGCCGGGAGAGGCACAGCCCTGTGAAGGCGTCCATCTAGAAGGAACAGGATTCGCCTGTTCAGGCCCTCTCTCCATGAAGTCCATTCTGCGTCCACCTGACTTCTGAACAGGCCCATTTTTAGGGCCTTCAATTAGAGGACGAAAAACACCAGCTCCCCACGCAGGGAGGAACATGGAGACACAACCTAGCAAGTACGCAGATGGCGACTGCGCGCTAACATTCTGGCCACTGTACGTTGTGATTGAGGAATCAGCTTTGACCACTTCAGAATTCTGCTTTACTTGCACACGCAGCTGGCCCAAGGTGTTTTTAAACTCAGGGAGAAGTGGAGAAAGCGCCCAACTGAATGTCATGACTTAAATTATAAGATACCTGCAAGGCCACTGATGTCTCTCGCCCTGTGCCAGCTGTAAATTCCATACAAGCTCACCTTTCCCTAAGGCTTGTGATCTGTGTCAGGCGGGGAGAAATGACCAGGCTCCTCCCGCATCCCCAGAACTAGGGAGCTGCAGCACGCCAGGTGAGCTCCTACTGCCAGGTGAGCTCCTACTGCCAGGGCCAGGACCGGAGGAACTGGAGCTTCCGGCGCTCAGGAGGAGCGACCGCAGCCGCGCCTCAGGAACAGCTTACCTCACCCTTCTCCCCTACAAGGGGGCACGGGGAGAGGAGTGAGGCTGGGGAGGACGGCAGTCAGGAGGGGAGGAGAAATGGCGGGGAGGCCTGTAAGCTGCAGCAGCACACCGCAGACCGCGTGGAGGCTGTGTCTGTCCTCCTGAGTGTGTGCACACGGTGAGTGGCTAAGGCGGGTGGGAGCCCCGCCGTGAGAATGCTGAGTGGGGTGCCACTCTTCAGTCCAGTAAAACCCATACAGCTAAGATTAGCTCCTGTCTACAGAGCTGCTACCCAAAGGTACCTCACATACATTCCCTCATTTTGTATGTTATTAAAAACCTGACTAAGGAGTTCTTGCCTTCCAGCCACTGAATGATGGGCCGCAGGTTCCAAAGAGACAGGCGCTCCGCGTCTCACACAGTCACTCTGAAGACCATCTCCAGCACGTGACTCATGTGTCCCGCACAGGCAGCCTGGCCGGTGGGCACTGGAAGGCCAGTGTCATCGCAGAGGCCCTCCCCCACGTGGCAACTGGGTATTTTGAAAACGTGTGACTCTCCGTCTAATACGGCAAGTGAACACACGCATTATCTCTGCTCCATCCATAGCACTAAAGTCTAAACTCACAGGACAAAGAGGAGAGCTGAGCAAACAAAAGTCCACTGAGCCCTGTGAGCTGGAAAGTGCTGAAGCAGCCCTAGCAGCTGTCCTACAGACCAGGGGGTGCTCACTGCTCAGCCTCCAGACCAAGCCCAGCAGGCAGCAAGCTAATTCCTGCCACACAACTGGGGAAGTCTGTGGAAGGCGGAAAGCGGGGATTTTTGAAGGCAGGGATGGAATGTGGCCACTCCTGGCACAAGACAGGGTTTCTCTAGGCCACATGCAGGGGGACCAAGTGAGCCCCTCACACTCTCCCCAGCCTGGCTCATACTTTAAGCCTCTCTACCTTCAGCAAAAACTCAGTCCAAGAGAAAAAGAGGCACAGATACCAACCCTTGGGAGATTCCCCCAACCAAACACCCAGACTAATCATTTAAAGTAAAGGCTACTAGTTAGATGCCCCCAAAACAACCCTTACACGCACACACGCACACCCCTCCCAATAAGCCTGCTAGTTAGTGCTTGACCCCATCTATCTTTAAAGACAAAACCATGAACTCAGGATACCAGGGAACCAAAGCAGAAGGGAGGCCCCAAGTGATAAAGAGGGGAGACCCGGATGGGCAGCCAGTCCCAGCTAGACCAGAAATGGGGAGTAGGAGGAGCATTACCAAGACAAAAGGAACCCACCTACCACAGGTTCCTATGTGTCCAGATACATAGTGCCAACGGAGAGCTTAAGGACAAATTAGCTACCATACACAGAAGGCTAATATTTACACAGTCATAGCTCTCCAGGCACTGAAAACTTACACACAGATTGAGCCAGAGAGAACTGACTAGCCAGAGCAAAGGGGCGAGAAAGAGACCTCTGTGAGCCCTAAGGCCCCGTGCAAGTCTCAGCAACACACGCAGCTCTGAAAATGCAAGGACAACAGCCTAGCCGGTGGCCTCAAGACAGCCTGGGGACAGGGCTGGGGGGAGCAGGGGCCTTGCCTGCACCCAGACTGCTGCTTTTCCAATGCTAAGTCTCATAAAATTTGGATTTAAAAAAGAAAAGTATTTTGAAAGAAAAGCAAAACAGTGACTACTTTTAGGCAACTTTGTTTTGAATGAGCCACACTGAAGTTGTAAAGTCTCTCTTTTGTTGTTCCTTGAACAATCCTGAACGGATAACCAGAAGACCCACCCAGACACGCGTCCATTCTGCCTCACGAATGTTTCCCCTTCCAGACCTCTCTCGCCGTGACCTCTTCTCCGGCGGCTCGACCTAGGAGTTTGGCCCCACCTGGGTGAAATGTCGGGAGTGCAGGCGCTGGCCTCTGCCGCCCGGGGCTGGCGCGGCTGCCCGCTGGCCCACGGCACGCAGCTCGGGAGACCCAGTGGCTGCAGACGCCAAGCGCCGCCCCACCCCCCAGGTGCCCCAACCACCTGAGCTGTCCGTATGGGACATTTCTCCCCCTTGTTACCCAATATTTTTTCTATCAGTGAACTTTCTACTTTGTTTCCATAATCCTTGCTGACCACAGAACTATTTAACCTACACTCTCTACAGCTGCTTAACCATTTTCTCCAAATTCCCTGTTTCTCTCCATTAGATTTCTGAAAGTCAGAACAAAGTGTGTTTTATATGAATTCCCTATGTTTGCAATTCAGGCAACAGTGCCCCTCCATTCAAAAATGATAAGATGGGGGGGTACCATCACTCTGTCCCTCTCCGGTACCCCCAACTGGCTCCCCTCAGAAAAGGCCAGAGCTGGCTACTATACAAAGGCTCAACCTGCTGCCAAGGAAGAAAACACCTACTTGGAACAGTCATCAAGATCTTGGCCAAGAAGCCAGACTCGGAGCCCGACACGCTCGTCGCAGGTGCAGCTGCTGGATGCTGCTCTGCTGCGGCGCTCACTGGGGGCGGGGTGGGGCGAGCCTCCCCCTCCAGCCAGAGGGAAGCCACGCTAGCAGGCTGCTGGCCTGCCCACGTCTGCCTGCTCTATGCTGAGCATGTAAGAAGCTACTAGAAAGTGTGTAGTCCTCTGAGTTAGGCACATTCTGTAGGCACAGAGCCCCACTCTGAAATCCTAACTGAAGGAGGCCCCATGGAAGCCGTGCAGGCTGAGCAAACTGAAGGAAGAGAAAATTCAAACAATTACTGGTTCCAATCAACATTAAAAACCAAATCGCTCTGCCCCAAGAATCTTTTCACCATCTGGATCTGAAAGGATTTCCACTTTGAAATTCTTCCTCTCTGTAGGAAGTTTGCCACCAAATATTAAAAGCCAAAAGATGCCAAGTCTTGCATGACTCACATTTTTCATTTGCCACTGAGTATCTGACGTGGAAGTTACTCACCCCCCAGGGGCAGGGGCAGCTCTTGCCGTAAAAATACATTAACCAAACCATGGTGGGATTAAAAGTATATGCAGATAATGTTATTCACGTAAGGGGCAAACTTCTTGGAAAGAAAGAAAATTATGGAAGAAAAAAAAACTGTCTACAGGACCCCACCAGCATGTCCCCACCGACCCACACGCCCAGGCGTCAGTACTGACACTGTGCCACGGGACGTCTCAGCCTGGGTTACCACTGCCACGACACTTGGCAGCATACGAGGCAGTCCCTGCTGGTGAGCTGCCAACACCGCCATGCATTCAACTTTTTCATTTTCAGGCAAAGAATGTGTGGGGTACTGCATCAGGCCTCTGGGTTGCGTCATATAGTGAAGCGACTATAATGTAAGTATGGCTATCGCCATTTTGCAGAGAAAGTGGGGTACATACTCAAAAAGTCACATGTCTAGTAAACAGGGGAGCAAAGATTTAGGGCCAAGGGGTACATCTACGTCCCAGGCCAGTGGGCCCCCAGCCAGAAGACAGGTAGCTGATAGGTCTGGCCACCTAGAAAGTCAGGCCACCTAGAAAACACCACATTCTCACACCCTGGGAGATGCCACTTACAGATGTCAGTGCAATAGGGGAGGAAAAGCACCCAAAAGTTCATCTGCAAACAACTGTTCACTTTCACTCTTGGCCCTGACATTTTCTATGGCATTAGTGAAAATATTACTTGAAGGGGGTGAGGTTGTCATCACATTAATCAGAATATAATTTTGTCACTTCTTACTAAGTGGTGAGGCTAGTCAAACGGAAGGCCCGCACCAAAACACACAGTGAGTCCCCGCATGCCTCCAGACGTGCAAGAAGGAAGGCGACTGCCTCTACACCAGGCAGCCCCCGGCCTGCAATGCTTCTGTCTTTTTGGCCTCCTCTGCTCTCAGGCTGACAGCTAGCTCGGCCACTAAAACTTCCCTTGCCTCCTTCCAATTTGTTGTTTTAATGTGTTAGGACCTTGAAAAGCAGAGATAATCAATACTACTAGAACTGTGCGTAAAAAAAAAAAAAAAATCAGGTTAAATAGGTTTGAGAGCAGACCTGGGAGCCTCCCTGGTACCTGCACTCCTGAGCAGCCTGGCTAGTGACTGCTACCACTGTTCTGGAAAGCTCAACTTGGAAGATAAAGGAGACACTCTATTAAAATATGAATTAAATAAAATGAAGCACCCCTCAAAAGTATCTAGACCAGTGCTTCTCGAATTTTAATATGCATATGAATCACCTGGGGAACTCATAAAAATGCAAATTCTGGCTCAGTTGATATGGGGTGGGACCTGTGGGACTGCATTTCTAGTAAGCTCCCAGGTGATGCCAAAGCTGCTGGCTCCTAGACCATATTTAGTGGCAACTGTCTAGATTAGTACAGTCCCACCAAAGGAAACAAAATCTATTTCACATAAGTCATTTTACATGTCTGGCTACTCCTGGTGAGTGGGCCTTAACTGGAGCTAATCAGAACTTCAGCTGTACACAGTGTCTCAGGTGGGAAGAATGTACTGAACCCCTCCCTCCATCTCCTTGCTGCAACAATTACCAATTTTTGACTCTTATGAGAAGCTTATAAAAAGACCAATGCCCAGCCTGATTAACGGAAACAGAATCTCTGAGGGTGACCACCGCCTCCTCCTCTGAAAAGCAAAGAGGGTGGTAGTGCAAGGCTGGGCCACAGCGCCAGCCACAGCGCCAGCCGCCCCAGAACGGGCATGGAGCCCGGTGCCAGCAGATCCCGGGGCCTCAGTGCACGCTAGTCCCCCTAACAAAGCTACGCACTGAATAAAAGTAAAGCACCACATGTCAAAAGTTGTGAAACACAGCTAAAGCAACACTGAAAAAGGAATGTATGGCTTTGAGTACATTTATCAGAAAACGAGAGCTCGAGTTCAAGGCAAAAAAGTTGAACATGCTAAAGTCAGGAAGAGTAACCTTGGAGACAAGAGTGAAACAAAGGTGAGAGAAATCAGCCACTTAAGAATAAAGAGATTAAAAGAGAAAAGGTTCTTTAAGATTTACTAAGAAAAACAAAACTATGTAAGACTAAAATAAAAGTTTTAGACAAATTCATAAATACAGAATGTAGAAAGTGCGAAACAGCTAGAGCTAAAAACAGATTTATGAAAATACTATGAACAATTATACAAGAATAAATTTTAAACCTCTACACAAGATACATTTCTAAAAAGTCATAAAAATGCCAAAATTGGTCTACAAAAACTTGGATAGACTAATCAGAAAAAAAGTGAAATAGTACGTGCCTCCGGCCCAGATGATTTTCCAGGTGTGTTTTATCAAATTTAAGATAAGATGAACCTCATTTTATACAAATGATTCCAAGAACGTCATCCCTCTTTACAAGATTAGTATAACCTCAATCTCAATCAAGATAAAAAATTTAAAGGTGGAGCGGGCGGGCCCTCGGTGGTGGCCAACGGGCTCAAGCGCAGCACTATGAAGTCTCTGCGGCCACTGCAGCAGGAGTTCCACCCCCGACCAGCAAGTGGCCCACAGGGCACAGCAGGCCTCTCCCGACCCGCCCCCTGCAGTGTACCTCTGGTGAATGCTCTCACCCCCCTGCACCCCAGTAGCTGCATGCATAAATATCATAAAGAAAAAAAATTTAAAGGCCATTCATTTTATAACACAAAGATGAAAATTGAACATCAAAGTCAGTAACATTTTTAAAATATAAGACAAAGCAGAACTCAAGATGACTGAATACCAGCATCAATCAATGCAGCAGACCACAGTCATGGACTGAGAAGTGAAGCTGCCTGTTGACACACACACACAGACTTGAGAGGAAAGTATCTGCTCAAGGTCACTATCTGTTTATGATTTAAAAAAAAAAAAAAAAGAAGTTCTGAGTAATGCAAGGAAAATGGAGCCAAAGTAGTCCCCTTGATTTTATCAAAACTTTTATCAAAGATCCCCCTTGAGTACATTCCCTCTAAGACCAAGAAGGCAGAAGCAGGCAGCCCTGCACAGAGGAGTCCCCAAGGGCCTGTGCAACAGAACATATCACCCTGCTTTTAGGTCTAAAGAAGGGAACAAGCAAAACCATCACTGTCTTGCATGTAGTATTATCTCTAGAGAAATGCCAGAGAATCAAGTTGATCACTACAGCTAGTGAGTCAGATGCGCACCAGTTCCAAAGCTAGCTGTTTTCCTCTACTACCCAATCATCAAGTTAAAAAGAAGTTTAAGACACTTCTCACAATATTATAAACACTGTAAAGAACTTGGAATTAATCTCACAAAGACTGCAAAAACCTTTATGAAGAGAAAGAACTAAACAAATAAAGAATGGGACAATTTGTAGGTCTTGATTCTCTCCCCAAAATTAGTCTGCATATTTAAGTTCAACCAAAATTTCCACAGAACTTAGGGGAACTAGACAAAAATCTGCCTTCAATAATAGATCTTGAGTAGTTCAGGTATTTTCCAAAGGAAGAGCAAAAAGGATAAATTCAACAGATCAGAAATTAAGACCACGTGTGAAGCCACAGTAATCAAAATGGTGTGGTGCCAGTGAAAGACGTGAATACAGTGTGAACAGTGAACACAAGGACAACCCCAGAAACATACTCCTACTTATGGGAGCTTGAGAGTGCGAGAGGGAACTTCCCGAGTGGGAAAGCTGATTTTCTACCACATAGTGCAAAAATCCACTCCAAACTAAACATCTAAATGTGGAAGACAAATGTGCATCAACTATGAATATCTTCATGGTCTTGACTGGAAAGATTTTCTCAAACAAGACTGAAGTGACATAAAACATAAGGGTAAAAACTGATATATCTTACTTTATCACAATTAAGGCCAATCAACAAACAAATGAGAAACTCGAGGATAACTGCAACAGTGAAAACCAAGGATGGTTTAGCAGACAAAATACACAAATCAACACACAATCAAAAGACACAAAACACAGGAAATTACCCAAAAAGACGGGTAGACCCTTAAAAGAGGGGGATGGAGGAGCACAAAATACATGACCAGACAGTTTACACAGTAGAAATCTGAAAATCTAACAAATATAAAATTAGGTTTATAACAAGTATAACCCTTACATGATCAGGGAAAAATCACACAATACTTAAGTACCACTTAAATCATCAGAATGGCAAAAAGCCTCTAGGAAGTGCTGACGAGAACACACAGAGAAGAACAAGGTGCAGGCAATCCTGAGAAGCAAAACCCAGAGAAGCGCTTGGTGAAATCAAGAACACTTTTCACCCTGGGACTCACAATCCACTCCTGTCTGTCTCTAGATGGCTAGAGAATCGTGTAGAGATGCCTGTGGCATTGGAGGGTTAGGGCCCTGAGGGGTGCCAGCCCCAGAAAAGAAGTGGGAGCTGGAGACTGAATTTCTATGTTGAAGCCCCAGCCTGCCATGTAATGGTGTTCAGAGGCAGAAGCTCTGAGAGGTCCTTTGGTTTAGATAAGGTCATGCTGGCTTAGATGAGGGTGGAGGCCCCCAGGAAACACGGGCGAGCTACCTCATTCACTCTTGATCCTCACTGTCATGTGAGAAAACATCAAGAAGCGAGGGGGTCTGTAGTCGGGAATCTAAAGCTGCTAGCACCTGGATCTTAGACTTCCCCAGTCTCCAGATCTGTGAGCTATGGACACCTGTTGGTAAAGCCCTCCAGTCCTTGTGTTTTGTTACAGCAGCTAACATACACTGAGACCGAGTTCTTGAGACAGAATCAAATGCAGTTTGTAAACTTCCCAAATGAAATGATGAAAGAACTCATGAGTGAAAAGCAAGAAGAGAAAGTTTTATAGCACAGTGTCACACTGACAAAACTACTTCAACAAACAACCAGGCCACATTATTTTGCAAGAACACTTCCTTATAAAGGCATATTAAACACATTAGAATAAGAAAAGAACGAGAAGTGGGATGGAGCATAAAGGAGAAAAAAAAAACAAGATGAATCAGAGTATGCTTTGAACTAACTATGGTTTGCAGCTCATGTAGGATGAGACACACACACACACATTAAGGCCAACAGAAAACAGGAATTTGGTTTTTCTTGCCCATTGTATAGAAATGGTAGTGTTAAAACATCTGATTTAACAGATTGTTTTGATAGAGTCAGATAAGAAGGGTGACTATTAACATAATAAAACAAGAAGTTTGTAAACTTCCCAAATGATAAGGGCCCGGAGCTGATAACAGCCCTGTTTCTACTCCACTAAGCCACCAAGGAGGTGAGACCTTGTAACTATGAACTGACCGCAGACACACACACAACTGAAAAAGATCTGGTGTTTCGCTGTAACTTATGTAACCTGTCAATTTCATTCACAATTTACACCAGCTTCTAATTATACTTAACTGAGTATTAACCAGTCTAATTGCTTAATGCTTTACTGGCTAGATCTAAAACAAGACAGAGAGGGACATCTGGCTTGGCAAACAGGATCCTGCTCGCTATCAGAAGAGGGCTGGGCACTCTCATCTCCTCATTCTCTCAGGTCGACCTTCACCTGGACCAAAGCATTTCAAAAACATCACTTGTACGTCCACAGGGAGCCACAGCAGTCCAAGAAACTCTCTGTGATCTGGGTTTGAAGTGTGATGTCCTGGTTCATGTTCCTGAAAGCGGGGGCAGGACGACCGCAGAACTGAGGGACCGGAGTGCCCGAAACTCTACATCCGCACCTGCCCGGGCTCCCCGCAGGCCAACATGGCAGTGGTGGGTCTGGGCGGCCTCTCCGGGCACAGGCCTGTGACAGGCAGGGCAGTCATCACTGCATCTCTCTTAGCAGAGATGCGGTACTTTCCCAGCACCTACCCCTGGCATTCCCTCGTTCTCCAGCCCAAGCAAGGTAGAAGGCCACATCTGGCCAGGGGAGGCACGACCAGGGTTAGTTTAGGCCAACTTCCAGTCCCTCCTTGGTCAGCAAAGACAGGTAAGTAGTGGGGGGTGAGACTTAAAGTGTGCAAGCAACAGTCTGCTCTCCTCTCAAGCTGCTCTGCAGCCTGTCCACAAGCCCAGTGTGATAACAGAGGTTCAAAGAGAGGAAACCCTGAATCCCAGGAGTCTGGAGGAGAGAACAGGATAGAGGAGTAAGGCCTGGAGGTGAAAATGAGCATCCCAGTGACCTAACAGAACTTACACTTGAGTCAAAAAGTTATACTCAAAAAGTTACACAAACACACACACACACACACACACAAACTCAACTCCTAAGCACCCAGGAAAATGAAAACATCCATTTACGCAAAGCCTTGCACACAGATGTTCATAACATCATTCAAAACAGCCCCAAAGCCAGTGAGTGTATGAACACGTAAACAAAACATCACGCATCTATGCCATATTATTCGGCCACAGAGAGGGATGAGCACTAATACCCTCTACAATGTGTGGATAACCTTGAAAACGTGCTGAATGAAAGAAACCAGATCCAAAAGGTCACAAACTGTGTGAGTCCATTTATATGAAACACCCACAACTCCAGAGACAGAGACGTCAGTGACGGGGGCTGCCTCCTGCTTTGGGGCCCTTGCTGGAGTGCTGAAGATGTTCCAGAATTAGAAGGCAGTGGTGGTTGCACCACAGTGTGAATATAATAAATGACTGTAAAAGAATAAGATGGTGAATTTTATCTTAAAAATCAACAGAACAGAGAGCACTGAATCAAAGAAGCTACTCTTTGTACCGAGACAGCATGCTAAACAGGAAAAACTTTTTCTGAGAGTACTATATACCATCAAGCCCCTCCCCAAAAAGTTTCTAGGTTACACAATCAAATGCTTCCAAGTCCCATACTTCCTTTAAAAATAGAAAATCAGCAAGGCAACCAGACCTTCTAACCAGCCTAACCCAATGCCTGCCTCGGCTGGAGCTCCAGAAATAAGGCCTTCTTCACCAGCACAGTTCGCTCTGTGTGTTCCAGGCAAACGCCAGGAGATAGCATTAAGAAAACCTCTCTGGGGCCCTCCCTGGTGGCGCAGAGGGTTAAAGCACAGCACTAAGAAGCTAAAGCCACTTCCACATGAGTTCCATCCCTGCCCCGGAGGTGACCCCCATGGCGAGGCAGACCTCTCCTGACCCCCACCCCCGCTGCACCCCTCAGCAGTGTACTTCATCAGTTGGCCTGTTCTGATCCCCACTCTGTCTCTGGTGAATCCTCTCACTACCCCTGCGCCTCTGGCCTGTACCCCCGTTCTATATGCATAAATAAATAAATCTTTAAAAAAAAAAAAAAAAGAAGAAGAAGACCTCTCTGGTTTCAGATGTAAGGATCAGCTTTTTGAAAAGATATCCAAGTCTCTCAAATAAATAAAATAAAAAGGGGGCATCGCACAGAAAACAGACACACATGAGCACCACTATTTAAAGTCCATCCCAAGAAGCAACTCTGGAAGAACAGCTGGATGGCAGGTGTGTCTGCAGAACAGGGAAGGGTTAAGCCGCGGGCCTTGCAGGGACAGGACGGGTGGGCCCAGTCACCCCACCTTGTGCAAACACTGCACCCACATTTTGGGACAGGCTGCCTGGTGCCCTCCACCAGAGCAGACGGGCACACAAGTTTTAGGGATGACAGTCAAACTGGGTGCACATTTCTTAGTAAGACCCCTTGCGAGAGCCACACTACGCACATTATATGACAAGGTCCTGACGTGGGGGAAAAAAATCCTGAAAAGTAAGGATATTCCACAGCTGGCTCCTGCTGGATTCTTTTCATTTGTTTATGGCCGTTTCCAAGAAGTATGATTTGTTTTTGGCTGTTCCCTAGAAGCATAGCAATTGTCCAAATATACATTCAATATAAAATCAATAATTACTTGATTGGATTGATTGGTTTCATAACAACAGTACTGTACACAGAACAACACAGGACGCTGTAAAATAATTAATATTTTACACAAATCTAGGTCCCACAAAAACGAGAGGTGCGACACAGTCCAAGAATTCCGGGAACCAAAGGCTGCAACAAATTCCTGCCCAGTCCCCAATAAAAGATCTATACTTTTTTTTTTAAAGATTTATTTATTTATTCATACAGAAATGGGGTACAGGCCAGAGATGCGGAGGGTGAGAGGCTTCACCAGAGACAGAGTGGGAAGCTGAACAGGCAGATGGATGAGGTACACCGCTGAGGGGAGCAGCGGGCGGGTCAGGAGAGGTCTGCCGCGCCATGTGGTCACCTCCAGAGCAGGCGGGGATCGAACTCATGCAAAAGTGGCTTTAGCTTCTTAATGCTGTGCTTTAACCCACTACACCACCAGGGAGGGCCCTATACTTTTAAGTAACATAGTTTTCTTTTAAGTAATAGAGTTATAAATAATAAGTTTTCCTACTCGTTAACTTTCAACTGACCTCTTTTCACATAGAAAGGTTTTTTAGATTAATAGGATAATAATCAGTAACCATATAAAGAAATTTCCCCCTAATTCTTATGTTAACTATAGAGACTAGGTTGACAAAACAATTACAGGAATAGTGATTAATAGAAGCTCCTTTTGTAGATCAAAAAAGGGATTTTTCCTTAGGGGCAGGGAAATGTCAGTGCACTCAGCATTGGTGTTTTTCTGACTCCTAGTTCCTTAACATTAGATCCTGTACCTTTAAGATGTATCACTGAGATATTAATATGATTGCTTAAGTTGTAATAGCTATCTGATCACTATAGAAACATGTTGTTTATGGATGACTGATCACGATAGGAATATTCTGTTTGATAACTGATCACCATAGGAATATTTTGTTTGATGACTGATCACCATACTTTGTTTATAAATGACTGGTCACTATAGGAACATTTTGTGTATGAATATCACAGTCTCAATAACAGATCAGAAAGTCCTGAGTTGTCTTTAAGAAAAATGTGATGATTGGCATCTTTCTGCTTTATTCACACACTGATGTAATCCCACCGCTTGCTTGTAATGTATAAAGACCTGCTGGGACAATCAGCCGAAGATGCTTTCACCCTAAACAGGTGTCTGGTCTCCTCCTTCTGCCTCTCTCCCTCCCTCCCCTCACCTCCTCTCCTTTTCTCTCTCACCTTTGCCAACTGCCCTCCTTTCCTGCAGGAGACCCTCCCCACCTCAGCTGAAGCCCGCCTTCAGCAGATCGCCTCCTCCTAAGACAAAATGAAACTGTCACTATTTGCAGTTGATGTAGACATTCTTGGAAGTTCACAAACTCAAAGCTCCATCCTGTGGGTCAGGAAGCTTGGTTTTCTGTCCCCAGACGCCCAGCACATCAACCTTCTGAAATAAATACTGCACAGCAAGACACTTTTAAACCTGGCTTCCACCTCCCTCTTCCACCCCAAGGTAGTTCTCACACCTCTTCCTCTGTAACCTGTGCATGTTCACTTTGAATGCAACCTCCCTCCTCCATATCCAGAGAAAACAGAAAAACTGCATGATAATGCTGTTTCCCTCGGGCCACCTGAACTTTCTTTCCTAACAGGAGTCCTCCTCAGCCTGCAAACAAGTTCAAGGCTTTGCATCCTAAAACAATGCTTCCAGCACACTACCACCCACTAAAACCCTCACTTTCTTTCCCTCCCTGCACTTCCCACTCGTCTCACACCTCAGTGTATCCCAAGGAGCTGCTGGGGGGAGGCGGGGCGCCCGAGAGACAGCAGGTCTAAGCCCAATGCAGGTCGCAGGTCAGCCAAGCTGCACAGGCAGTGGCCGTCCGAGACAGCAGGTGTGACCCCCCAGCCCCACCCCCTGCAGTACCTACCTGACTTGCCACCAGGTATCACACCATAATTAGTCATTGTAATTGAAGCTGAACATCATTAATTACATAATTTTGAAGTGTTCAAGTTTAATTCCATTAAAATTACATCACGAAACTGGGGAATTATAAAGGATTGCTGACAAAAAGCAAACAGCAATGACTAGAGAAACTTCAGCCTGACTCCACATACATCTGAGTCACACCCAAAGATCAAGCACAGAGCAGCCACCCCACCACTTTTAACAAACCCGGGGGGCCCAATCTGGAGCCATGTGCATGGCGCTGAAAGAGCCAGCGCTGGGGACGTTAAACCAGCCTGCTGGACGTCCAGCTGACTCGAAAACACTCCCTCCACGCCGGCATCCCATCCCTTCCCGGGCTGTTTCCTCACTGAACCTGCCCCTCGAGTGGCCAGTGCAAATGGCCACCGCCACCAGGGGCCCCTCCTGGCCCAGGGTCCACCCTAGAATGCCTCCTAACCAGGCCCTCTCCATATCTCACTGCTGGCACCTCCATTCACTAGCTTTATCTGGTCCATAGGTCATAGGAGGTGTCCACAAAGCCCCTCCTAAAAACATCTGAGTGCTGCGTTCTCTCTCTCAACTTAAACAGCTATACTTCTCAGGGCAGTCAGGAGGCAGACAGACACCCCTCAGCGGGGCTCTGCTGGAGGCCTGCCGCCGACTCCGGAGGAGCACTGGGTGCCTGCACTCTAAATTTCATCATTCCTCGTGTTTACTTTCCCGTTCCCTGCTAGAACGTAAGATCCTTGAGGGCAGGGATTTCCTGCTGTCTGGTCGGGGAACATCATCCAGAACAATGCCTGTCCAGTGGAAGAAGCAAGTCAATGGAGCCAGTGGCCCAGGCGCACCTGTCTAGAGCCTGCCCTGCCCTGCCCTGCCCTGCCCCACACAGGCACCCCACTCTTATAAGGTGACACCCAAGGAAACTCCATGTACCCCGCAAGTCAGGGGCTTATTCCTGGTACCCCAGGGGCTTGAACAGGATCCAGTTCCACAGTCTGACACTGCAGAGACACACTGAGTGAGAGAATGGCTCCAACAGCCTATGGAAAAACCAGTTACTCCAAAAGCAAACAACACTGCAAACAACGTCACTCACTAGTCACACATTAGTTCCAAAACCAAGCACTTCTATGCATATTTTCTTTTTAAATTTATAACTTCATTAAAAAAAAAACAAGCTGTATTATCACAAATTCAGGCATGCAAAAACATCAACAGAATAGATGGTAGCCTAAAAGTTCAGCTTCTCCACAGTAACTCCTTGAGGAAAATAAGTTAAGACCTAAGGCGTGTCCCTCTCAGAACAGAGGTCCACCCTAAGGTCTCTCTGAGAGGCAGTCTCTACTGACCACACTCACAGCACCTTTACCCGTTTTGTTTTGAAAATAAAACCCTGGCTGGCCAGCGCCTTGCGGGGTGTACAGTGAGCCGGACTTGGGCTCTCTCACAAAGGGCTGACTCAAGTCTCAGGCCAGAGCCCTAGAGAGCACCTCAGATCCAACAGTCTCATCCGCAAGGTGTCCACATCACAGGTTTAATTTTAACCTCCAGGTGCTCAAATGAAGTGACTCAGCACCCTCAAGCCCATCCTGGGTAGCCTGTGGACACGGGCCCCTCTGACTGCCCCCGCAGCCAATGACGACCCCGCCTCTTCAATGGAGAGCCGGGCTTGGGGACAGCAGAAAGCACATGGGCTGCAGCCCGAGACCTGGTGGCCCCTGGCAGCACCTCCCTTCCCCACAGGGACTGTGGGGGCTGCTGTGGGATCGCAGGAAAGAAATCACCTAAACCAGCACATGAACACAATTCACACTCAGGAAATGATAGCTGGAAATGTATTTTTAAAAAATTTCTTAAGATTCTGTCTTGTCACCAGTTGACATAAAACCAGCTTCAATAAATAGAATCCATGCTAGGAGCAATACTTCCTTTTCTGCTCCTTTTACTGGCGGTCACAACGGTTCGAGTTAGTTCTTCAGCCCTCCCCACCTCTCAACCACCAACAAAATCTCAAACAAAGCCTTGACAGATTTCAAACCAGGTCTCAAACTATCCTCTACACCTAAACACCACCTTTCTACTGAGCCTCACTACTCCTCTGCTCCAGGGTTCAGCCCCTGAAGTCCCACGAGCCCCCCAAATCCCACATACTCCAGAAGGCACGCACCCTCTCCCTTACCTGGAGGAAGTCCTCTCCCTCCTCCCTGCCCCGTGGAAGCCAGGCCCATCCCCCATCAGCTACCCATAGGGGAGCCGGGTCTGTGGCTCCTCCGGACCCCCTCAGTAGTCCTGGAGGCCCTCACTTCTCCGAAACCAGGCAAACGCCCCTGCAGCCAGACAGTGACGTCACCTCGACAAAAATATCCGAGGTACTTTCTTTGTAAATGAAGAAGCAGAGAAAGCAGGGAGGCTGTGAAGGGCACGGCTCTGAGGGGGGCTGGCCTGAGCCTCTGGCCTACAGCACACCTGATCCTCAGGACACTGTCTGGGGGACCAGAGCAGTTGAGAAATTTTTCGAAGTGCTGACACTCAGAACGGTCCTTTCTTGCCACCCTCTGCATCTGTTACAATATGGACTTTCAGAGGGGGAAGTTTCCTCCCAAGCAGGCTGTGAGCAAAGAATAAATTTCTGTCAAAGTATCGTTCTGCCCAATTCCATTTTTAAATATGTGATATTTCTGTTTCATGTGCCGCAAATACAAGTATGTATATTTTAACCAATGTATATTATCACTTTGCAAGGAAGGAATTTAATAAATAGGAATGGAAAGGAAATGTTCTATCAGTGTGTCCCTACAACAGCTACCTAAACACAGCCATTTTAATATAAGCTACCCATCTTTTGTAAAGGATTCGGCTTGCGCTCTTAACTAGCTGAAATGATTCCTACACCAGCACACACAGCTGCCCCCTTAAGAGTCCACCCACTGGCAGCCACAGCAGCGACACACCAACAGCTGGCCAGTCACGAGAGCTGGGAGGCTGCGCACGAGTGTGAGGTCGGCCTGAACCTATTTCCATGGTGGGCCTGAGATATTTGAAACACCAAGAGAGGCAGCTGGGCATTCAGACAAGACCAGACACCCAGAGGCCACCAGCCACCACGCCTGTTTTCCTGGACCTTCTCAGAACACCTCTCCTCTGGGGGTGTTCCCTGCCTACCCCACCCAAAGTGCCAACCCAGCTGTCAGCCCACCGCTGTCACAGCCAAGTCCCATCTGCCCATCCACTTCTGCCCACAGAGGGCTGCTAACCCCTCAAAGGTGAGAACCAGCGCCTGGTACACAGGGGCTCCCACGGAGAGTGATCACAATGCAGGAAAGAAGCAGGGGGTAAAATTAGACCCAATACTCTGATGTGCAGAAGCAGGATGAGGGAGTTTCCCAAGGTGAGCATGATTCTGGGGTCCATGTAGTTGGAACAAAAGGTTTAGGCAAGGTAGAGGCAACCATAAGGAACTCCTCCGGCTCAGGGATGCGGGCTCCATGCTGAGCCAAAGTGAGCCATTGTGGTGCATAAGGAGAGGAACGACATGATGAAATCAGTGGTTTGGGAAGATTAATCTGGCAGCTACATCCATTGTGGACTGAGGCTTGCATCAAAGGAACAATTTTGAAATGAGTAAAAGAAAGCCTACAAACTCAGCACTTGTATATTCGAAAGATTTGGCTCTCACATACAACAAGCTGCCCCCCCAAAATAATTGCATACACATACACAAAAGATTTATTAAAGTATCAGTGTGCTTTAAAATGACAGCATAATTACATACCAACACAAAGCATCATAAAACAATCACAAACCACTTCTCTTCCCCCACAATGAAATTCCACCATAACTGGCAATATCCTTCCTTTCCCAGCCCCATGTCAATGCTGAGAAAACTGGGGTGCCAGAGTGGGCGGCGGGCGGATGACTGAGGACTCCCTCCGGGAAGGCCAACTCCCGGGCTAACCTGCTGACTGCGTAGGGCTGTTCTCCAGGGTGAGTGGTCACCAGGCCCAGGCCACCTTGCTGGTCCTCTGGGCTCGCTGACGACAATGAGGTCCTTGGAGGACCCAGTCACTTGCATGGGGAGACCAACAGCAGCCTGGGCTTCCTGTCTGGCTCCCAAGTCCCACTCACATACAGAAGCATGACTCCAACCTGTCCTTGGCCCCTACTTGGCAGAAAGCAGCGAAGGCACACAGTATTATGTAAGTAAGCGGCGAGCAGAGGTATAGCTGAGTGAAGCAACTCCAGTAAAGTCATGCTTCTGCACTCGTTCACATGAATGTTCTTCTGCTCAGTTTTCTGTTTCAAAAAGCATCCAACTTATAACATGCTGAGCAGGAAGGGACTGAAGGAATCTGATTTGCAGGTCTACTCATTAACAGTTATAGCTTCTATAGGTTGGTGACTCAAAATCCTTTCCCCCTAAAAGGCTTGTGTTCTGTAAGTAGTTGCTACCTACAAGCTCGGGGAGAGCAGAGCAGACGAGAGCCAGAAATACTTCACTGTACATGGAACTGTATGGGTTCACATTCTAGGTCAACTACCATGGTGAAAACAGAAAATAAAGGATCTGTTTTACCATTATCTGCCACACCTTTCAGAATGATGCAGAAGTGGTGATAGGAGCAACAGAATGTTCCTATTTTCAGGACAGGAGAAAAAGTCTTCCAAATCTAATCAAAAATTAAATGTACAATTCCCTCCAGCAAGAATTTTATTTTTAATTTTCATTTACATAGTATCTTTCTTTCTTCCAAGAATCTCAAAATAATGGAACTCCTCAAATACTTTTTAAAAAATACCAGTTGTCACAACAAAGGAGGGGACGGGCCTGGCCAGAGCTCGCCGGGGCCAGACATGGCCGCGAGCTGGACCGGAGGGCCCTCCACTGGGCTGCTTGCTGTACCGGCAGCCCAGGGCCTTGCTTATGTTTGCAGCCTCAGGCTCTTCAAGGAAAAAATCTACCCTTGGCATCATCGACTAGCTTGGTCGAATTACTTTCATCTAAGTACAGTTTCTCCTAAAAGATAGGGGAAAAAGATAGCCCAAAAAAGGCAAAGACCCTCACTGGCCCGAAGTAACCGCTGAATCAAGGTGCCTAACAGTGACTTCATACTCTTTTTGATCTTAAAAGCATAAAAAACTATGCTAGAAAATGAAAGTTAAATAGCTATCAGGAGAAAGACCCACTCTAAGGAAAACTGACTTGTTTTCAGGAGGAAATTGAGAAGTTGCACTGGTTGGGTATTTTTGTTTTGTTTTGTTTTTTTACAGCTGGATGGACAAGATCTGAATGTCTTACATTTAGCAAAAGCTGTCAACACCCAAATAAAATTTTAATGACAGTAAGAATGGCATTCTATTTCTCACAATTTCGCAACACTCACTTAAGAAAGAGCTAATTTGTCAATCTGTTTTTTCCTTAACCAAACTTGCAGTACCTAACAACCATATCTAACTTAAAAAAAAAAAATTAACTGCTTTTACCTGTAGAATAACCACAGCCATAATAGATAGGTTTAAGAGAACAGGGCTCATGCTGCTATACTCAGGGTAAAGGAACACCAAGAAAGAACAAGCTTCAGAGTAAGATCTGGCAATTGACTCCAACGTCACAGTCAAAAGCACCTGGGATTTTGATAGTCACTGACTAACCAGGCTATGGGCAAGAGCCGCCAGGCCTTGGCACTCTCATGACCTGTGTGTTATGAAGGTATGGGCAGTATGCTGGTATCCCAACTCATTTTCACAAGTGCTGCAATGTAAGAAAGCACAATCTAGTCTGTTTCACTCAACACAACCCTCCTTCCAGGCTCTTTCCAGATGCTCCCAGCTTTGTGGTGACCCTTAGATGAATGAGGACTCCCAGTCTCTCGCGTGCCCAGTCGCCCAGTCGCCATCTGATGGTGCTGTTGAGGTGTAACCTAGGGGTGATGAGGGGCTCCTCTGAGCTGGAATCTCTACCAATCCTGTTTGGAGAACCTCCTGAGCTGCTCATGGACCATGGCTGTACCAAACACAAAATTCTGTGGCTGCCCTGCCCCTCCAGCAGTAAGGTAAAGCCTTCAGATTCCAATGAAGAAATTCGGGTTTTTTGTGTGCACAAACATCAGCCTGTCAGGATTTAATGACAGCAAGAATTAGGGTTATTTTTATTGGAGGATTGTTTACTTTCCAGAAGAAAGGTTCTTGATGGACTTTGCAACAAATTAGCTACTTTCTGAAAGTCTTGTCTGCCCTCATTATGTCTTTTAACTGTGTCATATTATGAGATGAGGGCAGCACACCCGCTTGTAAAAATCTATAAATCACAAGCCAGGTGCACTTGTCCAGGTGCTTCAAAGTCGCTTCAGGCACATGTCTCCCCTTCACCACAGGTGCCCCTGCAATCCCTGCAGGGACACCCCCTGAAGGCTAAAGACTGCTTTTCTACCAACTTTCTCAGAAGACAGCTAAGAAGCAGGGCTGATTACAGCTCCACAAACCCAAAAATATGACAGGACCAACAGCTCAATACGAATCTTAGCTGTCTTCAATAAAATCAACAGCTAAACATCAACCAAAACTTGGTTCATAAACAGACAGCAACAGCAGAGCTTTGAGGAACAAAAACTGGAATAGAAAAACAACAACAACAACAAAAATGGCTCAAAAACGGGAATAGAAAAAAAAATCACTGACACAATTCTGAGGGCCTTTCCATTAATATTTTATTGAAAGTGCCCCCCTAAACCTGTGGGGGTGCCCCTCCCCCAAGGGGTGAGGAGGGATGCTATTTAAGCTTACATTTCTAAATTTGGAACTTTTTAGGAAAAGTCGTTCCTCTCTAAATTCTAAATCATGACCCAGATATAATAAAATGTATTCAAATGTTCGCGTCATTCATGTTTATGAAATCATAAATCACAAACGAATATGCAACTCTTTACTACAGAAGTCCTATGATACAGATACTAAGAGGCGAGTCTAAATATGCCGTCCAGTTTCCTTTTCACTATACCACGTGCGCACTCCCAGCTCGGGGGTATGCTAGCTGCCACTTCCTAGGACCCAGTGCCAGCGCAACTGAACATCCAGGCGAAGCGCAGTCTGAGACATCCTGGTCCCCCTTCAGGTAGCCTCAACAAAACGAGCGGCCCCAGTAAAAACTGTCTCTACACTTCACTACAGTAAGATTCAAACACAGGATTCCAAAAATTCCACCTGTTTCCAATTAGATCCCAGAATTGCTTGAGTGTTTAAACTGCATTCACTTGCTACTTATACAAAACAATTCTTCCGGGGTTTTTGAACATTTTAAGTATGTTAAAATAAGATTAAAGGTCTAGTTTAAACAATCAAGAGGCAGGGGAATTTCAGCTGAAACCAAAACTATCTCTCTGCAGCCATAATGCAAAGCTTCAGACAAAACAATCGGATAGATTCATGAATTTCTATCTTTGATAATTACGAGTAAAAAGTGCCTTTCGTTAGGGAAGGCCATAACATGTTCTTTAAGCTATACATTAAATTATTTGAAAAGGGTTTCCAGGTAATGCATAAAGTATAATGTTAAATGTCAGATTAACTTTTACACTAACTGTAGGTAGCATTTGGTACAGTCCATCAGCTGCACCTGTCTTTTAAAAATGGGTGAATTATATAAAAGAGTAGCATAGGTAGGCATTTGGCCAAGTTCTATTGGGTTTTTTCACACGATTAATTTCTCTTTTAAAATGTATACAAGTTTCCTCCAACAAATTTGTCCTTCCTTCATTTCACCGTGGATGTTACTCTGGCTTTATAAATGAGCTGACACGAATATGGATTTTCTAGTTCCAGCCTTGTTTTCTCTCCTAAGACACACGGAATGTGGGCACAGCCTCAGGAGCAGTTTTGATTGTTGACTGCTACAGGTAGACCCGGAGGGGAGTTCAAATGAGGAAGTTTCCTCCCATTCAGGCTGTGAGCAGAGTCAAAGAATAAATCTCTGTCAGAGAATCGTTCTGCACAGCTCCAGCATAAACCCCAGCGGGGTTGTTTTAATTGTATACAACAGAGCAGGGAACTTTTTCAACAGCTGGTAAAGGTTCTTGGGCTCCATCAGCCCACTAGACATCATTTTTAAGCTTAACTCAGTGGATTAGAAGGGAATAATTCCTGAGGGGATTGGCGATTTGTCCCCTTTCCAGCTTTCTCCAGGAGCAAAGTACTGGCAGGAGAGATACACGACTGGGAGGCTGGCAACGGGGGGTCTGGTCTGGGTTGACCCACCTGGATGGTGTTGTTGCATAACTCCACCCCTGCACTGACGTGTACCTTTAAAAACAATGCCTACACATAGTTTCACACAGGAAAAACACTTAAACTGACTATGACCCCTCCTCTCAACCAATCCCAAGGACACTGCCACTAAAAGAAACAAAACTACCCAAGGAAAAAAAATATATAGCAGCAGTACAGAAAACTGAGGTTTGTCTACTCATTGTTTCATAAAGGATACGAGGATGCTGTGTATTTTGATCAAAATAACATTACGTCTTATGGGAAACCGTCTTGGACGGCTGGTAACATACATACTTCCATTATCAGAAGAAAATAAAGGCAACCAGAAAATGGACTTTTGGCAAAAATGAAATTGTTTTATTTTGAAAAACAGAAAAACATTTAAAGATTACTTTTGCAAAGATTACGTAGAGGAGAATACAGTTACCGTACAGGAATAATGTCCCAATGGGCAGCCAGTACTGGCAGGCCCCATGCCCAAAAGCTATACTAACACACAGCGTTACATGAGCTTGTTTTAGAAAGTGTCCTCTTTTCAAACTTGTGCTTAAAAGGTAAATTTATACAGTGGTGTTTTTCTTATTTTTAAAAAAGAGACTTTTTTTAAACAAATCTGGGATAGGATAAAAACTTGTTCAACTAGTCTCAGCAACGAAACTTCCATATCACAAGCTTCTGGGACTAAAAAGGAAACGAAATTGGACTCAATCTTCAGAAACTCTTCCCAAGGCAGCGTCAGGACAGAAAGCAGAAGAACAAGAACACCGCAGCCCTGGCTCACAGGGCAGGGGGAGAGGCGCCTCAGGACTCCGGACCCACTTAAGCCTCCGGTTCTGAGCAAGGCCAGCTGAGCCCAGCTCTTCTCCACTGGTGGCAAGGCCACCACCAGCTGTGGGCTCTGCGGGCACCGTGTCTCGGGTGGGGTTCTGGGAAGGGGACAAGAGTCTGAAACTAATGATTTCTCTCAAAACTGCTGTCTCACTGGTTCACTTGGTGTCTGTGGGAAGAGACGACACTAAACCAGACAATTCGATGGGCCTCCTCAGGACACAGAGATGGTGCTAACGCTGGAATTGTAGCATTCCACAGTCAACTGAAGTTGATGAGGGGACAATACAGGAAACCATCTAAGGCCAAGCTGTTACCTACCCGCAACAGTCAACGTGCTCAATAAAGAGACTGATGCACCCACAAAAGGCTTTTTTATTTCAAGGACAAATGTTAGGTTCACTCACATAAACTGACAGGGAAATTTTGCACCGGGTCCTGGAGTTACAGTTGAATGTCCTCATGAGACCCTGAAGAACTACCTAACCCTGCGGTGTGGCAGGGGTGGGGGTGGTCAAGGAGCTCACAAAATCTCCTAACTCTAGAAAACAAGTACATTTCGCAGGCAGTTTTGCCAGAATGCTTAAAAAAGAAACCTCATTAATTAACTAAGCTTGAATGTCACATTTAGGAAGACAAGGGGGGGGGGTATATTAAGGTTTGTCTCTTAAAACTCCACAACGGGTTTTACAGTAAGCACAGGAATTAAATTATGGTAAAAGGGAGCTATTTTTACTAAAACAGGGTAGACCAATTTATCAAAAATGCCATTCGGCTGTGTTCATTACATTCAGGAATCTAATTTACACAATAGACACTTTGGAGTAATCTATTTTAGTCAATAAATACTCAAACTCCTTTAAGTTTTAATCTTATCGGAAATACATATTTCACATAGTCTTCTCCCTAGTTAAGCGAGAAATTTGAAGAAATTTCATAACGACTATGAGTCGGCTTTATCGTTCTTACGTAGGCAGAGGCAGAAAACAAGCATACACAATTAAAGTTGTCAGACTCCATTTATATGTTTTAATCCAATAGGCTTCATTTCATAGAAGCCTGCATCTGGAGTTCATTTGCTTTCCTCCTTTAAGTACTGTAGGTCACTATCACCAGTCCTCCGGTTAGCAAAGTTCAGCCAAGTTTACCTTCAGGCGCTCCTTAGTTGGGAGCAGTAGCCGTGTGTATCCCAGGGCCACTTGAGGGACATTCCGCTCACCCCCAGTGCCACGCTGCCAGTACCCTTCAGGTCGCAGACCACCCTCCCGCCCGCCCTGCGCTCACGGAGCTCACACGCCGCTCACCTTCAACTTGGCTCCAGCTACGCACAACATCCACCTGGCAGAGTCCCGGGGCTGTCCAGGAGCCGCGAGCGCCGTGCTGGCACGTTCCGGGCAGACCCCGAGGGCACGCCGCTCCTCAGGGTGGGGGGCGGTAGCCAGGCACGCGCCCCCTGGACGTGGACGCGGCGGCTCGGGCGCCGCAGGGGGAGCCCCCGCACGATCTCTTTGCGGCGCCAGGGGCTCGGCGCGCGGACCACCGCCCGGCACGCAACAGTCCAGCCGGGCCCCTTGGGCTTTGCTTTCGAGAGCCTGACCCAAGAAGACATTTCGCAGCGGCCCCGCCGCAGGTTCCATTGCGCCCTCGGACCCCACCGTGTGGGCAGGACTCCCGAGGAGAGAATCAAGAGTGGAGCGGGCGGGTTACTGGGGGCCGCCCAGACAAGCGGCGGGGAGGAAGCGCCCCCGGGCCGGGCAGACAGCGCACCGGGGCGCAGCGCCGGGCCTACGCTCGGCAAAGTTGCAGCTTTCCGCCCCAGCCTGCATCCGCGCCCAACGGACGCTCCCGGGCGCCGGGACCACCGGCTCCGCGCACGGGGCGCCCCCGCCGCCCCTCGCAAGTTTCCCCAAAGCGCCCCTACCGGGGTCCCTGGCTGCGGAGGGACCAGTCCGCGCCACTTGTGCACGCACACAAAAGAGCGGGGCGGCTGCGGGGTCTGCGGGTGGCCCCGGGGCGCCCACCCGGACGTAAACAAACCCCGGGGTCTGCGCGGCGCGCCGGGTGCGGAGCTGGAGCGGCGGCGC
>NW_004567125.1:513963-556315 GCF_000260355.1 Condylura cristata | reverse complement strand
CAGCGCGCGTGCGGGTGCGTCGACGGTCGGCTGCCGCCGCCCGCCCCGAGCAGGCCACTGGCACTCGGACACCGGGCCAGCGAAGGACCGCGTTTCTTATTGTGGGGAATGGTGGAGTTGGGGAAAACAGCCCTGACCCTGTTGTCGTTGCTCATGTTAATGACAGGCACAGTGGCCGCACGGTCCCCTCGCCGCGCAGAAACGTTCCGCAGTTCCGTGGCCAGGGGTCCAGTGGCCCGGATCAGCCCGAGCTGTGCCAACCTAGGCCACGACAGAAGTCTTGGAGCACAATCAATATACCCCTCTCTTGGTTTCAGCGGAACAGCCCAAGAAACTTCCTGTAGTTTAGACACCTCGGTTTTCACGCCTTTGGGTGCAGAAACTTGGAAAGTGTGGGTGCTCTGATCACAGAAAATATGGTCCCTCGTTTTCAGAAATAGTAACGTTTAAAACAAAAAGTAAATTCGCTTTGATTACTTCGCAGAAATCTGGCAAAAGCGCACGTTTTATGGTCGTCGTCTTTAATTGATTATGCACACACGTGTGAGTTTGACTTTCCAGTAGGAATACTGTACTTTCACTCTCCCGCACTTCATTTGACGTGTAATTAGTTAAAACAAATCCCCAAATTCCTTAATCTTGAAAATTATAGGTAAATAAAATCTGTATGGAATACACAATAAAACATGTAAGTGGATTATAATTGCCTTACAAGTGAGTTCGAGGATTTAGCGCTGATCGTTGGAGTCAACTCAGCATTTTGAAAGGAACGGGCTGGAAATGAAAGTCCCCAAGATTAGAGACACACGCGCCCCCGGGTCGCGTGCGCCGGACCTGGCGCCTCGCTTGTGTCAATGCGGGTCTCCCGAGGTCTGGAGCGAGGTTCCCTCAGTGTCCCCGTCGCAGCCTGGACTAGCAGGAGGAACGGGAGGCGGGCGGCGGCGGGAGGGCTCGTCGGGACCTGGGTCCCGGATGGCGTTGAAGCCGCGCCAGTCGAGGGCACTACGCATCTCCCGACGCCAAGAACTGCCCGAGTGTGGGGAGCCGGAGCCCGCGCGCAGCCGGCTGGCAGCCGCGCTGCAGCTCCGACCGCGCCGCCCAGTAGAGGGCAGCGGCGCCACGACACTGGCGCCTTCTGGTCCCCGCCCACGTGCCCACCCGCGCGCCCAGGCCCCCCGCGCCTGGCCACGCCCTGTCCCGGAGACAGGCCCCGGGCGGGAAACGGCATTGCCACCTCCGGCTGTTCCCTTCCCTACGTAATGCCACAGCTAGACGACTCCTCACTCACGCTGCCGGGGACTGGGGTGGGGGTCTGCCTTCCCCTCCTGGTGGTGTGTTGGCAGGCAGTAGAGAACTCGGAATTGCCCTAAAGGTGGCGAGACAAATAAAATGTGCAGGAGCTAAAAAAAAAAAAAGAAAAGCCCTCCCATGGGGAGGCTCAAGGAAGGATCCGAGAAATGGTTTGGATTTGGCGCAGATGTTCTCAATCTAATTATCATGTCGAGCCCCTGGGTTTGAACCCAAAAAGTGAAATATATATGACCTGTGTAATACTCCGGAAGTACATCTGGTTAGAATTCAGGGTTCGAATCACTGCAATATTTTAGAAATAAATTTGATGCGTATTAAGTACCCCTTGTTACATTTCTGGTTACACTTACATTATTTACATGCTAATTTAACTTAAAAGAGAAACACTACCTTAACTGACCCAGGGGTTAAGCTCTACTTAAATAAAATTTAGATATCTGCTACCAAATTTTTAGGTTTTACAAGGTTTTTGCTCTCTGTGGAGGCAGGAGGGAGTTTAGAATTACTTTGCCAGTGTCACAACATGTTACCATTTGAAAAGGAAAAAAAAAAAAACGCCCAAGAAAAACCAGCAGTCGTCAGTTATTTGAGTAAATTAATTAGCCGGAACTTCAAATACATTTTTTGAAGTACATTTTGTTTTTCTTGAGTATAGGCATAGAATAAGAACAAACTGTAGATATAGCTAAAGCTAGTTTCTGTGTTTTATTTTTCAGATTGACTTTCAGCCTCACCACGGTCGAGCTCAAGAGGACCCTCTGACACCCAACTACTGTGGCTCTACAAAGCTGTGCACTGTATAAAATATTCAGACACTGGGAAGGTTTTACCGCCCAGGTCTCCATTAGCACCTACTGACAACAGGATAATGGCTGCAAACCCCAGAATGAAGTGTGAAAAGAGACAGGTTAACAAGGTGCTTCCTGCTCAGCACCAAGAAGTACCTTGACTCAAAAGTGGTATGCTGAGAATAAAGCACAAGGAAAACAAGCCAGAAGCATTATTTTCACTTTTTGACCTTCAGATTTTTCCTTTAGGAAAGAAAGTTCAGTACCAACATTAGACTTGTTCACCAGTCAAAGTCATCAGCTATTGAGGCACTTTACCAAAGTGAGTGTTTGTTCCTGACACGTTTAAATGAAATACAACTTATTTCCATATGAGGCAATGAAATACCTGAGTCCCATATTCCTAAATTTCTTTTCTGACCACTTTCGTTTTGCTAAGAAAAACTCAGTGCACATACCGGGAATGTGGTAATATTAATAAATGTAACTTACTGGCAATTGGAAAGCACTGTCAGAAGTGCTCTCTTTCCGGCCTTCCTGGTATTGGTGGACTCTCCTCTCTAACATCTACATATAGTTGATTAAATTCATTAAGATGAAAATTGGCAAATTCTCTAAAATACCATAGGGGTTGACTTGCTAAATTGGTCCTCCATTGGTAGCCCCAGGAAATGAAAATACATTAGATTGTTTTCTAAAGATTCTAATTTAGTATTAGTTCTGATACACTTAACCTAATTCTTTGCAGGAATTAACCATCAAGAATTTTTTCCAAACTGAAAAATGACTTACAACTAGGGCATTATAAAAAAAATTTTAAAAAGCTACGCTCTTTATCCCTCACAAAAGAGTCTTTATGTTCTGAGATCTTATTTATAATGAATTCATAAAATTAAGTTTCATCTAGAAACTTTACCTCCAAAAAAAGTTGGAGGTAAGCTAGAGCTTTTAACCCAACTCCAAGAAAAAGGAGAAAATTCAGAAGTCTTCTTTCTGTTCTGTGAGATATGTCCAAGAAGAGAATTCAAGATATTGATTCTAAAACCTTAATGAATTTTCTGAATATTTTTACATCCACATTGCAACTGGTTTTGAATGGTTTTCAACAATAAGTAATTCCAGTAACCAGAGACAATATATAATGCTAAGTGTTAACCTCATAATTTATTCACAAATAAACATAAAGACATGACTACTTTTTGACGCATGATAAAAATGAATCATATTCCTAATAAGTTATACAGGAATCTCCATTTTACAAATACAGAAGTTGAAAATTATGTCCAGGTATTGAAGTTGTCTGAATGTGTAATGTTTTTCATTTAGGAGTATCTCAGGGCAGACACAAGTTTTGAGACACTTTAAATATGAAAAGGCCTCCTAAAATCAAAAGATAAGAATAACAGGGGAGAAATTAAGCTCTCTTCCTTTTGCCTTTAGAGACTGCCTTCCAGAACAATTTGGCATGGGCTACTGGAATAAATAAAAGGAAGATTTCAGGGTGTCTTTTTCTTTTTCTTTCTTTTTTTTTTTTTTGAGCTAAGCAAACCAAACTACCTTTAATTGTTTTGTTTTTTAAATAATACTTTATGTTAATTATTTCTAAGTACACTATTCACTGTACTATGTAAATACCCACCAAATAAAAGCACACATTTTGCTACATGTAATTACATGCATAGTACATAATTCATCTCTATACGCCAAATGTATGTGTAGTTATATAATTGTACAAGGAACCTGCCAAACTTGTAAGAACAAACTATAATGATTTCTAAACAGTAGACTCTGCTCTTCACCACCTTCTCAGCCTCTCTCTGGTGACAGCATCTCTCAGACTCCAAGACCTTTCTGGAATCTTCAAAGACTTAATTTCTGGCCCACCATTCACTCTGCCTTCCACTTCTGGATCGCACATGTTGTTAGCCCTGGCTCTAGGTATCTTTCTACACCTCTAATGATAATGTTCTGTTCTCTGCTTGTCTTCAACAAGAGAGCTTGCAGCTCTAAGGCTTAGGTGGAGGTGGCTTGCACTTGAAAGCTACATCTAGCTAAAAGGACTCAACTGTTTGCACCTGGAGACTGCCATGCCTGGAAGAGAACAGGAGCTTCTCAGCACCCCACAATTCTCCATACCCTGCCTCACAGGCCACTTCTGGGCTCCAATCTCTTTTTATCAAACATACAGTCTAATATAAGTTTTCTTGAAGCTTTTAGTTCTTTAGACCATTGCACCGCGATTGCCCCCTTTCAGCCTCATCTTCATCACAAGATACCCACGTAGATGCCATATTACACATTTCCTGTACACTAGTGAAATAAATGCCATTCTCTATGAGTCTCACTGATGTCATTGCTGAATCATTAGAAATTAATAGTATATACAGTCAGTAGCTTGAAAGGGCTTGAAATATGTAAAGTACTGTATAAATATTATTATTATCTCGCTTCATGTAAAGTTCAAGTCCTGTGCTAAGACCTCATATTAATTCCTTTACTTTCCTCCTGGGATATCTGAGCCATATGCATTCTATTTATATTGACCTTTCAGTATTAATATTGTTCTTACAATATCAGTTTGCCATCCAATATTTTAAACACACAACTGTGTCCCTAGTGCCAGGACATACAGGGCAGAGACATGGGATTTTTAAAATCGTATTCACAACGTGAAGCGAAGTTATTGTTTTGTTTCACCACAAGATCCTTTATGACACATCTCTGCAGTTGTACCGTTGGAGCTGAATGAAATTTGTTTTCATGAAATGTAATTAGATTTTCTTTTGTCATAAGCACTGTCAGATTATATATTATTTTTTCCCACGATTTGTAAGATTTTGAAAGCTTGTTTCAGTGGAAAATAGGGAAGTTGGTATTTCTAGCAGAGAGTAGAAAACTTTTTTCATTCCCTCAAGCACCATTCGCATTAAATATTTGATCTAGTGTCAGTTTTTGAGAATCTGTATTAAAATATCTTCAGAGGTTTAAGTAGCAAAATCTCAGAGAATATAAAAATTTTGCCTGTGTATGAGACAAAAAGAAGGGGCCAGAAAAGGGACCTCTAATGTAGCAAGTACTTTTTCTTACTGAAAACACACATACATTTGTATAATATGAAAAGCAGAAATGTTAAATAAAAAATTAATTGCAAAGATCTTCATCACAAAGCTATTGTTGGTAATAAAACAAACCCAAAAAAGCTATTAAATGTTCAATAGTACAGAAATTTTTAACTAAATGCTGAAATAGTATGTAATCATTAAAAATTATGTTTAGTAAAATAAATAATGACATGTTTAGTAAACTAAATATTTGTCATAGAAGAGGAAACTAGGCCATTTATGAGCTTAACTATAAATAATAGCAGGCTCTAGATACATATAAAGTAAAATTTAAAAACTAATATGCTAACAGTTGGTAACTGGATGATAAATTTGTGGGTGAGTTTTACCTTCTTTGCTATTTCTGTACTTTGTAGACAACTTACATGATTGTATGTTACCTTTACAGTATAGGAAAATAGCAAATATTACTTAAAATAAGGATGATGAGAAGCCTAATATGTCATTTCTGTGACTAGTATCTGAACTAGCCTAGAAGTGGTAGAGGGATCCAGTGATTATAATAAACAATTGAAACAGGGAGGGAAAATCATGTCCTAATTTTGCCACTGACTCACTATTTCACTTTGCCTCAGGTTTCCTGCCTGTAAAATGGGAATAATTAATACTTTCTTGTAAAGTGCTTTTGAGCTCTCCAAGGAAAGATCCTATAAAGGTGCAAAGTGTTGTTCTATTAAGGCTAATTGAAGTGAATATAAAACACAAAGGCATCTGAGAGGAGCTGAAGTCATTATGGTCGAGGGGAGGAAGGCACAAGGACTGCCATGCCAAATGCCAACCTGCCATGCCAAATGCCAAACTGGGCTTGTGTTCTTTAGAAAGGCTTGGGGGGAGGGGGAAGGGTTCAGATAAAGACGTCACCAATGGTGCTGGAACATCCACGGTCCAACCACCACAGGGTGAGCAAAGCACCGTGTCAGACCAATAAAGAAACACAAAGGTTCAAACAAGGCCCCTGCCCTTAGCAGCTTGTCATTTCATTGGGAAAAAACAATAGCATGTGACCAAAGAAATGATGATTCAACTTAAGCACAAGACAGACAATATCTAGGAAAGGCACCGATGATGTGCTAGTGCATGTTGTAGCACCAGCTTTGATCTGAGCAATAAGTGAGATTCGCTCTCAGTGTAGATGAACAAAAGATTTCAGAAGTGACGACATGTTGGACAGGCAGGATTTAAGAGGTGGCAAGAAAGATGGAGTATATTTGGAGGCATGGTGAAATGCACCACGCAGCACAGACTAGACCCATACAAAGAAAGGAAACAGTGATGGGCTGTTCAGATGGGGGGGTGGGAGGGGCGAGGGGTGTGTGTGTGTGTGTGTGTGTGTGGAGAGCAGACTGGCATCTTAAAGACTCGCTGGTTGGGAAGAGGCCAGTGGCTTCTCTGAAGATACTGTGAGGAGTCCGCCATTTTGGACCATGAGCCCCTCCTGTGAATGACCCCATTTCACGTTAACACCCATTTTTAACTCTCTGTGTCAAAAAGGACCCTTGACTTCTCACTCCAGTCACCATTTAACCAGCAGAGCCAAGAGAGGGAATTCCATTGTCTATGGAAGATCATAGACACAAACTCAGATGGAGTTCAAGTTCTAATGAAGGGTGGTTTAACCTTGAGCACCTGTCTCAGTTTCCACACTAGAAGGGCTCATCTCGCAGTATGCAGGGGAGATTAAATGAGAAAATCCACGTAACATGTTTAGAGTGCTCACTCTATAGGGCAAGCACCCAATAAGTTTATCTGTTACTACTTAATCTTGTTTCACTATATTATACCCACATACCTTAACTTTGCCTGTCTGTGCTCCTGCTGGTATTTTAGTACCATTTACAGACAGCAGGCTTTCAGGGCACCAAAAAGTTGTCTGATGGAGAGACTGGAGATTTCGATCATGCTGTCAAGAACCTGATCGAATTTTCTGACAAACTTTTAATCCATGTTGGCCATGTCCTCTCACACATGCCTTTTTGAAGCATTTGGTGCATTCATTTATTTATTCCTGCATCAAGTATTTACCGAGGGTCTACTGTGTGCCAGGTTTGGGGCCTGAGGGGGTTCTCTGCTCCTTCTCCATGGGAGGGCTGAGCACCGTGGGAAGAAATCCCAAAGTGAGAGAGCATTGCCCCTCGCAGCTTTCTCATCCTGAGCTATGTATGTCACTGCTGGTTAGTACATGCTGTCACTTCCCTGACATACATTCTTCATGCCACAAAGCACTGTAATCCTTCATCCTTTTTCTTCTGCACTTATTCCAGGAATGGTAGGTCTGACCTCAGCAAAGGCTAGATTAACATTCAGCTTCAATGCCAGTTTACCCCCAGAGCTTTTAAGTGAGAAATCATCGGAACTGAGACTACCACCATGAAGAGAAAAGCAAAGTTTCCTGCTTTCCTGAATGTATGTGATACAAAGTGAACTCACAGCAGCAACTGCTCCTGAAGCCAGTCCCAGGTTGCTGCTGCGGCTGCTTCTGGTGGTGGCAGTGGTAGTTGTGGGGAGAAGCAGGGAAGGTTAGGGACGGGGGCCTGTCCATAAGATCAAATTAAATGCTGCTGCCTGGAGAGAGTTTCAAATCTGGTTAAGTCATTGGAAACATGTTATTGGTTCTATCCTTTAGGTTACTTGGTGTGTGTGAGAAAGTAATATCTGTTGAAGATGAAGGCCATGCAAACCACAAATGCACAAAGGCCCATCGCTGCAGCTGGTAGACACCGCTCTGAAGACATCAGGCTCTGAGCCACTCAGCCCCATTGGGCTCAGCCCAACATCTCCCTTTGCCTTGTTTCCCTTTGGGGAACTTCAGAGATCAGGCCACTCCGAAATAAAAGACATTTATGGAAATAACACTTGGAAGACAATTGCGAATAGACCCATGTAGACCTATTATCTACTGGTGTCCTGAGGGTGGAAAGGCCAGTCTGAAAGTCACAAGCCTGGAAGAGTCATCTTTACCTGTAAAAACCCCTAACAGCAATTATTATCCTTGGAACAGCTGCCCTCTGTCCCTAGCTTGACACAACTTTTTTCTAATCCTCCGCAGTTTGTTAGGCAAGAAGCGAGAACACTGAGGCTCAGTGATCAGGAGACTTCTCCAGTGTGACTTGCAGCTAAGCGAAGGGCTGGGCTTTCTGCCACTGCCCTAGACCTACCTGTAGCTGCTCTATCACACCTGGGTCCCAGCATGGTCAGAACCTACCTGCCAAGTCCCAGTGTAGCCTCTCTTCCACCCCTCCAGGAAGTGCCAGGTATTGCCCACCCAGACGGCCCTCCGACTTACCTTGCAGCAGCCGGGTCCCCAGCAGTCCTTCCCCGGGGAGCTTTTGTCTGCAGACATTTCTCTGGGGCTGTGGAGGCTCCAGACACCGTGGTCCAGAGCATCTATAATAAAGATTGATAACTTGACCTTGGTCTTTAATGAGACATCGATTGCAAATGAGAGACAATGAGGGCGAGTGAGCAGTCCCCCTTAAGTTACAGGAAGACGGGATTTTTGCCTATCTGAGCAGCTGGGCAGAGTGTTCCTAGTCATCATTGGGAATCTGCTTGCTAATTGCCCGAGGTTCTTCCTCCTTCACTTTAGGGGAGTCTAGTCTAATGGACTGTCTGGGGAAGTATCTGATTAACAATCCCATTCTGGCTACAAGTCTGGCTGGGAGGGTGGGGTCATGGATACGCTATCAGAGGTTTAAGGCGTGCAGTTTAGTAAAGCAATTGCAAGTAATTCCAAGTTCGGTATCTTACCCGCTCTCATTCCTAAACTTAATACTGACTTGTGAGTGGGAGGTAGGATTAGTTTACACAAGCTCCGTTTATCCGATAGCATTTTATTACCGAGTTGGACCAGGTGGTGGGGGGTGGTTTGGTTTTCTTTTGGAACAGCTCTGCCTTTTACCGAGGAGCCGGTAGACTTCCACCCCCCACCCTGCAATGTTTTCCTTTTAAAATGGGCTCCCTTCGGGAGGGGAGAAAAAAAGAAATGACCTCCTGCCCCACTCCTGTCCTCTGTAGCGTGATCTATTTAAGAAACATTCTCCTCAAACAAATCCTGCCCCAGTTTCTCCCGGGGCCGCCTCTTCCCCTCGCGCCCTCCGCGGCCGTGTGCATTTGACACCAGCTCAAGAATCTTGTAGCTTCTCGCCTTTCCATTCCCGGCGGAATTTGTTATTCAGCACTTCAAAGCGGAGACTTGTTTGCACCTCTTGTTTCAAACAATAGACCAAATTTCCTGTCTCTGCTTCTCTTAAAAACGGCCTGCCTCGAGCTCCCTAGAACAATTGTAGCAGCCACTCACAGATGAAGAGGTAAAGCCTCACCCACTCTTTTTCTCAGAGGCCGCAGGGCCGTGGTGCAAAGAAGCTCCTGGGTGGACTTCAGACGGGGTGGACCTGTGAGCCAGCCCGAGGCTCTCTAGCCAGGTAGCTGGGCGACTTTCCTGAGGTGACTTAATCTCTCTGAGCCTCTGTCCTCCCCTGGAACGTCTGAACCTTCACTAACCCGTCCCAAAGGGCAGTGGTGAAAATGAGAGAAACCCTGTAGCCAAATTCCGTGTAATGATGAAGATTAAGAGCACATTCCTTGAGCCAGGCTGCAGGGATTCAAACCCTAGCTGCAACTTGTTCTTTCTGTATGTCCTTGGGCTTAAATTGCTTAAACCTTGTGCCTGCATTTTCTTATCTGCAAAATGGAATAATCATCCTACCTACCTATTAGGATTACAGACTCAGTAGACGGAAAGCGTTAGACTAGGACACCAGGCAGGGAAATTTCTCCTTCCTCCGGCTCCCTCACCAGAGAAGGGACCTTTGACCCCACCCCCTTTAACAACTCTGTTTTACACCTTTCTGTTACTGACTCTTTCCACAGCTAGCATACGTTTGTTCACCAGTCCAGATCCAGGTGTTTATAACCCACCAGGAGTATTATACTTCTTCATACTTTCTCCTGCCAGGAGTGTGGTTTTGTGTAACTTCTGGATGACGTGTACTCGGAGGAATGGAACCCACAGCACTGCAATTTAGGGACAGGGTCCAGTCTGAGTGAAGCTGCAGTGGACGATACAGAGATTGTGTGTTTCTCAAACCCCATGGAAAATACTACACAGAAAGCAAACCCTAACACAAACCCTGGATTTCAATAATAGTGCCCCACTATAGATCATTAACAAGCCTACCATCCCAGTACAGGCTGGAAATCATAGAGAAAACTGTGTGAGGAGGAGGCTGTATGGGAATCTTTTGTACTCTGCTCAGTTTTTCTGTATCTCTAAAACTGTTCTGAAAAAAAAATATATTACTTTTTTTGTTTTTCCTAAGGTAAAGCAGCGACACTGATCTGCCTCTTTCTCTCTGATAGCACTCCTAAAATGATGACCAAAAGCCAGAAGTGAGAACACCACTTTGTGGGTGCTCTGAAATTAGCAGCTGCCACTTTGTCCTGGAGTCTTATGCTGCCGGTCCACGGTGAGTCATCTTTGCCCCTGGAGGTGGTGAGTCAGACAGGAGGTCTGTTTCTCAGAACTGGCCAGGGGTCTCTGGGCTAAGTTCACTTCGGTGCCTCATAGGTTCTAGAGTAGACAGTGTTGGGAGCGGACGACAACCGCATCCCCAAGTTCACAAAGCTGAATGGACTGTCATTTTCCACCACCACTGTGCTCTGCTGTAACCACAGTAATGCACCTGTCTGTCCTGGTCGCTGACCTCATCATCCTGGAACACTGGTTCCCTAAAACACAAAGCTTCTCCCTGAGCTCACAGGGTCCATGAGAGAAGGGATGGGTCCCTTGAGGTCAAAACAGCCTTCACACTCACTGCAAATCCAACTGAGGTCTGATCACTGAGGGTCTGAAGCCAGGATCACAATAACCATCAAGCAAAACACATCCATAGAAGGATAACAGAAACTTCCCAAACATACTTAAATACAGGCAAAAACTTCCCCAGCACATCCTGAACGATTGCCAAGTCCCCATACTCTTCCCAGTGAGTCTGAATTTCCAGGGCATTGTCAGTGAGTAATACAACCATCCATTTAGTTATATTCATTCAGTTGTGTCATAGAAGGGGGCAGGCCCACTGCTGTTACCAGGCATTAAGTTTGCTAATGATCCAACAGGAACCAAATCATAAGGTAGTGGGATTTGGATGGAAAATGCAATGTTAGGAATTACAGAGGTCATTATGATAAGTTGCCTTAGCAGCAGGATTTAATAGAGAAAGCACCAAATGGATGCAGTGCAGATGGGGTCAGATGAGGCCTTGCTGTTAACTGGGTATGTGATGTCCTCCAACTTCTCTTTTCTCATCTGTGAAATGGGGCAGTAACATTTGCTTCACAGACTTGCTGCAATGAGTAATTAAGATAACACATGTCGGCGTCTGGGAAGGTACCTCACATGGGTGCCAACGCAGGCTGGTCTCCTCCTTAAAACACAGCTGTAGACCTTTATAAATGCTGTTTCTTTAAAATTTGTCTGAGCCCAAAAGACATAGTAGGTGAAAAATAAACATAAAATGATGCTTCAGTGACATCTCAATTTTGCTTTGCATTCCCAAGCTTTTGATGTAAATAATTTACAGTGTTAAAAATGAGTTAACAGCAGGTCTTTGAGGGGCAGAATAAAATTCTTTCCAAAATGAGAGATAGTCTTCATAATGAGGGACTGCTGAGTGGAGGAAAAATTTAGAATTTAGACAAGCATCTTTTATATAGTTATTAATCTGGTGGGAGAAGACTTTTAATAATTAAATGGTATCACTACAATATAAGTGATATTTTATCAAGCTTAAATGAAATGTACATTTAGGAACTTAATTTGAAACATTGCCTACTTTGTTATTCTATTTTTCATAATTGCATATGCTTGGAAATTATGTTTTCCTTTCTGCAGTGCATTATCTGCCTACATACTTAGCCTTTTGCTTTATTTATAGGAATGTTATTTCTTGTGTTTTGAGGAAATTGATATGAAAGCTCTAAATGACAAGCTCTAGATGACAAAGCTCTAAATGACAAACTCCAAAGCTAGCTTCAAAAGTTTTCTGACTAATCGCTAATGAAATATCCATAATTGATGAGGAAGAAGACATAAATTGCAATGAAACACAACTTCATTTCATAAATGTCTCATGTTTGTTTGACAGCTTTGGAAATTTTCTTTGTCATTTTGAAAATCAATACAAAATACAGCTAAACACCAGACTTAGCTGCTCAGCCTGAGACAAAATAGAAGATAGAAAGCGCCTGTGTCACCAGCTGTCGATTGCTGAAGATCATATTGCTGAATGCAATCGTTTTTCCCCCTCCATCCAAACATTATCAGGCTTCCATGATCTCTCATTAAAGGCCAGATGCACAGACATTATGGTTGTAAATTCGCAACACAAAGGGATGGGACAGCTGGAGGTTATCAGTTTCGTTGATCAATACAGACAGGACTCAGAGAAAACTGGCACCCACCAACAGCCCCTCCCATGTATCCCATTTTGAGACAGAATTACACACTCTGCTTAAACTACACGGATTGACCAGCTACCTAATGTTTCTTCTGTGTGAGACTCTTCCTGCCTCAACGCCTCAGTGGCGTTCATGAGAAGGGACTTCACCCTGGCACAAAGCTCCCAGGCTTCCGGAGGGCAGCAGACACCTTTGCTTACCTCTCTGGTCCCTCCTCCACTTTTGCACTCCCATACTTACCCTCATCTCCCTCCCTGGCTCCTAATGCCACTTTGACCGCCTGTGCTGTGTCCCAGGAAGACCACTTTTCAGGTCCCCTTGCAGAGTGGCATCCCGTTGGTTTGAGTTATGGGGGTCTCTGCCTTCTGGGAGGTTTCAGGGGGCAGAAGTGCAGCTAGGGCCTTGTCTCCCCTTCTCACTGCTTGCTTCCTGCACTGTGGCTCCCACGGGGTTGTGTCCTCAGCAGGCACCAGTCTGCTGTCACCCTGTCCCATGACCCTCCTCTGCCCCTTGGGTAGTAAGAGCTTCCTGCCGTTGCTAACCTCAGGAGCCTCCCCTGTTGGAGCCTTCATTTGGCCCACACCTTATGCCCAGTCCCTTCTTCATTTCTCTTGCATCATCTATGCTTGGTTCTTGTTTCCTACGAGGACCCTCACTGATAGAGCAGGAATATATTTAACGGTTATGTATGTGAGAGAGTAAAGCACATGTGTGACTCAGCAACACGGAATTAAGTTCAGATTTGGTTCCCTTTTCTCCACGCCTTGTCAATATGCACAACACTGAACTTTTGAAGAGTCCGCTGTTTTTGCTTATCTTTCCTGCTCACTTTTAAGACGGGCTCTGTCTTCCTCCTGGTCACTGTTTGGTCTCCAGGGACTGGCTCTGTCAATAGGATGTATCAAATGAATAGAGGCAGCAGTGGCCAGCCTTACTCAACACCCTGGCTGGGCAGAGGCGGTGGGCCCTGGCTTTTCTGACCTGAGCGAGGATGAAGGAAGGACTCTAAGGCAGTGCACCTAAAGCGTGTGATCCCTGTTGCCTGCAACCCACACAGTGGAAAATGGCAGCTAAGGATTATGGACTGTTGTCGTGGCTTCAAGTTACCCTGGAAAGTCTCACAGGAGACCCCCTGCTCTTTAGGGGTCTGGTGGATTTAGCAAAAGGAGCTGGGCAAAGGGTTAGCTGAGGCCTTTCGCAGGCCCTGGTTGGAACACAGGGCTTCCCCTGTGGGGGTTGGGAGGACAGTGACAGGGAGAGGAAGCCCAGCGGCCAGCTGGGTGATTTTCAATTCTCTACTTAACCCATAAGGACTAACCCTCAACCTAGAAGGGCTGCCCTGAAGACAAGGCCCATTCAAGGGAAGAACTTGGTCAAATCTAATTTTAACCATCCTCCTTGAAGGCAAAAAAAGTTTTCAGCTCTGAGTTGCAGTGAGGTCACATGCACCTTTAAGTCTTGGACATTGCAATCACCAGGGTGTGGTCCTCACAGAGAGATGAGGGCAGGGAAGTGAAAACAGCATAGGTTTAGCCTAAGCAGACCAGGGGTGAACATGGCCCCACCGTGGCTTAGATGGGCTTGGAGGTAGGGGTCGGGGTGGGGGGAGTCACTGACACGGCATGGGGTCCCCTCTCTGCCAAGTGGCAGTGTTTCCACAGATCCTCAACACTGGTGAATTTAAAGTTGTGGATTCTAGGAGTGGGGATTAACCCTGAAGGTCCAGGATCTGAATGAATATGCGGTGTTACTGGAAGCCAGTGAGAACTGCTCATTTTGCTAATGAGTTCCCTGGCATATGGTCTGGCATCCTTATTGGGCTCACTCACCACCGCGCACCCATTTTTAGGAGTGGAGTATATCCAGTATTATTTTGTGACTTTGTGATTTGGAGAAGGGAGTATTTAAAATGTGTGATGGGGAATACAGTAAGTAATGCACGTGAAGTCTTGCGATGGTACCTGGTCGAGGTGGTAGAAGGTCACAGTCTTGGCAGCGAGGATACCCTGTACTTTCAAGCTCCTAGCCGCCTGTGGCATCTGGGACTGTCTCAACCTCTCTGGTCAGACTCTTAAAGCCTTGGTGAAAGCAGCATCCTCCTCCCCCAAAGGGCACGGGTGGGGCTGAAAAAACAGAACTAGAAGGAGATGCAGAAATGAGGTCTGGTTCCTGCTTCCCACTTCTAGGTCGTGGGCCTGGTGACGTGATGGAAGTGGACACCCTTTTGCAGCTAGGAAGAGGACAGACAGCCCAAGTCCTTCTGCTTTGCACACACTTTTATCCCCTCAAGCTCAGCTTCTGTATCTTCAAGTACACAAGATGCTGGAACTAAATCATCCATCTGACATAGAGCCACCTGGGTGAGCATCAGGAACGTTCTCATCTGGCCTTTCCTCCTAATCTTTCAGACTGTCCCCATTTTGCCTGGCTTTCAAGCTCTCCACCTCCACCCTGCCTCTCCCTGACTTATAAGTCAGTGCTCCTGCCACACAAGGCTGGCCCCTGCTCCCCAACAAGACCCCACTGTGGCCGCCAGAGCCTCTCTGGCCACCCTCTATCTGGTTGGTCAGGGCCTCTCTATTCTGACCAGCTAACTTCTAGAGTTTTCTACCATCAAGGTACCAGACTCATCCCTGGCTTCTCTCTCTATGCCCCCCAAGGGGCAGGCAGGTCTTCTTCTCTTCCCAAGGCAGGTCAGCAGGCTACTGTCTCACTATTTTTTGCCCCCGCCCTGCACTGTCTGTCACACAGATTCCACCCCAGTTTCAAGCATTACTGCATTCTGTTTCTCCATGTTTTAGTTGTTTTTCAGTTTCCCCACTGGATTGAGCTTTGCAAACTCAGAGTCCTCATCTGACTTCTCTTTGCATTCCAGTCAGCTACAGCCCTAGCACACAGTAGGTGTTCAATTGTGTTTGATGAGGGAGCCAGGTGCACGCCTCAGTTGAGTCTCGAGGCTCAAGGATGGAGACGTCTGACTGAGACGTCTGACTCAATCAAGCTGTGCCCTCGATTTTCAGCGTCTTTCTTTCTCCTATTTAAGCCTGGGAGACGACGCCGCCTCCGCCCACCGCGTTAGCTGGTGAGCAGCCGGAGCCTTGCTCCTCCAACTTCCCTCAGCCCTTTCCAAACATCTGGCGCCGCCGGTGTGCAAGGAGCCGGGTGAGGTCTGGAGCCAGCATTAGGCCATCAGCAAGCACTGAACCTGATAAAATCCTCACCATCCCAGAAGCCAAGCTGGACTGGGGCGTGAGATCATCAGATGCCTGAGATACTTGAATCAACTTGTTCACAGCTTTCCCCAGTCATGTTTTTCATAATTCATGATTCACATGAGATTTCTAACAACAAAAACACTCAGATTAAATTTTTATACGAGATGTTTTTCGCTCCTTATACAAGCGTTATCAACCATTTTGATCACAAAAAAAAAACTCTGCCCACTTCCATAATTATTTAAGGATTTTTTTTTTCTGCTCCTTTTTCTCCTTAATTTGATTTGCAGATAGGAACTCTGGGTATTGGAAGGTGGCATTAAATTGTGGCTTTTCAGGTGACTCAAGCAATTTGATGATCCAATTTGCTTTCATTTGTGGGACAGAACATCATGTGTTATTAAAAAAAAAAACTTGCTGCCATACCTTATAGGCAGTCCCTCTCCCTTTTCTGCCCGAAGAATATTCAGGGGAAATGCCTGTCTCCTTTTATTTTGCATTGATGTTATCCAGTGGATTGTGCATGTAACCAATAAGGGACTTACCACAACTTTGTTGAGAATCCCATCTCTGAATAAAGACTGACTTTACTGATTTTCCTCTAAGTAGCAAGACAGCTCATTACTGTCATTACTATTGCCATTTTAAAACTCTCCATTGATCTTTGTTTTTCTGTGTGCAGAGCTGCTGTGGCTTCAAGGGTGAGCCTGGTGCCAAATACCTTCAAACAGGAAGGGGAGGAAAGATTTAAAAAACAATTGAGAAATGAATTTTGCGTTTTGTGGATTCATCTCAATTTAAAATAAAAGGAACAAACAGGAGAGAATTCAAGGATTGGGTTCCTCCTTCGAAATTGCAGTTATTTTAAAGAATAGCCCTATAATGGTCCTTTCAAAACAAGTTTGCCTTCTCTTGTTTTATTTGTGCTGGCAGCCAAAGGAAGGGAGGTGAAGTTCCTCACTTCCACCAAGCGGGGAAGGTACCAGGCCAGGCTTTTGGGAAAAGCAACATCACGAATTATGGGGTCCGCACGTCCTCCCTTCAGGAGGTCATCCCCCACTGCTGAGTGCTGAGAGCTAACCGCCCTTGTTTGAAGACAGACACCTTGCTCAAGGGCATGCCCCTTCCAGCAGGCCCCCCAACTACATGGCTGGTCAATGGGGGGGGGGTCAGAGAAGACCAACCCCTTGCTTCAGGATGGGACAACTCTGATGGTTTCCCCGGGTATTGGCAGAGGCCTTTTTTGTGTCTGCATCACAGCTCATCCCTCCCCCCTGTTTTCCACTCAAGCCTTCAAAGTATTGATCCAAAAGTATTGATTCATTCCCAATAGACTTCCTGCACTGGAATCTCGCCTTTGGTGTCTGCTTCCTGGGAAACCTGACCTCATAGAAATAGACAGGAGGGATGAGAATGGGGTTTGGCCAATGAAGGGATGGGCAAAGCTCTGAGGACTTGTCCGATGACTCCTGGACCAAGAACTACCCTCATGCTGCTGCTTTTTGTTTGTTTTGTTTCACACAGCTTTGCAAATATACATGTCCATTCCATGCAGACCGCCTCTTTCGATTATACCATTCAATGTTTTTTGACATTTTCACCAAGTTGCACACACCACTGCAGTTGACTCGAGAACACTTTATCACCCCAGAAGAAAGCCCATAGCAATTAGCAGTCACTCCCGTTCCTGCCTGCCCCCGCCCCTGACAACCACTAACCTACTTTCTGTCTCCTTAGGTTTGTTTATTCCAGACGCTTCGTAATGAGAGTTCATGGGCTACGTGGCCCTTTGTGACTGGCTCCTTTCACTTGGCGTAATGTGTTTTAGGTTCACCTGTGCTGTGCTATGACCAGAACGTCATTTCTTTTTCCGCAGACTAATATTCCACTTTATGAATGGGCCATTGCTTATCTAAACATCGGGGTGGATATGAGAGTTGTTTTCACTTTTTGCCCATTATGAACAATGCTGCTATGAGCATTTTTGTACAAGTTTCTGTGGAGACATATGTTTTATTTTCCTGTGGTACATATCTACTATAGGTCATAAGTTAACTTTATGTTTAACCTTTTTTTAAAGATTTTAAAATTTTATTTATGCATACAAGAACTAGGGTACAGGCCAGAGGTGCACCAGAGGATTCACCAGAGACAGTGGGGAGCAGAAAAGGCAGATCTACTGAAGTACACTGCTGAGGGGAGCAGCGGGCGGAGAGACCTGCTGCACCATGTGGGTCAGCTCCCTGGTTGGGGATCAAACTCATGCTACAGTGGGGAATAGCTTGAGAGTGCTGTGACTTAACCCTTTGTGCCACCGGGAGGCCCCCATTTAAACTTTTGAGGAACTAAAGACTGTTTTCCAAAGAGGGCATATGATTTGCTGTTCCCAGCAGCTGTAGAACAGTGTTTCTTGAATAGCCTTCCCTTGGGAAGTCTCTCTGGGATGCTCATCTTTACCTCCTCTTTATTCTCCTCTCCATTCCCAGTGATCTTTACCTTTATCATCCTTAAGCACTTGAAATCTCTCTTCCTCCTGGAAGCCCTCCTTGATTATCTCTGACCATAGAGGTCTTCTTCCCTTCCTCCGGTACTAATTGTTTTGTCTTCATGAAGACAGGCCCTGGGCTTGGTTCAACTCTATGCCCCCTACACCAGGCTTAGTCCCTAATAGAGAAGGGAAACCTTTGGGAAATGCTTGCTCCCTGCAATGGGACAGAGTTCATGCTGACAGGGAGTGAGCAGGGTTGCACTGGGCTTGGAGAATGGAGCTTCAGACAACAAAAACAACTGGGCAGAAACAACCTCTTGTTCATAAATTTCCTTGTCCCAGCCAGCCAGTTACCTGACGTTGCTGGCATTCTTGTTACTTGCTCTCTTTTGATCATCTTGACAGTGGGAAGATCACCTTCTCTGAAGCTCACTGACCATGCCAACCCCAGTGATGGTAGAAACCTTTCGGGTTGAGCTTTCAAAGTAGTCTGACTCTGGGAGTGCCCAAATGGCTTTAGTGAGAAGGGTCAGAAGATCTGTCACCTCTTGGTTAATCACTAGGAGAAAGACTCTTGTCCAGGAAGACACAAGCAGGAAGCACAAGTGGAAGGAGGCTCTTTAGCTTCCTGTTCCTGCCTTCCTTTGCCCAAGCTGCCACTGGGGAATGTCTCAGTGCTCACCTGATCAGAGACGTAGAAATCTAGGCACCGGAAACTGGAAGAGATTTCAAAGGTTAACTAGTCCTAAGTGTGGTCCTGGGGTCAGCTGCAATGGCATCACTTGGCACCTGGATAGAAATGGAGGGTTTAAGCCCCACCTTGGACCTGCTGAGTAAAAATCTCTATTTTAACAGGGTCTGCAGGTGATTTGTGTGTACCTGTAGCAACTGACCAAGCAGCCAATAGAACTCTGCCCCTATCCTTCCAGAGTGGCCTGGTCCACCTCTTGAGGCTCTACCAGAAACCCCCTTTTCAGGAGCTGAAACTGGATTCATGACAGCTCTTACCCTGGGTCCTAGCTCCGCACCTTGCATCCATTCCCAAGAGACTTATTGTCTCTTCCATATGACACCCTGACAATAGAGCAGGGACCCTCTTGCCATCTTGGCGATGCGCTGGTAAATTGTTACCAAAGAGTGGCAAGTGAGTGTATTTTCAGTTCAAGAGGCTGCCTGGGAGCCCCCAGGAGTAGAAGAGGTGGAGGGGAGACGGTACCCAAGCTGCAGGTACAGGTACCTGTTTCAACCCAGTGGAGATGCTGCATAGACTTGCCTGCAAGTTTGACCTCCTGCAGGTGTTTAGAAGAAAACTATAAATACACCTGGCCTCCCCATTCAAAGGCTGTGCAGTTGGTCCACAAATACATAATTATTATGCAAGTGTTCGCTGAAATTAAGACACACCATTATGCCCATTTTACAGAGCAGTAAAAAGACACACAGAGACTGATATTCTCCTCAGTGGTCACAGGGGATAGACTGCCACGGGGAGCCTCCGGCCACAGGCTCTGGCCAGGGTCAGGTATGCTGCCTCCTAGGCCAAGACGGATTCTGAAACTGAGCAGTTGCCTGGAGAATGCAGTTTAGATAAACTCCAAGATACAAATGAGATGGAAATAGAGATGGAGCAGGAGCATATACCATACTTTGCCCACAAGAGATGCAACACATTTTCCTAGTTGAAATTTACATAGTTCTTTATTCATGAAATTATGAACAGCTGCTATTTTGCTGCATTCCCAAGAAGAGTTGAAAAGGCAGCAAAGAAGAGAACAGACACGTTAGGCAAACTCCATCTGCCCCTCGTGTCTAACACTTTCTTCCCTGCAGATAGCAGACAATGGGGTTACCAGATGTCATTGCCTGCTTAGGAAGGACCTAGAAATTTTGTGTGACCATGAGCCAACCAGCACAGACAACTGCCTCCTTTTTCCTCTGAAAATTACAAATGTGCCCACTCTGGGCTGCTCCGGGAGACTGCCCCGAGGCGGCAGCTCTCCCTGGGGGGGAATGCTAGTAGAGCTGGCTTGGGGTGGGGGGGGGCTCAGAGATGTTGTCCAGCCAGGCAACATCCACACTGGCTTCCTTCTGACTTGGCAGCAGACTTGACCGTGGCCAAGGTTCCTGCCTCCCGGCCCCACACCTGAGCCTCCTGGTGCTGATGCCTGAGTCCCTCAGACAGTGGCGGTCAAGTTCCTGATGTGGCCTTTTCCCATCATGGTGTGTCAGCGGGGTGGGACTGTGGCTCCGTGCTCTGGCCACCGAGACCGTCAGAGCCTCCCTTTTCCTACTCGAAGGCCACAGGTTCAGCCTCTGCTTCTGCTGTTCTCGTCGCAAACACCTTCATCCCAGAGGCCACAGCACGGCTTCCCAAGGCCACTCAGCACAGAACATTCTGGAAGACCAGCCCACAAGAAGCTGGGACAGATCCAGTGGGAAAGGCTTCTGGAGGACTTGGGGATCCTGGGGTAGGGGGGGCCTCTGGGGTCGTAGGCGTGAGAAAGGCCGGCAGCCATTTGCACACTGGGTAACGGGAGGATGTGTTTTTCTTGTTTTTCTGAGAGCAGCCTCCTTCTCCACACCTCGAGGCTGAAATTAAAGCTGGGAGGGGCGCATTCTGGAGGATGTCGTAAGGGAGATCAATTACCACACCTGCTTTGCCAATGCAAGACTCGGCCTCCATCTCAGAACGTCAAGACAGCGGGAGGGTGACAGGAGGGCACCACCTGATCTCCCCACAGCTTGTTTGTGCCGTGGGCCTTTTCGCTGTCTCAGAGGAACAGGCACGAAGGAATGTCCTGGGCAGCCCTGGGTTCTTCTGCCTGGTCAGAGGCCTCAGGGCGCTGGGGCAAATCCCAATTCCAGCATGGGCAAGGGTTGGTGACCTTTGACATCACCTCTGAGGTTTTGATCTTTATCAAAGCAAGGAAGGAGAACTGGACAAGGTCAAGTTCTGATGATTAAAGAGACAGAGTGCCAGGCAGTGTGGCTGACTCTGACTCTGGTAGGAAGTTACTCTGGTAGGAGTTAGCAAGCACCCAGCTGGCACGCAGGGTGCAAGAAAGGAGGTGGAACCCACTCTCTGCTGATAGGCTGTCAGCAGGAGAGTCAAGATTTTCTGATGGAGGCCATCTGGGGAGAGAGGGCCGCGGGCCAGGAGTCAGTTCGGCAAGTGCTGCCGTTCTGGGCCTGCCCGCTCCCCCCATCCACCTGTAGCCTGCTCCCTTAGCCCTCGATTCTTGGTTTGCTCTTTGGTAAGGAAGCGATGACCACAGGGTGCACGGGCTGAGGTAGCTGCACGCGTGTGCGACTGTGCGCATCTGGTACACTGGGCACTTTCTTGCAAGCAGGGTGGTGGGGGTGCACTTCCTCCTTTCCCCAGAAGACTGGACACTCGACAAGTGCGGGGAGCTTGCCAGCAGTGCTGTCTGGCCCTTGCCATCAGCTGACAAATAGGAGCCCAGCACAGAGCGAATCGTTAGGGTGGACATGCCACGCTGACATCAGGAAGACTGTGAGCCCCCACTTCCAGGCCAGCTTGGTCACCCCACACTGTCTGCCTCAGACTGTGATCTTGTTGCCTGAGAGAGACAGGCTTGCTCAGGTGGGCAAGAAAACCCAGCGTCTATTGGCACCTGCATCTAAGGGGCCCTTCTCAGCAGCTAGCCAAGGGGTGGTGTCCCCACTTGCTGCAGGAACACTACTTTCACTCCCCCTAATGTAGAGCCCCCTATCAGATGGCCGAGGGTGAACCCCAGGCTGGGCCTGCCCAGTGTTGGGGTGTTGAGGGCCCTTCACTCCACGCTGTTGTCCTGCCATCCGGAGGGTGAGTGTGTTCTCACAGGGCCGCCCTCTGCATTCCTCTTTGAGGTGACCTCTCACTTCTAGGGATCTTGAAAGCCACTTGGTCTCATCCTAAAGACACGTATTAACAAAATAAATCAAGGCAAATTTTTAAAACGGTCTTATTCAACCAAGGCTTACTTTCCCCTGGGCCAGTAGCTACCTACACGGTTGGCTTATTCTTCCAAAGGCTTCAGAGCAGCAGCATATCCTTATGGCAGTGTCCCTGCCCACGAGCTGACCTCCACTGCAGAGCTCCCCCCACCCCCCACCCCACCCCACAGGGGCCAGGTAGAGGCGGCAGTCATGTCAAGGGGTGGTCATTTGACGGGTTATCAGGATGCCGGGCTTTGTCAAGGCCTTGACCTTCTGATGGGAATCTGCCACGCCCAGAAAAGGAGCCAGGTAAGGAGCTGCAGCCTGGAGAGTGGGACCCCATGTGTCCTAGAACTCCAAGAGGGGTGCTCCCAACTGGCCTCTGAGGTAGGGCAGCCGTGCGGGCTCTCGGCTGGCTGTTAGCTCCAGGCAGAAGTTGAGGCCTGCCCTGCTCTGGAGCCCTGTGGAGCTGGACTTGCGGCTGGTGGAGCAGAGCAGGGACCGGAGGAGGAGGGTTCACCTCCATCCTGCTAGGACGAGGGTGGGAGAAAAGAACCCAGGGTTCCCCTCTCTTCTCCCAGCTCTGACCACCCTCTTCCCTGAGGCCCACCCACTCCTGTGGGTGGGAAGGAAAGTGAGGGAAGAGAAACAGAAAGGAGGATGGGCAGAGAGGGAGAGCCTGTCTTGGCAGGTTTGGAGAGAGTGATGGTGCCCTGGTGCTGCCCTTTGGAGGGCCCACCCCAGCGTCTGCCAAAGCCCCGGCCCCCAGCAGGTGCCCATCCTGTGGGCACCCTGCAGCCCTGCCAACCAGCCCAGCCTCGGCCCAGCCTTCTCCTTCTGCTCTTTTCTCAAGCTTCCATTCAAACACTTTTAGCACAGATGCCTCATGCATCAGTCCCATGCTAAAAAGATGCAGTAAGTGAAATTTTTGCCATATGTTAATACACATGTTTTAGTTTCCATAAATGCTCAACGTGGTTTTTATGGTACTTGGAATGGTGGTGTTTATACTGTTTTGAGGGGCTTTGGATTCAAATGTGCAAATGATTTTTTACAAGATGTGATTCAAGGGCGAGCCCCAGTTGGGTTGCCCTGCCTTCCAGATGGAGCAGGCTCTGAGTGGCTTTGGGCCTGCCACTAGTGACTGTGGTCACAATCCTATTGTCTCTGGTTCCTCATTGTGGGTGCACACCCGGTGTGGACACATGGGGGCTGCTTCCCGGAGCTGACCAGGACCTGGGTCTTTGGGGAGCAGGGTAGAGAACCACCCAGGCCCTCACACATGATGTGTATGAGCAGGACCTAGTGGAAGGAGAGCCACGGAGGAGGGCCACGGAGGAGCTGGGGCCTGGGCTGACAGGAGGAGGAGGAAGGGCCAGTGGAGTGTGAGGCCAGGTGGACACCTCGGGTCCGGGGTGTGTGTGAGGAAGAGCAGGGCTGGCCCACAGACATCACTCAGCTCCCCTGCGGGAGTGCTCTCTGCCGCCAGACACAGCCCACCCTTCTGCTGCCGCTCCAGACCTCTGTGGAGAGTCCTCTCTGTTCACATCTCCTTCCTCCATTTGCCCACCTGGAAAATCCCTATCCATCTTCTCTCAAGTCCCAGCTTCTGCCTCCTTGATGGCCCCACCCCAGCTCCCCACTCCACCCCTCAGTCTCCACAGGAGCACTAGTGTGCCCACTTATTTCAGGACAGGTGCCCTGGGGTCATGGGCCTCTCCCTCTGGAAGCTTCCTGAGCCTGGCACAGAGTTGATAGGAGGCTGGGGAAGGCTGGAAGAAAGGAAGGGAGAGACAGGAAGGGAGAGAGAGTAGGAAAAGGGAGAGAGGGATGGAGGGAAGGTAGGATGGCTGGAGTAGAACTTGGGGTGCAACCTAGAGAATCAGTCCTTATCCTGTTCCCACACCACACTATCATCTCCTGACTGCCAGGGGTACCAGGGGGACTGAGTCAGATGCTAGGACTTGCTTTTCCCTGCCACCTGCTAGGCCCGGCCCCTGGGGCTGTCCTGTGGACAGTGCAGGGGTGTGGGTGAGCCAGACCAGGCCCCAGGAATCGATGCTCCAAGTGAGGACATCTTGGAGGGCACCACTGCTCAGGGCGTCCTCTGAGGCCCTAGAGGACCCAGTCTTCCTGCCACCCGAGAGGACCCCGGTCTCCTGGCCACCTGAGAGGACCCCGCTCTCTTGCCTACTCCTGGTTACCCTGGCTGGAGTGTCCAGGGGCCTCCTGCTGCTGTCGGGACACCAGTGCCTCCCCTGGAGCTCCCTGAGCCAGGGCGCTCTGCTCTCTGTCTTCCCCAAGAGTTGCCCTCACATGCCCAGGTTTGCTCATGCCAACGTCTCAGGCTGTGTGTCGTGCAGGGAGAGCTGATATGTTTGGGGCAGCCCGGGGGTGTGCATGCATGGCAATGGGAGGGGGCATCACTGTTGTTTTAACTGAGCGTCTGCGATATGCAGAAAGAGTAACCACCCTCCTGGCAGCCGGCTTTTTCCCAAGGGACCGAGGGGCGCGGGTACGTAATCTGGGAGCCTCAGTCTCCTTCAGGGGGATTCATATATATGTTGCCTGTAATTATAGGTCGATAATGATATAATTTATAGTATGTATATCATCATTTGTGAGTGACTGGACAAGCTGGCAGGCGTGAAGGGTGCAACCATGTCATAAGCTCGTAAAAAGGTAATTATATTTCTTTCTGATCTAGCTTTCGCCTACCCGGTCAGGTTGGGGTGTTGTGAAACGAGTGATGATGGGCGCACAGGAATCGTTGGGGGTTCAATAACTGCGGGGGAGCTGACGTATGAAGCCAAGCAGACTTTTCCTTTTGGTCTGTAAATAGGGTCTGACTGGGTCCAGGTAAATTGTTGAAAGAGACCCTCACAAAGCCCCACCCCCACCCCAAGAAGACAGTCTGGCCAGATAACCCGGGCGTGGCTGTGTCGGGTGGGGTGCAACCCCTGGATGAGTTCAGAATATTCCCTCACTTCTTAAGACCCCCACCACCATCCCAAACTCTTGCTTTCAGGAGAAAAAACTCAATCTTTCTCTTCCCTGCCCCTGGGGGAGTTCTGGGGCTGGAGACGCTTGTCATGTCTTCCAAGCCTGATGGAATCTGCAGGAGTTTAGATCTGGATGGAGTTTGGTTGGCGTTTGGAGTGATGGTTGGGGGAGATTGTTTTATCTGCACCCCATCGCCCATTCTCAGTAATAAGCGAAGCTGCAGAAAGCCCTTGGCCTGAGCTATAATAGTGTAATGTAATTACAGTAATGATACTTTGTAGTTCTATAGTGCCTTTCATCTGTGGATCTCCAAGTCCTTTATAAACATTAATTAATTCTCATAACTTGGCGATGAGGTAGGTAAGTATCATCATCCCCATTTTACGGATGAGAAAGCCAGGACACAAAAGGGTAAGTGATTAGCCCGCTGAACACAGCCCCTGACTCGGCTGGCAGGGAGCGATGGCGTCCATGCGTCCACCCTGGGTCTCCCACCACGCAGGGAGGATTCTGCCCAGACCAACATCTCAGGCCCTCCAGGGATTTGTGGGCACGGTCTCTCTCCAAGGTCAGAGAAATGCGCCCTTCTGTGCCCACATCCTGCTCATGTGGACCAGAGAGGGCTGAAGCCCTCTGCAAGTGCTCTCAGGAGCTTGATTCCGGGACCCCAACATGGTCCAGGTGAAACCCTGCCCCCTCTTGCATTGCCGTTCATTCTGTAATGCCTCCCTATCAGCGCCAACCTGGGCCAGATGACATAGCAAGTCAAGCTCACATTGCTTTTTTGAACACCTTCAGGGTACCAAGGACTGGGCTGTACCCTGGAAAGTCCTGATCTGACAGAGACATTTAACCTGAAATTAAAAAATATATATCAAATCAAATCTGGCCCAGACTCTGGCTCTTGGTTGCAATATGTCAGTGGGCAAGTCGTTTTCCCTCTCTGGGCCCTGATATTCTCACTTTGTGGGAGAGTAGACAGTTCTTCATTCACTATTCTCTCAGGCTGACTTTCTGTAAGTCCAACCAGGGCAACCTCCACAGTCCATCCCCAAAAGTTTCTGAATCAAGGGCCATCATGCCACTGTGCTAACAAACTTTCCGTCACTTCCCTTAACTATTGTCCAAGGCTTTGCACAATCTGTCCTAAAGTTCCCTGGGAACTCGGAATTCCGTCATGAACCCCTAACTCAGCCTGACCTACTTTTCCTCCAGATGGGCCATGGCCATTCCTAAAGTCATGACTTTGGCCCCACCATCCTCCTCTCTGCTTATCTTTGCTGTGCTGGCTACTGAATTAAAATCCTGTCATTCTTCAAAATTCAGTCCATACTTTTTGTGTTCTAGAAGATGGCGACCCAAAGAGCAAATGTAACTTCAGTCTGCATTACTAGAGATCTACTCTCCTTAAGAAGAGAGGTGACAGTCCTCTGGAATACTTAAGAGTTTTAATAGGTAGGTAGTGTCATGGTCATGTGCACTACAGTTAGGAGATCCACAACCAGGAGGAAATTTGTGGGGCAGGATACTCTCCTTTCCAACTGGGGTTTCCCAGTTACCAACCAGACCCTCCCCTCTGCTTTTGACAATTGGAGTCATCTATGAAACTGGTGAGAAGCATCCAGCTGGTGTGACTCTGTAGCCTCCCCGTGTCCCACAAGTTCCTGGTGGGTCTTCTAAAAGAAGGGACCAGAGAAAGTTGCCTGACCTGTCAAACAACATTCCAACGGAGCAGACTCCTGGAGCAGAGCCTTGTCTGGGTTCTCAGGCCCTCACCAAGTGCCAACAATTCGCTAAGCACATCACCTTTATTACCCAGGGTTATTCAGTGTTGGTATTCTTCTCTCCATGCCAGACCCCAAATCTGGCCTAGATGAGGACAGATAACAGAACTCCAAACCAGAGGACTTAGGTTGTTGTCTCCATTCTGCTCCTTTACTAGCTGTGTGGCCTTTGGGAAGTTACTTAACCTTTCTGAGCCTTGGGTCTGAGAGTTAATTGTGTCTGCCTCCATGGGTGGTGGTTAAGGATTAAATAGACAATGAAACAGTACTACCAACTGCCTGCCACTTCTTCTGGGAGGCTGAAGAGGCCTAGAAAAAAGTGGGAATCTAAATAATTAGAGGGACTTAGGGGATAGTGGTAATGCTGTGGTCAGAGCAGCAAAGTGAAGAGAGAGAACAGCCTTCCATGGCAAGACAAGCTGAAGGCACTGGGGAGGGAGAAAAACCAGAAACCGATGAAGCCCAGGATGATTCCCTGGAACAGTGAGGTGTGAGAGTCCGACTGCAAGCCATGGAAGAGATGGAGGATGAGGGCAGATGTGTTAACAGGTCTGCAGACACAATGGGAAGGGAATTCCTCTCCACCCTCAATGACCACCCTCTCACTGGACAGCACAGGTTGAATTCATTCATTCTTTGAACAAATATTTAGTGAGCACCTGTTGCTAAATATCAAGTACTGTTCAGGCACAATTAGCAAAACAAAACCCTGCCACACTGGCTTCCACATTCAGGTCAGGAATGTCAGAAAGTAAACAAATTAATTGAGAACATAATATCAGGAGATGTTCAGAGCTTGAAGACTGAAGAAGCAGGGTGAAAGGGGTCCAGGAAGGGTCTATAAAGGGAGATCTGGAAGGGTCTCTTGATGAACTGACTTAGGAGCAGAGACCTGAGAAAATAAACCCTGGGCTTGTTGAGCGGAATTCTCCAGACTGAGGGAGCTGTGGGTGCAAGGGCCCTCAGGCAGTGTTCCGGCTAGCACTGCTGTCACCTGCTCATAAGCTGCTTCCTGTGAGCAAGGCTTTGGCTGTGCCCAGGTTAGAGCTCACCTGCGGGCTGAAACCACGAAAATGGCAAGTGTGGGTGCCCAGCTCCTTCTGTTGGCTGTGTGGAGACAGCTCCATCTCACTCTCTGGGCTCTCCTCTGCTCTCTGCACAGTGTGGGGTTGGCCTGAGTGACACGGGTGGGCTCCAATATGTGTGAGCAGGAATCTGGAGACCAGTGGGGTAGAGATTAGGAACAGAGTGGAGGGTGGCAGTAACCTTGGCTGAGCCTGGAAATGGCTCTCACCGGTCCACTGCAGCAGAGTCCCCAGGGCCCCACACTCCATTCTCCCTGGTTTCAGCTGCTGCAGGGACAGATCTCAGCACAGACACGGGTGGCTGAGGGAAGGCTCCCCCAGTTTCCCCGCATGTCCAGGTGACAGGCACAGACATCTCTGCAGTTTACCTGGTTCAGGCCAGATACGGGAGAAAGCCTCCATGGTCAGAGTAGGCGCTGCAGGGAGCTGCACTGTATTCCTGGAAATTCAGCCAGCCGGAAGCACTTTGGCAAGCAGGGACTTGCTCTGGGGAGGCCCTCTGAGCCTGTCCTGACTCTTCCTCTCAGAGTGCCCCGGCATGGGCCATGAAGATCACCCGCGCTTCCTCTTAGCACTGTGGGTGAGGCCCTTTGCAGTCAAGTGCCAGACCACCCCACTGGGCCTTCTTGAGAAAGTCCCCCATTTCCCAAGCTGAAGTTCATTATGCTCTCACGTGGACGCTTACAGGATTAAGCCAGACACAAACGCAGCCCCACGTTCGGCAAGCCCTGGGTGAATTAGATCAGGTGTCCAGCCTGGTTTTCACTGGGAAAATGACTGGGGTCCAAATTGGGGCCCGGGCTCATTACTCTAGCCATTCTGTTTGTCCGGTTGTTGTCCACGCTGCTGTCTAAGGGTGGTGACGCCCTTCCTGGGTGTCAGCCTGGACTTTCAGCCCTGTATTTCCTTGAGCCTTAAGTTTTCACAGCTGTGTGCCCATCTCTTCAGGGCCCAACCAGGCCCTTTAATTTTTCACTTCTCAAAGCTTAGTGTGCACACAAATCAGCTGGGCAACTTATTAATGTGAGCTCTTGGGTGCAGGTTTGGGGTGTCCCTGAGGTCCTACGTTTTTAACCAGTTCCTGGTATGATAGAAAAAAGTATTCAGACATGAGTTAAAGACGGTAGGAAATACTGGGGGCAGAGGGCTGCCAAGATAGGTGTGGGGCGCTCTGCAGTGGGGTCATGGGGTAGAAGGGAGTGTTAGGGTTCCATTCTGAAGACAACAACAAAAAAGTGGGACTCTAGAGCTAAAGGCAGAGACATGGAGTCAGTGGATGGAAAACTACTAGGCAGAAACTGCAGTGGTTAGGGGGATCCTGGCTAAACACACCTAACAGGATTCCTGCTGCAGGCAGGCCAGGTGGTCAGACATCCCTCAGGGGAGAGCAGTTGGTGAGGAATTGGGCCAGATTTCGACGGTGATCAGATACGGACGGTGGGGGATTCTGGTTAAACTGACTTACCAGGATTCTCATAAAACTAGACAATGCAGAAGCAAAAGAGAAGCAGCCAAATGTTAGGGTCTTGCTGAAAAAAGAGTAGGAACTGGTCAAGGAGAGAATTGTTGTCACCTGGAGACACTGATGCTGTGGCCCAGGACCACCCTCTCAGCAGACTACAGATGCCCAAAGTGAGACATGTTAGAAATGGATTGATATTCCCTTTCACACCCTTAGCCTATGCTCCCCCTCCGCCACTGTCATTTTCTTCCTCCCAAGGACTTTTAGGGAAAATAAATCAACTTCATGGAGATATCATTTATACACCCAAAAAATGCAACTCATTTTAAGTTCATTTTGATAATTACATGCACTCATTTGACCTATCACTCCTCCTCTGAGTTCTGAAACAATCCCTCATGAATTCTAGAACTTTCTCTGACATGCACTTTGCTGTTGATCTCCTTGACCCCCATTCAACCTTTTCAAGACTTTGCTCCTACATTGCTCTTTTATCTCTTCCACCTCAGTTCCATTGCTGCTAGGTCTTTCCACTTGCGAGCAAACAGCCTCTGGCATCCCCTCTCTTGATCTCAAACCCCCTTCATCAGAACAGGTGGGCTGAAGTTGCAGTGACCCGCAGTGCCCTTGAAGGCAGGGGTTAGGTTTTGTTTCTCATCATATTATTCATGGTCAAGAAGCACTTGTTGAAGGAATGAATGTTGATGCTCCAGGCTTCAACTTTCTTGTTGATTATACATTGTTAAATGAATAGATGATTGTCTATTTTGAGCATGAACATCCAGTTGTTTCCATAGATACCTGATCATAATGACTAATTAAACAAAAAAGGTTTCCTATTTTATTATCTCTCTGATATAAAAAGAGTCCAACCTTTTATTCAGTTGTTCAAATTTTTCTTCATTTTAGAAACATTAATAGTCTTTTATGGCTTTAAAAAAGATCGTGTAGATAGAAATCACATTTCTTCTTCATAACATAGTCTTTAATGTTTGTTTCCAAAGAAGATACTAGATAAAAATCTATTGCCATTTCTGAAATTTTTTTCACCCATTCATCAAACTGGCCCCATGGGCACTGAGGAAGGGTAGGTAGAACACAGGCTCATTGAGGAGCTAAGCAAGAGAACGCAGAGCTCTGTGTGAGAACTGCACGGGTGGTGAGCCCCACAGGGCACGCAGAAGACAGAGATCCCAGTGCTATCACAGAGTGCTCCACAGCTGGAGTTTGCAGTTTGTTTTGAAGGATGAATAGGAGTTCGCTAAGAGAACTGGAAGGACATGCAGCTGGAGGAAGCGGTGTGAGCAGAGACACAGCAATAGCAGCAAATGATCACGAGATGCTTATCCGGGGTCAGGCAGCCTTTGAGAGCTTTACAGGTGTGAAATCTTTTAATCCTCATTACAGTTCCATGAGGTGGGAATCTTTATCCTCATTTTACAGATGTGGTAATTGAGGCAGAATAAATTTAAGTACTATTCAAATTCATGTGCCCCAAAACTTGTAGCTGGAGTTGCCAGGACTTGACCTGGGGGCCTGGCTCAAGAGTTAGGTTCCTAACCACTTTCCTACATGACACGGGTTTGCTGGAACACGCCAGGTGAAGAAGGCTGTTAGGTAGCAGGTGGGGCCCTAATGGGGTGGTTCAGAGACATAGAAGATAGGGGTGGGGCATTCTCTGGTCTTTCAGAATTCTGAAAGATCTCCAACACAGAGCTGATGAGTTTAGACATCTCCCCGTAGACAATGGGGAGTCATTTAAAGATTTATATGGGGGAGAAATGAGATCAATTTGCATTATGGACAATTGCCCAGGCAGCAGCCTGGCCTATGGATTGGAGAAGAGACTAGAGGCAGAGGGGCCCATACTAGAGGGAGATGGTGAGATGGAATCTAAAGGCGGTGTCACGTGGTAGAGGAGGGGCAGTTGGGAGCTCAGTCAATGGAGAAGTTGGTGAGGAAGGTCTTCCTCATGCCCAGCAGCTCACTGAATTCAGATTGAATTTGATTTCCTCCCTGCAGGTTGACTTGGGTAGGAGTTCGGGCTGGCCTCACAGAGGACACTCTCTGGCCACAGGTCACAGGCCACCACCAGTCCAGGGCAGCCCCCAGCTCCCAGTGGCATCAGTGACCTTAAATGGCAGTGTAAGGGGCAAGCAAGGCTTCTCACCCTGCTTTTCTAAACCAAAAGCACTGTGTGGAGGATCTCATGTTTGATGTGTATAAGTCACCACCAGAAGTTGCTTGAAAGGCAGACACCTAAGTCCCACACGTTTCACTCCCCTTCAGTTATTGGAAATACTGACCATGGTTTCTTTCTGGGTAAGTGACAGAGAGCCTGCTGCTGTGGTTCAAGGTTGGCGGTAGGGGTGGGGGGGGCACCCCAGGTCCAGTCTGCTGCATGCTTGGAATAAGGCTTCCGAGGCTGGCGGGGGTTGTAGTGCAGGTAGGCAAGAGGGCAGAGCGGACCTTTGGTGGCTTTTTCAGGCTTTCATGGATCTTTCGACACCATTTGTGGTGAGGCAACCAGGTGCAGGCCAGGCAGTGGGGCTGAGAGGCTGGCGGGCTCCTGGCGAGTCTTTACTCTCCCTGGTATTCTGTCGTGGGCTATCTGCGCACACCGGCCTTTGTGATGCCGTGTTTACATGCTCAGCCTCCAGGCTCAGGTGCGCCCACGGACGCACGCCTACGCCATACTCCAGGTGTCCACCATCACGCGTGCGTGCCCTGAGCCCACGCTCCCAAGCACCTCTGGGAGGGACAACTTTGACTTGACTTATTAACTAAGTCAGACAAAAGTGTGGTATCCTGGGCACCCAGTATAGTGATTGGCAGGGTCTAAGCAGGGTTGCTCTTTGGGACTGAGCCCTTCACTCATTGTGTCCCCTAATTTCAGGGAGTTATATCAGAATTGAGTTGAATTGCAGGACACCCTGTTGGTGTCCAGATAGAGCAATTGGTTGATGTGGGGAATAAGCCTCCACATTTATGACAAAAGAGTTGTGGGTCTAAACACCTCAGAATCAACATCTGTCTTGCCCTCTGAACTCTAAACTTCCCGGGACTTGACATGGAAGCTTTGGCTCTGTGCTCTTGGGCCAGCTGTGGGCTAGGCATGGAAGTACCTCCTGAAAGTCCAAGGACTTGTAAGAGAAAGATCAGAGGCTCCCCAACTTCTCAAAGAGAGAGGAGTCACAGATTGAACTGTCAGAAACGTGACAGAGATGAGTCAAAAAGACATGAAATTAGCAAGATACACGTGAAACCCCATTCATACTTCCCTTGATGTTGTAGTAGTATAAAAAAATAGTAATCTTCTCATCAAGACAGACGATGAAAGCTAACAGCACCACACGCACGGTAGCAGAATCCATCAATTATGCCCTCTCCCTTGACAAATATCCTGCCCATTCACTCAAGTAAACCCTGTGTTCATGTTGACAAGTGTATAGCTTTGTGTTGCCAGGAAGACAAATGTCTTACTCCCCTTCAATTATTGGATATATTGGTCATGGTCAACTATGGTTTCTTTCTGGGTAAGTGCCATTATTGGAAAAAGATGTGAAAATCAAAGTCTGTGTTCATATTTCTAAGAGTTCTACTCTACCAATCTAAAACTCATCCGTATGGTCAGAATATGGCTCCAGTGAGTATTTCAGGGAGACGAGATCCTAAGGATATTTACCCCGTGCTTGGGGGTACAGCCACGTGATCGTTCTCTCATTTAATGACAGAGACAACATGCAGGACTGCAGGTATTTCTCACCACCCATAATTATTCTGTTCACAAATGAGGCCAATATAAATATGGAAAATAATATGGTTTCAAGCTGGGATACCACACATAGTTCGATGGATTAGCTAAGTTTTATTTTTAACATGTGACTAGTTTAAAGGCAATCTGGGAGTCCTGAGGACTCTGGGTGTCAGATGTGCAGTGGTGGGTCGTGGGGTAGCCGTCATGCTCCCTTTGTTATTTGTGCTGGTGTTTTGCCAATCAGATACACCTGCAGAGAAGAATCACTCATATATAACACAAGGAGTTTCTGTTTGGGGGAAAAAAACTCTCAAAATTTGAAAACATGGAGACATAAAATGTATCTGAAATCATTGCAGTGAGGAGGAGGGAGAGAATATTGATTTCCTGGTGAAACTGTCGCTAACAAATTATTATCTGCTCACTCCTAACAGCTTGGGGAAACTAGAACCTATCTGAAATTCAGAGTTAAACATATTTTATTCCTTGGAAAACAGTGTTTATCGTTAAGAAGTCATGACAAGTATATTTCATCTGTGAATAAAGGCAATTTGGAGGGAGTTGCTAGAAGAGATAAAGCCGGGTTTCTAACTTATGAATCTGCTGATGTCTACAGAAATGAGCAAATTCAAAATGAAATCATCAGAAGAATAAAACCTGAGACACGGAGGGCATGCCAGATGGAATCCACATTTCCTGATTCAACAGCTAGGACCGCAGGCAGGCTGTGGCCACTGACGCAGGAAGGTCTGTGTCACCCTGGCAATGACAGGGATGTGTGAGTTCCGTTCACCTCGAAAGAAGAGAAAGACCAACTTATATCGGCGTGACTTCTCTTCAGTCAATCAGAGGTAGGGTCAGAGCCTAGGTGGGCAAGCTCTCAGTGGAAGTTTGACTTTGACCTGGGCAGGACCACGTGCCCAGGAGGCCCCAGCACTGGGCGGCCACCTGTCTCTGCCCCTACTCACGGGAAAAAGCTGTGACCTGCTTCCACTCTGTTCAGTTCTTTGTTCTGCGCTGTCCATTCATCTGTGAAAAGATTGGCGATTACTCAAAACACACGTAACAGGAGTGGCAGACCATGTGTGGATGCGGAGGAGTTTGCTGGAATCACATCGGCGTGTCCATCCCCAGGTTTTACTCTGTGATCGAGCAGCTTCCAGAGATTATTGAAACTTTGGAAGCAGCATTAAATGATTATCAGACACACAGGTGGCCCATGAATTGAGAATTCCTTCACACGTGCTGAATGTGATAGGAGTTTTTCCTGATGAGCTTCAAAGTGAAACCATAGACATGTTTTCGTTGCCTTCAAAAGTAAAAAATTTTTTTTACTGTTTATCATCTCAGGGAAATGATGACTATTTCAAAACCATTTGGTAGAGACTAAAGGAAACTTGCCAAAAACTAATCTCAGGGGTTCAAAGTAAAAACAAAACAAAACAAAAAAAAACCCCTTCTTTTCAGAGAAAAAAAAAAGTCTGGCATGGGGCAGGTGTGTGTGTAGGGGGGGGTTGGGGGAGTGGGGGGTAGAGGTTCCCGAAAATCCAGATAGTGCATCTTTTTTTCTCTCTTTTTCATTATGAATCTTTTTTTCCTATTTGCCAGAACAGCACTCGACAATAGCCAACCTATAAAAATTTGGTTGCTGTATTATTAAATTTAAATGCACACTGCTTTCAGTGAATGATTACAGCAAAACAAATTATATTTTAAAACAACTGTTAAAACGCAATGAACCGGTAAGTGAAGCAATGGCCAGACATATGGGATACATTTGCAGACCTGATGTCAGAAAAGACCCTAGAACTGGAGTCCCCCACAGCTGCAGATGGGACTCAGCTTCTGGCCCGATGGCTGGCCCAGACTGTGAACACCACCCCATGACAGTGAACAAACCCCTCACGCTCCCCCGTGACGTCCATGGCTCAGGCCCACACTTGGTCCTGGCCTGGCCAACCTCCACAGCGGGTGAAGAGGCTGCGTTCTGTCCCGTGCTGGAGCTGGGGACTGCCTCTGAGAAGGAGGGAGGAATGTGGTGGTCCCTTGGAGAACCATCTGGCCCTGTCTGAGAGGTGGGTAAACTACAAATTCTGTCTCACCTCTGAGAAGCTGGCCCTGGAGTGAAACCTTAACTCACCGTTCCCCAAACTGGCTGCCCCAGTTTCAATTGAATGAGGTGTGGTTGTGGGAATGACATAATAGAAATAACCATGTTATTTTGTGAAAACGTTCACAGGTTATTAAAAATAAATAAGCCTTTGGAAAAATGATTAACTGGAGACATCTTGTCGACCTCTTGCTTTGTCCCACTGGTGGAGAGGTTACTTATCACAGTGTGTAAACAATCTGTCATCCTTGGCCTGTCAGATTCTACTGAATGAATGAATGAATTGGCAAAAGGGCGTGTCTCCAGGATGGCTGCAAGCAGGCAGGAAGGATTAGTGAGCTAGAGACCAAGGAGCCTGGGCCCAGGAAGAGTCACAGTGGTGACCTAGGACTCGCTTAGATTCCTTTGTACAGATTCAGTATTTTGGGTCAAGGCTGCTGCTCTGGGCTCCAGGTGGTGCTGACGTTTGAAGGGACACAGTAGGGTTATGGAATCAAGAGGACTTGGCTCACTCTGCCCCTCCAGGATACCTACTTTTCTGTTTGTGGTGTGCCCGATAGCTCTTGTATTGCCACACCATCACTATCTGCAGCTGGGTCCGCCCTAGAGGCCTTATGTGGGGCCTGACAAGGCCCTGAAAAGAGAACTGACGAGGTGGGAAACTTGGCTGCTCCCTCTGTCCTGCTGTCGCCTTGCTCTGTGACCCTGGGGCCTCAGCCCCACCTGTGGCATGTGAGCTGCCAAGGCCTCTGGATGGTGTTAACTCCCACCTGTTCTTTCCCACTCCCCAGCGACTGCATTGGCCAGGGTTCTCCAGAGAAACAGGACCAAAAGGATATAAGAGAGAGAACGGGAGATTTCTTATAGAAATTAGCTCAGGTGATTATGCCTTCTGCAAGCTGAAAGTCCAGGAAGCCCCAGGAGAAACTATGGTGTAAGTTCTGATCTGAGTCTGAAGGCTTCTGAGAGCCAGGGAAGCAGCGGTGTGAGATCTGTCCCAGGGCAGGGAAGAACAGTGACCCAGCCCAGGCCTCCCGCAGAGAGCCAGCGACTCCTTCCTTCTACTGTTGTTCTGTTCAGGCCCTCAGTCTGCTGGGTGAGGGCCCCTACAAGGGAAAGCCACCTTGCCTTATCAGTCTGCTGATTCAAATGCGAATCTCATCTAGAAATGTCTTCACAGACACACCCAGAAATAATGTTTAACCAAACACATAGGCACCCCATAGGCAGTCTCAAATTGACACACGAAATTAGCCATCAACAGAGGAGCTGAGTCCTGAGCTGGCGCTGCAGCCTGGCTAGCTGTGTCTTGGAGTCTGACTGGCAGGTGTGAGAGCTGATGTCTGTGGTCCTCGCATTGAGGTTTCAAAGAGAGGGCTTCCCCGGAGACCAGAATTTACTCTGGACTTCGTTCTGAGCCTCAGGTCCTTCAACTCTAAGATGGGAACAAAATGATAGTCTCTTATACAGTGATGTCCAATGTGAGGTGGCAGATGGAAAAACATTATGTGAACTACGAAATACCACACAAGTGTGAGGCTGGACTCTCAGCACCCCCAGCCTGTTTCCTCACTTCCCAGAGGCTCCCCTATGGTTTCCATTTCCCTGTCTTGCATAAAGTTACCAGACAAAATATAGACTGAATAGTTGTTTGGTTTTTTTTTTTTTAACCCTATCTATGCTCTAATTATTTGCTGAACATTCTCACACTGAAAAAGGTATTGTTTATCTACAAAATAAATAAATAAAATAAATCTTTAAAAAAAGAAATTCACAATGAACTGGCTATGTTGTATTTTCTCTTTCTGACTATGACAACTCTACCCTGCAGCAATCCAAGGTGAACACAGCCCTTATCTCGGGTAGCCCTCACCACACCCTCAGATGATTGCTGGGAGAGAGGTTTATTTACATCTCATTATCCCTGCCTCAGTGGGGAGAAACCACTGGGCCCAGGGACCCATGGTGTCACCTACAGTGAGGCGGCCTAGCTTCACTCCCACCCCAGGCCCAGCTCCCCCGCCAGTCTGTTGCAGGGAAGGTGCAACTGGTGGTTGCTTTTGTGAGAGGCCTCTGGCCTCTAGGAAATGATTAAAAACAATTTTTCTTGACATGCATGTTGAAGTATTTAGGGGAAAGTTTACTGTCGCCTGCAGTTTATTTTAAAGTGCATAAGGACAAAACTAAGATGGATTTGTGGATGGACAGAGGGAGGGACAGATGGATGGATGATAAAATAGAACACAACATTAATGCTAGAATCTTTGAAGATGTGTCAGCTTCATTGTGTGACGTTTTCAAAGGTAAGTGCAAGGGAAAGTTGAACTAGTTAAAACTGATTTGTAAAACTCCAATCATAGAAATTGTAAAATACGAAAAGTGAACCCCCAAATCGCCAACCTCACAACTCAGCAGTATTTTGTTGCATGGCCTTTTCTGTGTGCTTGTTGTGTTCCATACATATATAATTTTCTTTTTTCCCTAAGATTTACTTATTTATGCACATAAGAGCTGGGGTACAGGCCAGAGGTGCAGGGGGTGAGAGGATTCACCAGAGATAGTATGGGGAGCAGGACAGGCAGATCTACTGAAATGCACTGCTGAAGGAGCAGCAGGTGCCACCAAATCCCTCCCTCACCCCACCCCAGACCTTCCAGGGTGACCCCTCCCTCCCAAACAGGGCCCTGGGTCCCCGGGGGGACAGAGCTGCATCTGGGTGACCCATAGCTAGTTGGTGGCAGGTCTGCGGCACTAGTGGTTCTCTGTTTACTGGAGAGAGAAGCTTTGGGGAGGTGGGGGTGGGCGACATAAGGTGTCTGGAGGCCTGTCGGGGTACAGGGCTTTTAACACACCCTGTGTTGTGGGAAGTTTGGAAAGTTTACTGCATCAGCAAAGAGCAGTAGGGTGTCCTATAGCTGTTTAACTGAAGTTTTAAAATTTATTTTACTGCATGTGTCATTTGCATCCCACAATATAGTCTGCTAGAGTGGCCACTTTCCAATATTTAGAAGATATTTTTGTCTTGTTTATCTCTAGGTTAAACCTGGAGTTTAAAATCAGACCGCTGCCCTAGTGGGCACTGACAGGGGATTTGAGGAAGGAGAACCTTGTGAGCCCAGCATTCTGCTTGCTCTACCTTTCCGGGGAGGTGCAGAAGCTCTGGAGACCTGGACTGGAACTCAGTAGAGCCAGGGCCTGAGGTGACCTTGGGCACAGCAGTCCTCCCGTCTGGGTCTCAGTGTCCCCATCAGCAAGCATATTTCCCCAGACGGCCGGGGCCAGTGAGACAGAGGCACGGGGTCAGCCACACACAGTAGGCTCGCACGCATGCGGCTGTGGGGGTCAGCTGCCTTCGCTCCCAGCCTCCTGGGGGAGGCCGCCTTAACTCCAGACTTGGCTGGGCTCCATCTCACACTGCATGGCTCTCTTCCCTGGAGCCCCAGTGGAATGTTTTCTCTTCCCTCCTCCTCCCCTCTCCTCCTCCCTCTCTCCCCTAGTGCTGTCGGTGGGCTGGGACTCCTCCAGTGTCCTGGGCCCCCTGGGACGGCCCAAACCCTCTCCCACCAGCTCTTGCCCCATAGCCCACCACTGTTTCCAATTTGGAAGCTATGCATCTTGCCCCTTCAGATCAGAGCCGCCTCTTTGATGGAACTAATGATGATATAGGGCTCCAGGGCCCTGGACCTCCCCAAACTGAGATAAATCCTGCCTCTGTGCAGGCCCAGGGCCTCCAGCTCTGTGTCTGATCCCCCTTCTCCAGGCTGGACTTGGAGGGGCCCTCCCTGGAAACCCCGTCCTGCAGACTGTGAGGGTATTGGCTGTTCCCAGGGAGACAGAAAGAGAGGGATTTCTCCAAGGGTCCAAAGAGAGTCCACCACCGGGGTGTGAGGCTGGCAGGTGTGTGATGGGCTGGCCAGGTACAACTTATTCCAGCCAGTCAGGGCCATGGGCTGGAGCAGGAGGGAAATCACTTTAGGCCGACCCGTTTATCAGGCTCAGTTCCATAAACAGTCCCTGACAGCTTTCTTGCAGTGCTGGGGACACAGGGAGGAGTGAGACCTACTTCTTGCTCCCAGGTGCTCACGGAGAAGGAGAGGGATGTGGGCAGACAGATGGCCTCAATCTGTGTGCTGGGGTGGCAATGGTGGAAGGGCCGAGGAGTGTGGCAGAAAGGACCTGACCCAGTCTGGGAACCCTGGAAGGTGCCCTGGGGGAGGCAGCAGCCTTGATCTTGGACTTGTGCAGATCCCCCTCTATAGCAGTGCCCTGACTATAGAGAATTAAAAAGGGGAAAGAATGTTAAGTCCTAAATCATAAAACAGAGTGCCCAGAAATAAAAGAACTTTTCTAGATATTCTGATTGGAAAACCTGGGTATGCTCATCAGTGAAATTTTTCTTTTTTAGGATTCTGCTGGAGTCATATATGAATGACTGTGAATCGTCCAGCACTGGCTGAGAGAGGACTGTGCAGGAGAGGTGCTTGAGTATATGGGTGTGTGCGCGTGTTTCGTATATGTAGGAATTCCACGTCGCTGGGAAAACGCAGGGGTGTTAGGACTGGCAGTAACTCCAGTCCTCACAGCTGGATTTGTGGGGAGTGGACGTGAGTGTGGTACGGTTTTGCCTCCCCCAGGGACTGCGGGGCAGGGTTGTGTCCCCTCTATCACACTGACCAGGCAGAGGCAGAAGCTGGTATAGAACAAAGGAGCCCATGAACCCACACTCTGGAATCTGGTTTCATCTGCCTGCCTAAGGATGAGAATCCTTAAGTGGGGACGCTCCCAGGCCCCTCAGGAAATCCTCCCTGGCATGAGGCTGCAGAGAAGGCTCAGCCACTCTTGGACTCCCCAGACTGGGTGGCTGGTATCCCCTCAACACATTGTGTCTCTGAGCCAGCCACGGGGGAGCGCCATGCTTGGGTGGATGGGGTGGCTTGTGGAAGAGCCAACGTGAGGGAAGACGAGGCCAGGACCAACTGCTTTCACCCAAGAACACTTTCTGGAGAGAACAGCCCCTCATCCAGAGCCCCCTTTCTTCCCCAGCACCCCAATAGCACTCCATCAGCCTTAACCTATCTTTCCCCCTCAGTCTCAAGTCCCACGCTGGGTGCTCAGGTGTATTAATTTTAAAACTTTCAACTAATCCAGATTTACTTGGAGAACGTCTGGCTTTCTGGGGGTGTGACCCAGCTGTGGGGGCAGTCCCCCAGCAAGTGGCTTTTAGAGCAGCTACGCCACTTGCCACTTGTGGTGGGGTGGGGCGGAGGCTGAAAAGCACAAGTGACCCTCAGGTGGGGAAGCAGGAGTTCACCTGGCTGTTTCCCAGCTTGGCCCTCCCCGGGGGCTCAGGGCTTTTCTCTCCTCCATCTCTCGGGGTGACTTCTGAGAACTCAGCCATCTGGGTCCCAGCTTTAAGGTCCTCTACCACAGGACCCACTTTTTTCAGTCCTGGAGCTGTGTGCTCTCGGTCTGGCAGGTGGGGACCCTGTGCCCGCAGGGACCAGAGGAAGGAAGGAGAGATGTGGGGGAGGAGAGAGCCTGTCTTGATCCAGCTCTCCTTTTGGACCCCGACTCTTTGGACAGCCCCTCTCAACTTGCCAGACGGGAGCAAGGCCCCAGTCTCCATGGTCTGGGACCCTGAGGACCCCGGCTGTTGTCATCTATTACAGAGGTCAGTGCTTTGCTCAGAACCCGGGAATTCAGTAAGTGCCAGTAAATGTTTGCAGGCTGAAACTCTGCCCAGCACACCCCCTCTGTTCAGTCACCCACGGAGCTCTGGGGGAGGTGACCTGTGTCTGTGGGGGGTGGGGGAGGGGGGAACAGCGACCTCGTGGGGGTCCTGGGGGGTCATGCCGAGACCCGGTGCTGGACCCCTGTGGGGGGTCGTCCAGCCGGCTGGGCCGGGCCGGACGCGAACCCTCAACTTCGCTGAAGCCGCCCAGGTTGTGGCTTTTCACCCCCGGGCAGCCGCCGCGCGCCGGGAGGAGGAGGAGGCGTCTGCAGTCTGTGCCATCACCTGAGCTGCACCGGGCGGGGAGGATAACAATTATTGGGAGAGGTTTAAAAAAAAAAATCATTATCAAATAACTACAGCTTGAAAAAGTTGGCGGGCGGGATGGAAAACGCGGCCTGGATCGCGCTGGGGCTGCGGCCGCCGCTCGCCGGCGCGGCGCAGTAGCCGAGAATGCAAGGAAGCACATCTGTAACGCATTTGTGCGACGTTCACCTTGGAGACCGCGCGGCTGGATGGAGGCGGTGAGTTCACGCCAAAGTAAAAACTTTAAGAGGGCTTTCCTTCGGGGACCTGCCCGGCGCCGCGGCCGCGCGGCCGGCCGCGGAGAAGGGCGCCCCCTGCCCGTCGCAGGTGGCTCTCGCCGGGGCCTCGCGGAGGTGGGGCTGGGGGGCCGCCTCTCTGAGCCTCAGTTTCCCGATCTGCACACGAGGCGGCTGGATTTTAAGGGCCCCGTCAGAGGGGACATTCCGAGTGCCTCCCTGCTTGTCATTTGTGATGCGCTGTGTGCCCCTGTGTGGGAGCCAAGCCCCACACCAGCCTCCATATTCCAGAGCCCATGACGCCTTCTCAGTGAGCAGTTACCTCCTCGGTGACGCCAAATGCCCCCTTGGGACAGTCCCTTCTCCTCAGGGGAAAGGCGATCCTCTGGTCCAGACTTTTCTGGGGCCATTTCTTACCTCTTGGGTCTTGAACACACACCTCCCTCCCTCAGATCCCCAACATCCCTGTTTCCCCTAAAGCTCCTTCAGCCTTACACACACACACACACACACACACACACACACACACACTGCCCCCCCCCACCCGCCTCCCAGAG
>NW_004567125.1:404437-513853 GCF_000260355.1 Condylura cristata | reverse complement strand
CCCCGCCCCCCAGTCACTGTGAAGGTGACCCAAGTTTCCCTACCCTCCCACAGCCCCAGCAGGATGGTCCTGCTCCCCAGAATGCACTGGTGAGTGGGAACAAAAGCAGGTGTCCTTTAGACTGGGCCTCTAAACAGCTGGGCCTCTGGGTTTGGCAGTTAGAGAGGGAGATTGGCTGGGGGAGCTGGGGAGGTTGTGTCAGTGAAGTGTAAGTGCTCCCTTCCCAGACCGCCCCCCCAATCCCAAAGCCCACTATTTCTACATATATTTTTATGCCCTTCTCAGCCTTTGCCCACCAGGAGACAGAAAGCACCAGGAAGACACTGCCAGGTGGAACCAGGAGCCCAGGCAGTCCTTGCACAGGTCAGAGTCAACTCTCGCTTAGAAACGCTGAAGATGGTGTCATGTTATCTGTATTTTATATCCCACAATAAAAAAAAAACCTGCAGAGCAAGGATTTGAACTAAGGACATTTGACATCAGAGCCTGTGCTCTTATCGCTGCTCTGTACTATATCCCTGCAAGATGTTGAACTAGCGCTTGCCAGAGGAACGAATGAGGAAATGAAGGCATGACCTCAGAGTTCCACACTCTCTTTCCTTCCCTTCCCTGGCGCCTCGGTGTTCCTGTCTTACGGTGACCCTGGGCACATGCGCACCCCATGTGTGTCCTCACAGTGGTGGTTTGTGAACAGCAGTCTCTGTTGGGGCTGTCTTCCGCCTTCCCTTAGGTTCCTCAGCCTCTCCCAGTCTCCTCTGGACAGCACTCTGCGGCCAGGCTGCCAGGCACCAGACCCGGGAGCCTCCCACCCTGGCCCTGACCTCCTCCTCTGGCGTCACTGCCTTACGCCCCCCTTCATGATCATGATCTGAACGATGCCGTGACCCTCTTTGGTGCTGACTCCTTTCCTGGAGCTCAAGTTCTAGTCTGCTCGGTTAGGAAGGCATTGGGGTTCCATGTGAGTCATTTCCCTGAGTTGAGCTTGCACTGAGGTTGTGGCTCCAACCGTCTGGCTTGCTAAACCCCACCTGGCTATGGGATTCCCATTTGGTAACAAGATGAAAATATCATTTTCCATCTGTGTCAGAGGTCAGAAGCCCAGTCCTCGGCCGTACCTCCCTTCCTGGTTGCTGGGTAAATGTCTCATGATTGGACCCAAGTCAGCTCTGCCTCTGGTTACCTATTGTGTCTGTTTCCTCCACGGCCCAGACATTGCATTGACTGGGACAACTGGACAGAGGGTCAGGATTAGTCAGATTTGTGTTGACCTCGAACCTGGGCCCTGGGCAGGCCCGGAGCGTTGGTCAGGGAACTTGCAGGGAATTGGTAATGAGGAGTCCAGACCTCACCTTTGCAGGGTGAGATGCAGTTGGTCAGGAAGGGGTGTCCCTCAGGTGGGGGTGGGCATCTAGGTACAGGAACAGATAGAGGGAGGGACGCGCAGCCTGGCAGCACTGAGTGACACTTAGGTTGGGGCTTGGATGCTTGGGCAGGGGGAGGATGGCCAGGTGCAGAGAAGGCACCAGATTGTAAGGGTTGTGGGCAGTGAAAGTTGAAGCGGGACACGGGCTGGGCTAAGTGACCCAGGAATGTGTAGACATGCTGCAACGGGCCATAGGATTGGACAGCACTCACTGGGCCGTAGGATTGGACGGTGCTCTCACCACGACGCACCTGGAGGTCTTAACCTGAGGAAGAAGAGTGGCAGGAAGAGGGTGGATGAGGAAGGGCCCATTTCTACAGCAGTCTTTCTCTCTGCATTAGTCCTGAACTTCTAATTTTGGAGCCAAAGCAAGCCCTTAGCTCAGCCAACCCAACTGCCTTTCAGTTATCTGTTTGGTGGATAATTTACAGTTCCTGCCCCGTCCTTGAATGTAGGGAGCGCAGGGCAAGGGACTCTGTCAGCCCACTTGGGAGATGGAGCCTGACAGTGGGCTTGGCTGTGGTCACCGACCTCCAAGGCCTACTGGTCCCGCCCCTGGACGCTGTGGCCTGAGGATGACCAAGGGCCCACCTGGGTTTGCATTTCTCCTCCTCACTTTTCCCAAGAGGCGGGTTCTGTCACCAACTGTCATCAAATGGTAAACAGCCCAGCACAGTGCCCCCCCATGAAGCTTGAGATAAGAGACACCCCTGTGGGGAAGGAAGAAAAAACCTAACAGGAAGCCAAGTGGGTAAACCGTTACTGGCAGGGGTTGCGTCTCTTTCCCAGAGAGAGGCTGGGCCTCTGGCTCCCTGGCTGGTGCTGAGGGGTTTCACATAGGGCTAATCTCTGTGCACCTGGGGTTGGGGCAGGGGTGGGGGGGGTGGGGCTGAGGAACAAGTCTCTAAGTCCCATGATGCTCTGGTTCTAGTGAGGTCCCTTAAGTGGCCACCCAGAGGGGCTTGTGACCAGGAGTGGGACTCCGAGGTCGGACAGGCCCTCCATCAATGGCGGTCACTCGGCCTCCCTGACTGCCTGACTTTTCTAAATGCATCTCCTAAACTGTGACCTGGGATAAGCGTGCGCATGCCAAGGGGGTGTGAGGATGAAGGCAGTGCAGATGCAGGGGTTGGCACAGTCCCCGCCATGCTGGGACCAGCCAAGGAAAGGGACCTTGTTGGGCTGTGACTGGGGAACCTGCGGTGGGGGCAGGGCTTGGTTCCTCTTGCAAACTAGGCACCTGGGGAGAAAAAGGGTCCTCAAACTTCCAAAGTTAGGGCCCGAGAACCCCACCCTCGGGCCTGCATTTCATTGTATCAGAGGGATAAGGGGAGAGAGGTCTTAACCATACCTTGAGAAAGCTGAAACAAGCGTTTTTTAATTCAAGTCAGCAGACTCTGATTAAGTACCTAGTGTATGCGGGATGAGAGGCTGAAAAGGCGCAGAGTGGCCAGGACGTGTCATCTGGTCGGGGGCTGGAAAGGGTATCTAGAATACAGCCAGGGATGGGGCTGCTTGGGGAGAAAGCGAAAGGCAGGAGGGGAAAGGTGTAGGCCCAAGAGGTGCCTGGAGGGACCAGGGAAAAGTTCTAGGTAAAGGGGGTAGAATCAGAGGCTCAGAGAAGCAGGGGAGTGGGGAGAAAAGAGGGTGGGGTGCCCAGGGCCAGGGCCCCCCAGTTGTACTCCCCTGGGGTTGGAGGACAAGAAATGTAAGCCAGTGACTCATACCCCCCCCCCACTCAACCTGGACAGCTGTGCAAACAGACTGAGGGGTGCTTCCAGGCCAGGCCTATGTGCCTCTTACTCTCCCCTCTCCCCCTTCCACCTGCCAAGGTCTCTTCTGATTCCCAAACTGCAGCATTGTGTACCCTTTGTTAGGAGATATCCCCAGCAATCCCCAGAGCCCAAGACCTATGAGGACTGAGACATGGGGCGAGGGGTTGGGCCATCCAGTCCCTCTAGCTGGAGTGTCTCCAAGGTGTCCTCCAAGCTCCACGGAAGAGTGGACTCCATGGACAGCAGGCTCACCCTTGACTCTGCAGTGGCTCCTACTCACCTGTCCTCCCTGTTGGTCCCTTCAGTCATCCACCCACCATCTGGCCCACTAGCATTCACTCCAGAGCACCCACCCCTGCTCCCTGCTCCTGGATGTCTCCGAGCATGCCCAACTCTCCATGTCACGAACTCAGCTCTTTCTCCTCTCAGCAAATATCACCCTCGGGTTGCTCAAGCAGGAAAAAGGAACCATCTGGACACCTCCCTCTCCCTCATCTAACACTCCCAACTTGACCTCACACTGTAGAGGCAGGTCCAAAATATGACCTTGATCCAACTGCTACTCACCACCCCATGGCCAACACCCATCTCAGCTGCCACCATGCAGTGCCAGACACCTGTGGCAGCAAGAGGGTGACTCCACCTTCCATCCAGTCTCCACTCAGCAGCCAGCGTGATTAAAAACTGTCAGCCAGATCATGTTTCTCTCTGCTTAGAACTTTGTAATGGCTTTTCAATTAAGATGAAATCTGAGTGATAGAAAATGCCAATGAAACCTTTCATGAAATATCTATGTGTCTGGTTTCATCAGACAAATCATGTCCTGAGTGACTGTAAGCTCCACAGGCCATTTCATTCTCTTCTCAGTTCCTAACTGGTACATAGTAGGCACTCAGTAACTACTTGGGGACCTAGCTCTGTTACAGACGTGGCTCACTCCCCTCCACAGCTTTTCACCCAGCCCCGTACCTCACCAGGGTGCCCACTGGTTTGAGGAAAACCAAGGGGAATCAGAGAGTTGCCCCAGGCCTGCTGGTGTGCCAGGAGGCCAGGAGGAGGTGACACGGAGTGCCCAGCTCAAGTGATGATGCTGTGTCGACCTGACTACCCTGTCTACACAGCTCTGGCAGATCAATCTTGGCTTAGGAATCCAGCGGAGTGCATAGGGTCTCCAGAGAGAATAAAGACTTGTGCTGAGATAATGCTAGAAAATGCCATTTCCATCTTGGCGCAATTCTTAAAACATCTTTGAAATCCGCTTTCCCTTCTCCCACTCCAGTTGCAGCAGGAATTAAGTGCCAACTGAAAGAAGGCATGCAACTCAACAATAACAACAAAAACAAACAACCCAATTAAAAAATGGGCAGAAGATCTGAATAGACATGTCTCTAAACAAGACATACAGATGGCCAACAGGCACATGCAAAATGCTTATTGTCATGTATTTTTAGAGAAATGCAAGTTCAAACTCCCACAGTGAGTTATCACCTCATCCCTGTGAGAATGGCCCATGTCAAGAAGAGAATCAAATGTTGGTGAGGATGTGGTGAAAGAGGACTCTCACCCATGTTGGTGGGGATGTAAGTTGGTGCAGCCTCTTTGGAAAATTGTATGGAGTGTTCTAAAGGAAATAAAAATGGAAGTTCTGTATGATTCTGTAAATCTCAATATGAGATTTACGTGCACCTATGGACACAGCAGCACAGTCTGCAATCACCATGTCATGGAACAAGCCTAAGTGCACTCCAGCAGGTGACTGGGGAAAGAGATGTAGTCAATGGACTACTACACAGCTGTGAAAAAGAATTAAATAGTGATTTGGGGACAAAATGAATGGACCTCCAGATATTGTGTTAAGTCAGAGACTGAAAGATAACGGATGGTTTTACTCATCTGTGGAATACAAATAACCAAAACTCACACACAGGCAAAATACAGCAGGAGTTAATATTGGACTTAGTGAAAGAATTTAATGGCCACCGGAGGGAACAGAATGGAGGGCAGAGGGGATTGAAAGAGAGGGGAGGTCTTGGCATGAGTGGTTTAGTGGAGGGTAAAAGGTACATGTGCACATGAAGAAGTGAAAAATGTAACCACAAAATAAAAATGAAAGAAAAATGAAAAAACATAGTGAAAGATCTTGTCATACCTGTGAGAATGGCTTTCATCAAAAAGACTAGCAGTAACAAGTGTTGGAGAAAAGGTAGCCAGTGTACCACTGACAGGATTGGAAATTAGTGCAACAGTTTTTGGAAAACAGTATGACACTTCCTTGAACAGCAAAACCACTTACAGTGGAGCTACTGAATGACCCAGCAGTCCCGTTTCTGGGTGTCTATTTAAAGGAAGGCTCTGGTAGAGGCAGTGATGCAAATTGCATGCACTCCCAGAGTCCAGCCAGCTGACTCTCCAGTGGCTGTGACTTTGCCTCAGTTTCCTCATTCAAAAAAGATGCAGAGAACTCAACTTCTCAGATGTAGGAGTGAGAGAGGAGAGAGATGGAGGGACTGGGGGAAGGAGTGAGGGCAGGGGATGTCTGGTAGAGGGAACAGCTGGGAAAAACGGTCAAAGTGGCCATGCCAACGGCAAGGCCTATCTCTGCTTATAACCCTCACGAGATGCAGGGAGAGAAGGCAAGAGCCAGGTCCTCGGTCTACAAGACCGAGGTGAGATGCTTGGATTTTGCTGTAAGTGTGGTGGGAAGCTCTGGGGGGTTCTAGCAGTGATTTGACTTATGCTAGGAAAGAATGGGATAATTCAAGAAGTTGGAGACAAGAATGGACAGTGCTCTCTCATTCTCTTGGCCAGTGATGGCAGAGCAGGCACCGTGTGAGCGAAGCAGACAGGCCCCCTACCTTCACCGTGCATGGCCCGGAGGGGATAAAGACAGGATTCAACAGCCACACCCACATGCCACGCTGACCGGTGCTGGTCAGGGCCAAGCCCGCGTGGGGGCCGGAGGGAAGACTTCTTGAAGGATGGACTTCAGCAGAGATCTAAACAAGGAGTGAATTAATTACCCAGGTGCAAGAAAAGAAGGGCGGGGAGGTTGTCCAGAGACCTGGAAGTGAGAGGGGACAGAGACTCCGTGGAACTGAACTAGGCTGCGGTGTCGGGAGTTAGGGGAGCACTGTGGCCTGGAGGTGATGAGGTTTCTGGAATTCACATTGGGCTGAGTTCAGGACCTCTGTTTTATCCTGGGAAGGCAAAGAGGACTGCGAGCCAAAGAAAGGGGCCTTGACTGAAGGCCCGTGTGAACGTATGTACGCTGTGTAGTTTAAGATATAACCGACGTAACACGTTATGTTAATTTCAGGTATACAACATGATTCATTTGTGTGTCTTGTGAAGTGACCACGATGTTCTGGTTGGCACCCATCACCACATATTGTTACAAACATTTTTTTCTTGTGATGGGAACTTGTAAGATCTGTTCTCTCCATGTCCTCCGCGTGGACCACACAGTGGGACTATGGCCGATACAACACGACTTTCTTCACAGATGGGAGTTTGTGTTTTCTATCCCCTTTTCCCATTTTGCCGCCTGCCCTCCCCCACTATGCAGTGTTGTGACTTGCATAGAATGTGCACAGCAGCCGGAGAGCCAACCCCCAGCCAGAGGAGTCGCTGACCGGGAAAGTGGGGACCCAGACTGCCAGGCTCCCCACAGGGCCGTGGGAACAGCACGGGCCCAGGGTGGTATGTGCTGGCTTGGCAGGATCCATGGGCACAGCCCCCATGGGCACCGGGAGCCGCCCAGCCCTCTGGCGTGAAGGCGCCAAGTCGTGGGAGTTGTTCCTTCTACACCTACAGCGATGGAAGCCTTTGGTTTTGATAAGTAGATTATGTTGATTCATGGCCTAAGACTTCAAGTCTCAAAACCATAGCCTGACTTGGAGTATTTCACTGGGGAGGGAGGAGATAGCTGGCCAGAATGCAGCCATGTGTCTTCCCAGTCTTAATCACAGGGACACTGGCAGCCTGGCTGTGTTCACCTGGCCCGGAGATGTCTTTTTCTATTTGTCTGAAGGTGGACATATTTATAAGCAAAAGGCAGGATTGGGGGGCTGGGTTGGGGAGGGGTGCAGAGACCTCCTATTCCCAAGAGGCACTAGAATATCATTGCTTGGTTGTTGTTGTTGTTTTTTTCAAATAACACCTTCCTTGAGATTTAATTCACATACCACACAGCTTACTCATTTAAGGTTTGCAGGTCAGTGGTTTTCAGTATATTCAGAGTTGAGCAATCATCGCCACTCTTCATCATCCCAAAGAGAAGGCCCGTGCCCATTAACAGTCGCTCCCCCTCCCCGCCCATGACAACCGCTAACCTAGGTTGCCTCTATAAATGTGCTTGTTCCAGCCTTTCATGGATTGGACTCCTGTGCCTTACGGCCCTTTGAGACTTCCTTCACCTGACACAGGTCCAAGGTTCAACTGTGATGTCGTTTTTTAGTACCGAATACTATTCCATGGTGTGGGTATATCACATTGATGGTTTCACTTATCCGTGGAATATAAATAACAAAAGAAAATACTGGAAAAGTTCAGCAAGACCAATTCTTGGGCTCTGTGAAAAGTACACTGTTTACCAGAGAGAAATGGGGGGAGGGGGGAGGGAACAACAGACATCGGGGTGCATTGTCACAGGAGGTTTTGTGGAGGATGAGTGGAGTATGTGCACACGCAGAGGAATAAAAATGTCACCCCAAAGTTATACTATTTGTATATGTGACATGTGATTTGTGTAATTTTACAGATGTGTGAATGACTGGAAAATTAATTTTAAAAATCCCCCCCAAAACTCAAGTCCTGTCTGGACCTTATGACCCCATGCTGCTGGCCTCAGGTGTCGAGTGGCCACTTGCCTGTCTGGCCAACTCTGTCTGGACAAGTCAGAGTCCTGCCCTGGGGTATTTCAGCTGCATAGCTGAGGGCCTTGGGCCTCGGACCTTGCCCCCTCTCACTATGGAAGCTACTGCAAATTTTCTCATTGCCTAAACTAGCTCCAGTTGGCTTTCCATCACTGATCACCCACTGAGGTGGATGAGATCAGAAAGGGGCACAATTTCATGGAAGTCTTCCAGGTGCACCTTTTCCAGGGCACCTGCCACCTCTGTGGAGTGTCTCACTCCTGCTGCAGCTCAGAAGGACAACAGGACAATGACCGTCTCAGTCTAATACATAGCTGGTGGCCAGCCCCCACCTGGATCAGTAAACCAGTCTCCCCACACATGGGGCCCGAGCACCAGCATTTTATCAGGCCTCCCGATGGTTCTGGCGTGCAGTCAAGGCCTGCAAAAAGCAGCCAAGCCTGCTGGTTTTGAAGCTGTACTGTGCTCTAGTGCAGAGCTGGTGGGGCCGGGGCATGGATGGGCGCAAGGAAGATGCAGAAGGTGTTCACGCTGTGCGGGGTCCCCGTGCAGTAGGGAGCATCCCGGGCCTGAAACGGTAACTAGAGACAGTGCAAAGCAGCCTGTCACGGACTGCTGGGTGCGAGCTGCCCATTTTCTCTTTGGAAGATCCAAGGACAGGGCCACCAAGGGCCCCAAAACCTGCCAGCTAATAATCCCACATTGCCACAGGGCTGGGGCTTACCACGTGTTCCCTACATCACCCCTGGCATCCTGTGGGCTCACGGGCAGAGGACGAGCCCACGCCCCTAACTGGAAGTGCCACACAGGTGGGAGCTCACTGTCCCTGGGGTGGGTCAATGTGCTTGCCATAAAAGGCCTGCAGCCCCCAACCCCACCGACTTCACATGGAAGCCACCATGTCCACCTTGTATAGGATAGAAATCCTGCCGCTCTTCCTCTTGCCTCTGGCGCCCCGGCAGGGGTCCTGTGGCATCTGAAGCTCAGGGACTTTATGCTGCTGCCACAGCCCCACCTTCTCCCTCCCCTTCCTTGGGGCTGAGATATATGGAATTTAGCATCGCGAGGGCAGATGACCGCCCAGGAGCTCTGTCTTGTGGGGAGGCAGACCAGACCTGATGGAATAGCAGCGTTTCTCAGAGAGGAACTGGGGCAGAGTCTGCCGCTGCGCCTGCCCTCCAGAAGCTTCTCTACGGCTGTGTTTCCCATCAGGCCTCTGGGGAAACCCTTTCTGTTCCTCTGAGCAGAGGTGGTCACCTGGTCTATCCTTACTGGTGGTGCTGTGTGTTCCCTTTCCAGCATCTCCCCACCTACTCTATGGGGTCTCCGAAGGGCTGGGCCCCCAACCCTGATGGCCTAAGGCTCTGGAGCTGTGCTCTCAGTTCTGGGCCCCTGATGGCACAAACTGTGTCTGGACCAGTGTATTGGGATAAAAATCCACCATAGCACGAGATTCCCCCTAGAAATGAATCTTCTTCAGGAAAATTGATTAGATTCTCAAGGGAAGAAAAGACCAGGGAAGCTGGGCAGTTCTGTGCTCTGACAGTCGGCAGGATTTGAGGGGGCGGAAGGAGGAAGGAGAGGGGGTATGCCAAGGCAAAGATGGTGGAGAGACATCTCTGGAGAAGTATTTAATGGGTTCCTATAATTGCAAAGCAGATCTCTCTGCCTCTCCGGCTGTCAGTACACCTTCTACCCACACAAATGCCTGGTGTGAGTGGGCTTGGGGATGGAAAGTAAGGAAAAGGATTTCCACATCTGGGCGGTTGGTGGAGAACTGAGACTTCTTGAGTAGGAGGCTGAGCTGAGCCCATCCCCAAGCTGAAATTCAGAGGAAGCAGGGCTCTGGGTCACAGACAACCCTGAGATGTGACGAGTCATCCCCAGGTGAGGACTTGGGGCATCTCAGGAAGGAGCTCATGGTCTTCCAGCTTTGTCCTCGCTGGGGGCTGGGAGTCCTTCCCATACGGCCTTGCCGGTCAGCACGAGCCACCGACCCCAGCTTGCAACACCAGGCATGAGTCTCTGGAGGCCACCATCTGGAGGAGCAGGGACCCCTTAAATTTTGACTCTTGTGGGGCCCACAGTAGTCCAGCTGGTGGGATGGAGGGGCCCCACTCCTCAGAGGAGTTCTTGGGGAACTTCTCTCCCTGGCCCATGTCAGGGGGGACGTATTTGACTTCTACTCAGTGCCACTCAGGAAACCACTTGGTTCCTTGCCTTCGGCTGGGCAAGTGTCCCTGCCAGACCAATGGGGAGGCTTTAGTCTTGAGCTGCAAATCAACTCAAGGGATGCGGGGGACCTTCAAGTGAGTAGCTCCCAATGTACTTCCTGGGAAATGCTTCCCCACCGGATTGCCTATAACCCCACGGGAGCCAGACGGCTGATGGTGTCCAGTCCTCCGCATTCCCTTTGACAGACAGCCGAGCCGGTCACCACTGGCCTTGCGGGGGTGCAGGCAGGGTGGGTGCGGGTGAGGCATCGCCCTCTTGGTAAGTCCTCTCCCTCTAGGGGTTGACCTGAGGATGAGGAAAGGCATGCAGGGCCACCCTGCTTTGCGGCCAGTGCGGCTCCGAGGCCCCTCTGAGAAGTGGCCACCTGTTTGCCCAGGCAAGGCCGCCTGACACTCTGCAAGCCTCCACCAAGGGTCTGCGAGGTTCCTCTGGGGTTGGCGGGTGGCTCAGAAGGCTGAGGGGAGCATACAGCAGCAGACCCTGAGGGAAGCAATGTCTCCCCAAGGCTTCGAGTCTAAGATCCCTCCTGCAGGGCCACATCACTGCTCTAGCTCCACGGAGGTCCCAGATGCCACTGCAGGCCATGATTCCCTCCCAGAGGGCACCCAGGGAGGCTGCCTGGGTTATGAACGTGTCCAGCTTCTTGTTTAGGAACTTCCAAGCTCTTCTATCATCAGGCCCTTATTGCCACCCCCAGCCTGGACACCCAGTGGCCTCACAACACCCCGCACCCAGCCCCGCCTAGGGGCGGGGAGTTAGGGCTGGGAGCAGTGTCCTGCTGTCTTTTTAGAGGTATTCTGCCTCCTCCAGTCTTCTCTTGTTTTTCTTTGTTGTCACGGTGATCGCTGCTGACCTGCCTTGGCAGGTAATGTGGGTGCACCTGAGAGCACAAATTCCTTGGAGGAAGGGAAGGGGCCATGGAGGAGGGGGAGGAGCCATGGAGGAGGGGAGGAGCCATGGAGGAGGGGGAGGGGCCATTGAGGAAGGGGGAGGGGCCATCGAGGAAGGGGTGGGAGAGATACTGGCATCCTACAGAAGGCTACACCCTGCCCAGGGGTCAGGGGTCAGGCACAGAGAGCACAGGGACCCCACCGATCACTCTGCCATGACTTGTTCCTCTCTGCCCCCTCCCAGCTTTGGGGTTCCAGTCCGCAAGTTGAGCTTCCCTCTGGAGAAGTGCCCGTGACCAAGGGCTTGATTATTCCTGCTTATGCTTTGTTTACTGATTCCCAACACCACAAATCAATGTTTGCCATGGTTCTCTGTAGAGTTGGGTAAAACCGCTGACCGGCCCAAACCCCACCCTCAGAAGTGCCCATCTCTTTCCACCCCAGGGGAGCAGGTACAAGATTGAAACTCACTAGCTTTGTGACTTTGGTGATGCGCTCAGCCTCTGGGCGTCTCAGTTTCTCATCTGTGTCATGGGGTGTTATTATTCCTCTGGCAGGGCGAGGAGAGGGTGCTTGGTGAGCCCAAGGCCGGTAGGCGGCATCGAGGGGTAGGGTCCTGACCCCTGCTCCTGAGGGCTGCCCTTCTGTCCCCTGGATGAGACTTGCGGACGTGTGTGGCGGTGGCTCTGATGTCACCTCTTTGCCTAGAGCCTTGGTGGGAGGAGGTGGTGCTGAGCCCTTGTCCCCATTCCGGACCCTCATTCGGGGACCCTGGAGCCACCATCTTCGAGGAGGTGCGATGGCTCCATCGATCGGCTTAGCTCCCTAAGAGAGCAGCAGCCACTCCGCCTGCGAGTCGGACAAGTTGAGAGAGAAACGTGGAACCAAAATAGCTCTTTTCCATAAACAAAGCTGCTTTTCGTTGGGGGAATGTAAACAGGCAGATGCATTAGGAGACGGTGCCATCCGGCAGCGCGGTGGGGGAGGCGACGTCGGGAGGCCTGCGGCCGGGCTGCCGAGCAGGAGGCTGGACAGAGAGGCCGCTCCAGGGCACAGGGAGGAGGGCAAAGGGGACACCCCCCTGGGGTGGGGGGGAACTTGTGGTTGCCCAACCTTTGGGGTGTCCAGTACCCATAGAGACTCATACAGCATGGAGGGTTTCTGGGGAGTCGGCTCATTTTGGGGTTTGCAATTGTGGCTTTGTTCACACCCTGTCTGCCCTGTGTGCCCAATTCTGATGGGACACAAGGCCTCTCCTCATGCTGTTTACGGCCTCCCAGTGGCTCAGATCGTCCCCTGGAGTGGGGAAGCAGGGGTTTCTGGCCCCAGGAACCTGGTGTGCAGTCAGGCATCCGGCAGGCACAAGAGAGTGTGACCTCTTCTGCCCCTACCTGCTCTGGTGCACGGCCCAGAAACCCTCTCTGCACCCCACCCTGCATTCCCAGTACATTCTTTTGCTTCGTATTTGGTTATCCCGTTGTGTCAATCAGCCTCAGATGCTTTCAACATGCCTTCCAGGGAAAGGGTAGGAAGACCTATCAAGTGCTAATAAGGGGTTCCTAAGTGGGGCACCCATGGGAAGGAGGAGTAGGAAGGATGAGGAGGACACTGGGTGAGAGTGGAAGGGTGTGTGAACTGGTCTGCGCCCTTTGGGTGGTCAGGAACTTGTGGTTGCCCAACCTTTGGGGTGTCCAGTACCCATAGAGACTCATACAGCATGGAGGGTTTCTGGGGAGTAGGCTCATTTTGGGGTTTGCAATTGTGGCTTTGTTCAGACCATAAAAGCTATTTTTGGCAGGGAATTGGTGGTCTAGTCTAAGAGCTGCTGAATTGTGCTCTGGGAGATGCTGTCAAAAGCAATAGATGTTTCTAGATCCAGATGGGATGTTGACTGTCTTGTGGAACCTGCCCTGGGCTACGTATGAGTGAGATGTGACTAAACCCCATTTACAAACAAGAAAACAAGGCCTGGAGCAGTGACAGGGCCCAGATCCAAAGCCAGAGCTAGAACCCCAACCCCCCAGACAGTCCGTGCGCCATCGGGGTATCGTCTGGACCAGAGAAATCTAGGCCGATAGCTCCGCTTGCAAGGGAGCAAACACAAGCCTAGTGATAGCAAGTAACTTCCCCAAGACAATGGAGCAAAAATCAGGGTGGGACCAGACTGCCGCAAAATCTATCAGTGGACAGGCCAAGACCCGTCCACGGCATGGTGGCACACTGTGGACCCATGAACGTCCACATTGGGTGAGCCTGGGCATTGGACAGAATGCAGGGGCCTAGAGAAGGCCAGGCTGAGCTGCAGGGGAGGGCTGGGACTGGGTGGCTCCCTGCCCAGGAATGAAAGGCATCCAGGGATGCTGGACTGGCAGTGTCCCCTCGTCCCTGAAATGGAATGATGACAATGTCTGCCACTTACAAAGCCGTGCGCACCCACTGACCCAGCCCTGGGTCAGGGAAAGCCAGCCCCTATTGTGTATGTCTGAAGGGGGTTGAGTGAGCTCCCTCTCCTCTAGTTGAAGGTGGTGATGCTTTCCTGTGAAGACAGTGCTAGAAAACAGCCCCTGGCAAAGGGAGTGCACCTGTCCTGCTGACAGCCCACCCCAAGCACAGGCAGTGGATGCCCAGGTGAGGGCAAGGAGGCTCCACTTCCTGTAGGTGAGCTGGGTCGCTGCAGAGGCTCAGAGCCTCGAGGGAGGGGCCTTGGCAGGTGGGAGGTGGGGCCTAAGCCATGGTCAGAACAGTGGAGGGACAGGCGTAGTGGTGTTACGGACTTGGTGGGAAACAGCTAAGCGCACTGGAAAACTGGGGAGAGCCACATGAATGGAGCCTGGAGAGGCAAGCTGGGGGTGGGGGAATCTGGAGAAAGAGGAGATGGGCCAGGAGACAGGATCAGGGGAGAAGCATTTGGGGTGTGGGGGGAGGAAGGAGTTTGAAGCCTTGACTGGACTCAGGACTCAGGAAAAGCATTGGCTGCCTTGTCCCTAGGGAGGATGTCTAGGTGACTCCGAAGCTCTGATCAAGAGAGGGTTGGTGTCCCTGCTGGTGGAGGGCACAAGCCACCCGTGGCCCTATCGGGGCCCAATTTCCACAGAGACCCCAAATTCCCATGTGAACTCCTCCCCACTTCTGCAGCCTGTCAGGGACCCCTCCTTATCCCAGTCTCCCAGCTTGGAGCCCAAAGCTGGGGAGACTACCCAAATGCCCCAGGCCCCTGGCGCCCCTCTGAGTGTCATCGGGCCTTCTGATCAGGTCCTGTGCCTCCTGCCTTTCCCTACTCACACTTAGAACTCTCCTCTAGCTTCCTGCTGCCAGATGGCACCCTGGTGTGCTTGGAACGTCCATGGTCAAAGACCTTCTGTGGCTCCCCAGTGCCCACTTGAAGGAGTCAACATTCCGGTCTCTGACCATGAGGCCCAGTGGGAGCCAGGACTGAGTCACCCACACAGCCTGCAGCCCGTGTCCTGTGTCCCGTGTCCCCCTCACTCTTCCCCTCTCTCTGGGCCCTTCAGTGGGGAACTCTGATCACTCACCCGCCACCTTTGCAAGCCGGGGTCGGTGGCCTGGCTGTGCCCCAGAAGAGCGGGCGGTGGGGGCGCTGTGTTGTTCCGTGTGCTTGGCAACCACTCTCTGGCCCCACCACCCTGCTGTACCCCCACCTTCCTCTTTGCTTCCCAAAGGGTTATTTGGGATTCAGAAGGAATCTTGGGCCAGGGCTGGCCTGCATCGTCACAGATTCCAAGTCCTCATCACTGCTCTGGTCTGCAGCAGAGACGGGCAAGCCCCGGAGCCTCCCCGGCTCTTCGGAAAAGTTGCCATATGGGCTGGGGCCAGTGCCCCTCTGAGGACCCACACGCTTGCCCACGCCCAGGGCAGTGGGGACGTGGTCAGGGCCACGATCACAGCTGCTGTTTCCATGAGGTCATCTGCAGCCTCGTCCCGCCACAGGGCCGGGCTAGGTGGGGGCTGGCCAGTGGGACGGGGTGGGCTGGTCCTCCCCTCTCCCAGGCGGGCAGGGGGAGGCGGGGATCAGGAAGGCGGGCTATCTATCTCTGCCACCATCTAATTACCCAGAGAGGTAATTGCTCTGGGTTTTCTCTGACACCTTGAGATTTCTCTCCGGGGCCTTCCGTGGTAGAGCCAAAATAACCCTAAGGAGGCTGCAGGCCCCGAGACAGCGCCTATTGCTAAACCCCAACAGCTCCCGCCAGCCCCGCCACGACGTGCCTGAGCTTTGAGACAGCGTGAGTTTATGACAGGTCCCATTATGTCTCTTGCACAAGGCCTGAGTGTTGAAATACCCAACGGATGATGACAGTGTTGAAATAACCTGTCGTCTCAGCACTTTCCCCGTCATTAGCCAGATGTTCCAGCCCTCAGAAGCATTTGCAGCCTTTCGCAGGGAGGGAGGGGCCTGGAGTCAGGCGCCGGGGACCTGGGTGGGAGGATGGGGCTGGGGGCTTGGGGTCCCCAGGAGAACCGGGGAGGGGTGGTCCAGCCCAGGAGGAATGTGAGAACAGGCAGAAGGGGGAGTCGGGCCTCCAGCTGGAGGGAAACTGCTCCCCCGGACCCCAACCCGGTCCTTCAGCCCTAGAGTTCCACAGTCACCTTGAGAACCCTGTTTGTGCTCACGGGGGGATGTTCAGGCCCCCCGAGCAGGCCTCTGTGCTCTACTTTGCTTCGTGTGGCTCAGAGACCCCCACCCCTCCCCGCTGCCAACCCTGCCAGGAAGGGATGAGCCTTGTCTGGAGTTTGTCCTGTGACCATGTGGGCTGTGTGCCCATCATGCCCTGCCCTTGCCACCACCCCATGATGATCTTGAGGGACCCACACTCTGACCAAAGCAGAGCTAGGGGTGGGACAAGTGGGCCAGACTTCCTCCTAGAGGTTCCCCGAGTCAGACCCCGCCTGTTTGCATCCCAGCTCCGTTCTTTCCTGCGTGACATCAGGCAGCCCTTACCTGTGCCTGGGTTTCCCCATCTACGAGGCTGAAACTAACAGGCCCGCCTGTGTTTGTTTTAGTCCCACTTCTATCTTTTAGGACAGCGTGAAGGGATTTTCTTGTAGTTGTCAAATAACGCACGCTCCCTTGATAAGCATGAATGGCAGCAGAGGAGAGGCTGGGCTCTGTTGATTTGGGGAATTAAGTGGAGGAGTTGGTGACTAACAATGGAGCCCCAAGAGGCTTCAGCTGCCATGAGGGTACCACGGGGCAGGGTGGGGGAGACAGTGTTCATCATTAGCACCTTCCCCTTCCTCCTGCCTTTGGGACTTACGTCCCCATGCTCTTTCCCCCTTTCAGGACAAGACTACTTATCAGTCATTCACATCTCAGTTAGAATGAGCTTCCTGGGAGCCTGGCTTCTCCAGGCTCAGGTGCCCAGGAACCCAGGGAGGGGGCTGGAGCCACATCTCTGGGCTCCCTGGAGATAACAGTGCTGCCATCTTCAGGTGGCCTGAACCTCGCTGGCTGGGGCTCAGCCTGAGCTAGGGTACTGCCTGCCCTCATTTGCTGAGACCAGAGCAGCTTCCGGCCAGCAGCTCCCCCTAGGAGGGGTGTCACAGCAAGACAATGCTGGGCTGGGTCTGGAAGGTTCACTGCAGGTGCTGCTTGGTTTTGTTGCCCAGCAAAGACTGGGGGTCAGGGGGAAGCCTGTTTTATTGGGTCTGCCTGTCACCCCCTCTGTTGCCACCTCCCTGGTCAGAGCTAGGAGCCTCCTAACAAATCCCCCACTGACCAGTCCACCAGGCAGATAGTGTGATCCTTTAACATCAAAGAACAACCCCCCACCCCTTGCTTAAGCCTTACTAGAGTCTTTCCACTGCACATAAAATGAAATTCAGGCTCCTCATCACAGCCCCTCCCTCTCTCTGGCCCAAGGCAGCCCCTAGGACTCTGGCACTTTCTCTTCTCTGCACCAAGTGCTCCCCAGCCCTCATCTCTTTTTCTGAGTCCTGGCTCCTCATTTCCAGTTTAAAACTCAGCTTCCACGTCACCTCCTCAGGGGACCGTACAGCACCATCTGATGGGGTTCCTGCCTGCCCCCTGTTCCCCCTCACCTCCATTTATTCCCTTCAAAGTTGCTACCACGTGCATAATCATCTCATCAGGCTAGAATATACAGAGCTCATCCTGTACGCAGTAGGTGATCAATACATCTGTGCTACCTGCAAGAATCTGTTGATGACCAGCACTTGTACGCGGGGGAATGGGTCTGAAGCCTAACAGCCAAGTGACTCGCAGCGGCCGCCCTCCGCCGAGGTGCTGGACGTCCCCCTACCCTCCACTGCCCGGGCTGGCCCAGTGGCCCGACCAGGGCCTGGATATGAACATTAAATGGTGATTCGCAAGTGTCCTTGCGCTTACCTTCTGATAACTGCCTTGGAAAAAACCCAAAACTCTTCACTTTAAGCTAATTTTAGACTTACTGAAATCTTCCCAAGCTATTGCCGAGTTCTTGCGTAGCCCTTGTCCAGCTTCCTCTAGGCTTGGTGCCTCACGGAACCTCAGTGCGGTGACCAAAGCAGGAAGTGAGCTGGGCGCCCCCCCCTTTTCTTAATAATACAGTAATTTATTTTTACATCATTTTGTGCCTTTTCCATCTCAGTTGTACTCCCGGGGGCTCCCCATCACCAGATCACCTTGTGCCATCACCACAGCCCTGTGCACGCCCCGCTCAGGGCCCTTCTTACCGCTCAGCCGCCCTTCCCCAGATCCCACTGGCCCTCCCCCCGCTGTGCTCTTCCCGTCCTGAGCACCCACGTTTCTTTGGTGGCCCCCCTCCCCCCAGCTTGGTAGGAGTTTCTTCGTCTTTTTTCCACTTCTGATACTTCTAAGAGGCACTCATCAATTATTTGGGGGGACTTCCCCAGGTCTGGGTTTGTCTGCTGTTTCCTCATCCCTGGAGCGAAGATACGTGTTTTGGGTGAGGACAGCACAAAAATGGAGCGTTTCCTCATGGGTGAGAAGTCTCCTTGCATCAGCCTGATCACTTGGCCGCAGTGTGGGGGCTGGCTTCTCCCTTGTTAGTTCATAAGTATCTGGGGATACTTTGAGAATAGGCCTGTTCGGTTTCTCCTCAACTCTTTGTCCATTAATTTTACTATTCATTGGTAGGTATCAGCGGCAATGATTATTGCCAGGGTGTTTGTCTAATGGTGATTTTTCTGTTTCCTTCTACAGTACTGACATTCTAGTGTGTGGGAGAGAGGGTCTTTCCCGCGTATCTATCCAGTCATTTATTTATGTCAGTATGGTATAGTCCCTCTTTAACTCCTATTAAATCTTGCTACCTTGGGAACTGGGAGTCACTGCTGTGATTTAGGAACGAGGACATGTGGCCGAAATATGTAAATCATTTGCCCAAGGTCTCACAGCTGGTTAGTGAATGGGGAGTGATTGGAGATTATCCCGACTCAGGTCTGTCCATCTTTTACCTAAATTACAGCAGCCTCTGAACCATCTCTCTGCCGGGTAACTCACCTGGCCCTACCAGTCCCAACATTTGAAGTCCTGCCGGGGATTCTTCATGTTTGTAGCTAATGCTCAGGATCACGACCTGGAAGAAATGCTCTCGAGGCTTCACCCGGGTGCTTCTTCAGGCCTCAGTGCCCCATCTTCCCTCCCATGACCCCAAATCTCCTGGATGTGCCTGCCTTTCTGCACCCTTCAGGGCTCACCCCGACTCCCACTCTGAGTTTTCTTCCAGGACATAAGTCAGACAAGCAGAGTCAGGCTGCCTTCCTGCACCCTCAGGCCAGTCTGTGGCCAGCTGGGAAGGGGGTGCCACTGGAGAGCCCCTTGATGACCACACCTGCCACCTACATTGTCACGCCAGTGGGTGTCCCTCACTGGCCAGCACTGTGAGCCCCTCCAGGGCAGGGGCTGGATATCATGATCTCCAATACCTGACAACATCAGGTGTTTTATGCAACTCTAAAATGCAGGCTGTTTCTGTGTACCTACTGTGTGCAGACAGCATGCCAGGAACTGTAGGAGAGGACAAGAAGCTGGAGGGAGAAACATTATGCCTATAAAATAGAAAGCACTAGCTGTGGGAGGGCCTGGAACACCTCCTGAGTAGCAGGTGCCTCACACCGTTAGCTCAGTTACCCCCCAGCAATAGCATTCTATAGAGAGGGACATGGAACCTCAGAGAGGTGAAGTGACTTGCCTCGGGTCACACAGCTGGCTAATACCAGAGCCAAGATCTGAACCCAGCCCACAGGTTGCCAGAGAGCCTGCACTAGCCTACCCCACACAGCCTGCTCACAGCTGAGGAGGCCTGCTGCGGTGTCCAGACACAGGGCCTCCTGAGGACTCCAATCTGATATGGCGTTGCTTGGCTTTTCCGTATGTCAGAGTTGCCCTCCAGATCCTGCCTCTTTGGGTGTTTCTGTTATAGTTAAAAGAGCAATAAAAACCAGCACAATCAGAAGACAAAAGGCGACTGCCTGGCCAGCCCGCCCTAAGGAGCAGAGTGCCGGTAACTTGGGTGTGATCCTGCCTGTGATTCATGCAGAAAAATTACAACCTTCCGTGTACAGGTGTGTACAAGCCAGCGGGTGGGGTGCGAACAAACATGGCATTTAGTGCAGGCAGTAAAACCAGGCCCGTGGTGGAGAGCCACAGTCAGACGGCCTCCTCTCTGTCCTCCCCCGGGGAGAGAGAACTGGCGCACAGCCCTGGGAGTGTGCAAAGTGCTGCCTTGGACAGAGCCCCCACAGTGCTGGAGCAGGGACAGTGAAGGGCGGGTCCTCCAGGTCAAGGGCCTACATGTCAGTGCTGAGGGGCAGCGTCACGGGGTGTTGTGCTGCCAGGACCAAGGATCCAGCCCTGAGCAGGCTGTGGTCAACAGAGGGGTCCACGCAGGTGTCCCACCATCTCACTGACCCAGGAGCATCTGGACTCTGGGTGCAGAAACTGGATTTTTTTTTTGTGCATACAGAACTGGGGTACAGGTCAGAGGCTCACGGGCGGCGAGAGGCTTCACCAGAGACAGAGTGGGGAGCAGAATAGGCGGACTGATGACTGCTGAGGGGAGCAGCGGGTGGGTCAGGAGAGGTCTGCTGCGCCATGTGGTCACCTCCGGGGCAGGCGGGGATCGAACTCATGCGGAAGTGGCTTTAGCTTCTTAGTTCTGTGCTTTAACCCGCTGCCCACCAGTGAGGACCCAGAAAGTGGCTTTTATGCATATGTGTGTATGTGAGGGTGGCTTCTTTCTTTCAACATTAGCGGCACCGACTCCTTGGGCAGAAAGCTCCACAGAAAAGTATTGGGTGTGAGGCTATACCCAGGGAGCTGGACACAGCGTGAGGGAGTGGGGCCTTGGGCCACTTAGAGATGCCACTTTGATCCCGATCTTCTCCTGGGGCTCTGGCCACTGGTCACCTGGCCCTGACGGCGCCCGCTGGCCCTGAGCCCTGGGTGTCAGGCTCCAGGTTGCTGTGTGTCCACCCCACTCAGGACCCTGAGGTGGCCCCACCGCCTACACCCCTTGTCTCCAAACTGGGAGGGCAGCTCCCCATGGGCCTTGGACTTGGTACTTGGGGACAAACCATTCGACAAATATCTAATAAACATCAATGTTTACTTAGATGGCAAGTTTTAAATTTTAATATCATTACCAAAGTTTGAATGAGTAAAACTTTCACGAGATACAAAATCCAAACTGTTTTACAAAGGCAAGCTCAGAAGTATCACTTCCACCCATGGCCCATGTCCCAGCCTGCTCCCTAGAGGAACCATTTTCTTGTACCTTTCCAGCATTCCTTTATGTGAGTGCGTAACACAGAGATCTGCATCCTTGTGTTCGTCCCTAATGACATTTATAGGGCGCAGAGAGCTGCTTCATTCTCATTCTTCCTTCTCTGCCTCGCCTCCCCACTCCTGTCCCTTCCTCTTTCTCCTCTGCCACGCCACACCTCCTTCCTCCCTCTTCTTCCTTCCCCTCCTCCCCCACTCCATCAACTCTATGCTATTCCTTTGTGTAGAAATAGTGCTGTTTAGGGCCCTCCCTGGTGGCGCAGCGGGTTAGGTCACAGCCCTGCAAGCCAGCCACAGCGGCTTCAGTGCGAGTTCCATCCCCGGCCCGGAGGTGACCCACATGGCGTGGCAGACCTCTCCTGACCTGCCTGCTGCTCCCCTCAGCAGTGCACGTCGTCAGTCAGCCTGTTCTGCTCCCCACTCTGTCTCTGGTGAAGCCTCTCACCACCCCTGCATGCACTCTGGCCGGCACCCCAGTTCTGTATGCATAAATAAATAAATTTAAAAAAAAAGAAATAGTGTTGTTTATCCCACTAGCCCTTGTAGACATTTGGGCTGTTGCCAGCTTTTTGCTGTTAGGCTCAGCTGCAATGAATAAGCTTGCGCATACATCACTTCTCTCGTGTTCAAGGTGTATGTATCTATTGAGTAAATTCCCAGAAGTGGGATTGTTGGGTCACAGGGCACATGCATCTCTAACTGATAAGAATGACTTATCATCTTTCATCGAGGTTGTATCATTGTGCATTCCCACCAGCAACATCTGCCAGCGTCTGTTTCCCAACACAGCGGCCTTCCCAGCAGGCCGCGTCGTCATGCTCCTGGAGTCCTGCCTATCTGATAGGTAAATGGTGTCCTGGTGTCGTTTTAAATCATTTTCTCTGAATATGAAAGACCTCGAGTATCTTTTCCTATGTTTGAGGGCCATTTACATTCCTTTTCCTTTGAAAACTGTTTCAAGTCTTTTACCCATTTTTCTATTTTTGTCCTCCCTGGGGTGCAGTTTGTTTTCTAGGAACTCTTTACATATTAGGGAGATTAGTCCCTAACTCTGATGGAGGTGTAGATATTTTCTTCCTGTTTGTCTTTTAATTTTCCTTATGGTATTCTTTATTACATAGAAGGTTGTTGCTGTTGTGATGATGATGATGATGGTGATTGACTCATCACCTTTTCTGACTTTTGGATTTTGAGTCGCTGGAAGACTTTCCCCATGCCAGTGTTAGAAAAGGATTTGCTCGTGTTTTTTTCTGATTCTCTTAATTCTGATTTTAATTTCTACATCCAGATCTTGGGTCCATTTGGAGTTTGTCAAGTGTAGGTAGATCTCGCCTAATTGATTGTGGTTCCCCAGTTGTACCAACATCACTTAGTAAAACTCACATGTTTACGGAGGCCGACCACTATCATACACTGAATTTTTTTTTAAACTCTGCCTACTGATCTGCCTGTCCACTCATGAATGTGGTGATTTGAAAACTTAGTTTCTGTGAAAACTAAGTTTTTACTATGGGAGCAGAATGCAAAATATGCACCTATTTTCAAGATAAAACTAAGCTCCCAAGCAATTCTGAGCTTGCCCGCCCGGCCCCCCAATACCCTGGCTCCTTTATATAACTGACCCACCTCTGCCATCTGGAGAACTGCAGGCCAAGTGCCGATGATGGTGACTAGCTGGACTGTCCCCTCTTCCAGAAAGTCTTCCCAGCCATCTCCTGGCCCCTGAGCAGAGTCAACAAATTACTCACAAGCTCCTTCGCTCTTGCTACACCTATTAGGACTATGGGTCTGCATTGTAATCACCTGTTTACTTGTCTGGGGCTTGAGTCCTCCTGGTCATGAACCGGTCAGCGTGCTTCTTACTCATTTATGGGGCAATAATCTGGTTGCAGCCTGGAGTGCCACGTGCAAAGTGTTTGATCCTTGTAAGGTGTCAATCAATCCGTGGATGTTTTCTGGCTCCCTCCAGGGGTTGGGCACTGGACTTGGATCCTCTTCTCTTGTTTACCCCTCAGCCTAGCTGCCCCTCCCATTGGCTGGAGGCAGACCCTCTCCTCGCCTTTGGGCTTTGCACAGTGATTAGGGGACCTCTTGTCCTGCAGACCTGAAGGGCCACTGTCAGCCTCCCTCGCTTTGCTATGGCCATCAGCTCCACCCAGGACTCCACAGGCGCAGCTGACACATACATGTCCCCATTCCAGGCCCTGGTGGGGTCATGGGCGCCAAGTCACTGCAGGCTGCTGCAGTGGCCACAACTGAGGCAGAGGGTGCAGATGTGGGTTTCACCTTGTCAGGGAAACCACTTTCTTCAACTTTCAGGTGAGGAAGCTGAGGCGAAGTTGTGGAGGGATGGGAGGGACTAGAATTAGAGTATTCTGCTTTCAAGTTGGACAGAATATACAGCGCTTCTACCCCTCATCCCGTGGGGCCTCCTTGGGTGCCTGTGATTTTCCAGCTAGTGCCCTGGGTTCTGGGGGAGTTCTGATCAGAGGACTCAGCTTGGTCAGGGCTGGACCCACGGCAGAGTCAGGGAGCAGCGTGAGCTGCTTCTGAACAGGTGACCTCAGCGGGTGGTGGGAGCTGGGCATGGTTGCCAGGGGAGGGCACAGAGCCTCTTCCTCACTACTCCCGCACGCGGCCCTTTGTCCTCATCTAAAAATGGGCCCCATAACCCTGGCCTGTGTTTCCTCTCTCAAAGGACAGTGGACATGAGAGTGCTCTGGGAACCAGAGTTGGCCCCAAGATTCTGTGGTGTCATCTTGCTCCACGACCAGTTTGCTGGTCTCCAAATGGTCCTGAGGTTACCCCCCACCTCCTCCCCCAAAGACATCATCGGATAAAGAAGCCAGACTTACAGAAGGGCTGATTCCATTTAATCTGTAATGAGAGCTGTAAGGAGCTGGACTGAGTGGGCTTGGAAGGTGGTGGCCTCCCCATCAGTGGCAAAGTGAAAGCAGAGGCCAGAGGCTTTCTGGACTGACTATGAAGAGCCACCGACTTTGCTGCTGCCCTGTCCTTTCCAGCTCTCGGGCTCTGGTGTTTACTTGTAGGACTGTTTCCTTTACCCCACCCTTCAACTATGCCCTACCCTCGGGGCACAGGGCCCCCTCCTTTCCTGTCCTGCAGACCTGGGGTGGGAGAAACAGAAGTGGAAACCAGGAGCCTCCTATTAACATCCTGTTTCTTACACCTAAGACATCTGGGCCCCCCAGCCAGTCTCTGGCTGAGATGCCAGTCACAGTGGTGATTCAGCTTAGCCTGGGCCACAGGCACTCAGCCCCCACTTTCTCTGCTGGACACCCCAGCCCCCAGAAGCCCCCTCTCCTGCTGAGGGGCCGTCTCTGCAGTACAACCAGACCCTGTGCCATGCTGGAGAAGCCTGTGTTCTTTCACTCTGACTGCCTCAGGGATCCTCAGAGACCAGCATAGTGCCTTATCTGACCCCTTCCCTATTATCCCCTCAGGCGAGCTGGTCCCAGTGACCTAGATCTAGAGGGACTGTAGCCAAGAACATTTCCCTGCCTACACCTGGTTCTCTCCTCCCTTTGCTCCCCAGAACCTCCCTTTGAACTGGCCACTGGGTCTCCCCAGGGCTGGAGAGTGGTCCCACCTCTCCTGGTGCTGGGGCCGCAGCTGGGAGCCATGGAGGCCTTCCAGGCCGGGGTGTATGCTGTGGACCCCAGGCTGGGACACCAGGGGGTTCCCAGACCCCACTCCACTCCCTCTCCCTCAGCACCATTGGTGAGTACCCTACATTGTTCCGCTAAAGCAAAACACACTTTGCCAGAGGGAACACCTCTGTTTCTCAGTGTTAAGCCTTGCAAGAGAAAAGTTGTTTCTCCACAGAGAAATCCCTCCAACTAGGCAAGTGACCGCTGGCACTGCTGTTTCACAGGTTATTGGCTATCTTCTCAGCTAGACCCATAGTCAGGGGGGCTGGGCAGACACCCTCCCTGAGTCCCGAGTTGGTCACCAAGGCAGTGACGCACAGTGACCCCTGACCCAGGCCTGCGGGCTGTTTGGAGCAGGGCTTGCCAGTGGTTTTGCTCAACAAGCTCTGTGACCTTGGGCAAGTCCCTAGGCTTCTCTTGAGTCCCACCCGTCTGCTTCTTCCTCACCAGGTCTCGGAGGATAACATGAGATGGCGGCATGAAGCCCTGGGCTCGGGCCAGCCTCACCGCGAATGCTCTGGCTCCAGTCAGCCAGAGGTGAGGCCCCGGCCGCCCCCCCAACCCCCTCTCCCGAGGTCACTTCTGGCTCCAGGACACAGCGGGCCCCTTCATTCCCACATCTCCCACCCCCACCCATTACAGTCAGATCATAAACTCTCTGGGGGAGGAGGCTGGTGACATCTTTAGTGGCGACATTTGGGTGAAAAATTCACGACCATCAGTTACTCCAGAAAGGGGGAAAATGAGCCATTCCGCGGCCCAGGAACGTGGCTCTCCCAGGCGGCGAGTCCACAAATCTATTTTATGTGACGAGATCTATAGTCTAATAGAAGGAGCTTATCACAGACTTAGAAAAAAGTGCACAGTAATGCCCACTCTTCCCCCTCCTCTCTCAACCCAGCAAGGCGTCTTTCTGGAAAGCAAGGGCCATGATGCTCTGGGAGCCACAGGCTGCTCGTGACCTGCTCCTGGCAGGGGTAGCTGGGGTAGGCCAGGGTGGAACCTGGGGCACCCTCATCCTGACTTCCAGTGACTTCTCCCCTTCATCATCACCATCACTGATGGGTCTCGGGGTCCTGCCAGTGACTCTGCCAGGTCTGGGGGTCATGTGATGCTGACCCTCCTCTGTCTCTGTCTCTGTCTGCTTGTCTGCTGGCAGGAAGGAGAAATGGGAATTTCTCTTTTCCTTCCACTTCTTATTCTGGGGAAAGAGAGCCAGACTGGACTAGGAAGAGGGGACAAGGGTGGGCATCTCCAATCTTCTCTAAGATACAGTGTCTTGGTCCCGGGTCCCTGTGGGTCTGCTCAGAAAAGGGCACCTTGGTGCCCAAGGGGTGGTGGCTATTTTTCCGGGAGCCATGGAAGTGTTTGTCTGTAGGGAGGCCTGGGGCTGCCTGCGCAGGAGAGGGAGGAGGCTGTAGCTCTGGCAACTGTCCCAGGCCTCTGTCTGAGGGAGTAGCCAGGGAGAGGTCCCAGCCCTGGCGGTACCTGAGTCTCCCTGCCATGCCGACCCCTGGCCCCAAGAAGCAACCCCGGGCCCAGAGTGGTGATCCCTGTGGAGTCCCAGACACGTGCTGGGACACGGGGTGAACTCATGGATGACTCGGCAGGAAGACCCCAGATTGGCCCCAAGTCTTGGGTTGTCCCCTTCTTGCTATGCCTCAGCACTGGGGCAGGGCTGGGCCTGCCTGGGGCTTGTTCGCATGAGAAACTGGAGCTTCCAGGGAATAAAGGTGCCCGGACCTGGAGACACACACCTTTGGGGAGAGGAAGATGGCTTAGTGCTGCAGGGTTAGGACGATCATGTTAAATGAATGTGCTTGTCTGCCCGGCCTGGCTTCCCTTTGTCTTGCCCTCCAAACTCGAAGTCCCGCCTGCCTCCGCTCTCGCTCGCCGGTCTGGGGACTTAGTAATGCTGCTCTCTCTGGCAGAACCCGTTCCACCTGCACGCTCACCTGACTAACTCTCCAGGTATCATCTCAGAGGCGACTTCCTCCAGGAAGACTTCCATGATCCTGGGTTGAATCAGGCTCCTCCCTTGTGCCCCGAGGTTGTGCTCCTGCCCTCACGGATGCACATGTAACTCCAGAATCGCCGGTGTCCTCGCCAGCACTCCACGGGGCAGCAGCTTTGTATTCCCCATGCCTGCGGCGTCCCCAGCGCCCAGCACAGGGCCTGGACATAGTGCTGTCGGACGAATGAATGACTGAGTGACTTACCCACTTGGGGTGTCTCTTTGACCTGGCCTGCCCCAGACACACAGAGGCATCGGGATCTCCCACAGTCCATCATCCCAGCTGTTGGTTTGGCAGAATTTAGACCCAGGAAGCTGGAAATAGTGAGGGGAGAGGGCAGCCATCAGGTGGCCAAAAAGGGGCTCCTGGGAGTGGAATATCCAGGGGGAAACAGGGAAGAGGCAGACAAAGGCAGCGCTCCGGAAGAGACTTTTAAGGGTTTGGGGGTCGCTAGCGTAACGTCCATGCCATTGTGGTGCAGAAAGCACCCGAGCAGGTGGCCACAGTTGTAATTTAATCAATACTGCTCAGCAGAAGCCAGGCAGTGGGTGACTGGCAGGGTTCTGGTCAGACACTTAGGAGACAGTCTTAGCGATCCCCAGTGTGGGCGGCGATTCAGGCTTCTGAGGAGTGCCCAGAAGGGTGTCAGCCTCCAGGAACAAAGGGCAGATCCCAATCAAGATATCTATTCTTGGTGCACTGAAAGCATGCATCGAAAGGGATCTCTTTGTTAAGTAGGTTAAGCATCTCATTGCCATCCTGCTTATGGCTTCGCAAAGCCCTTTTTCCTTGAAGTGCTGGAAGGCCGGCTCCAGCTGAGCCCATGTCCAAATTAGGCCAATTTTACATTGGTGCTGCCCGAGTTCCTGTTGGCCCTGTCTCCGACCTCTCGGATTGATCAGCCCTGCAGCCGCCCGGGCAGGAGGTGGGTTCTCTGGGCCTTGGGCTGGTAGCTGCAGGCCGCTGTTTGCAAACTCAGAAACCACTCTTCCCGTCAACCCCCTCCAAATAGTTACCGATCATTCCAGTGGGACCCAGAGGTGAAGCTTAAAATACCATCTCCTCCTGGGACACTCAGACCAGACATGCTTGAGGCAGTGGGGGGCGGGGGTCAGCGTGGTTTCCCAGGCTTGTGCATGGAGAGGAGGAATCAAGCAAGTAGAAGAACAGATGTTGAGCCTTCCCCTGCCTGACCAATGGGGGCCACGGCAGGGCCGGGGGGCCAGACCCCTGCTGGGAGGGCTGGTTGTCATCTGTGGAAGAGACTGGGCTGCCCCCTAGCCCCAAGTCAGCAACCAACATGTGAGAGAGAAAGAGATCAGGACTGAGGGAGCAGTGTTTGCTGCTTCCCGTGGTGTAAATTCTCCCACCAAGGTCAGATTCCTGCCTCTGTCTCTCTTCCCCACCTCCAGCACAGCACTGCTCAGAGGCTGGCACCCCCCTCAGTCCACTGTGGTACTGATGAACCCCAAACAAGGCACAGAGCCCCACAGGGCAGGCCCGGAGAGCCTTGACTTCTAACCCCCAGCTCAAGGCTGACTCCACCATGCCAGCTTGGGGCACTTTTAGAGTATCCAGGGTGCCCAAGGCCCCCAGTCGAACACCCTGAGAGGATAAGCACTTTGAGTGGACTTCTGGGATCCCAGAGCTGCCTAAGCGGCCTGAATCATCCCAGCTGACCCCAGGCAGTCAGGGGCTTTGGTCCCGAAATCCCGTCACACAGGCTGGACAAGCATGGGTGTGCAGCGGGGTGGCGTCTGCAGCCAGCATGGGCCTCGCCACTGAGTCACCCCCACAGCTGCGCTCACACCTCCCCTTCGCCCTTCCCCTCCAGTGCACATGTGTGTGCCTCTGAGGTCCGTTCCTTTTGGCTTTCTGCTTTTCCTTTTTCTTTCCATTAAGTGTAACCATGGACCTTGGTTTGTGTCCAGCTTCTGCTTGGGTGCCATGCGACCGTGCTGGTCACTTGACCTCACTGGACCCAGCTTCACCTGTGTCACTCAGTCAGGGTTGCTGTGACAAGGCACCACAGACCACGGGATTTAAACGACAGGCCGTTCTGGGGGCTGGACGCTCCCTTGCAGGCGAGGGGGCTCTTCCCGGCTCGCAGGCACAGCCTTCTCTTGGTGCCCTCGCACGGCAGAGAGCACTCTGGTCTCTTCCTCTTTTTAAAAGACACTAGTCCCGGGCCCTCCCTGGTGGTACCACGGGTTAGGACACAGCACTGCAAGCTAGCTGCAGTGCAAGTTCAATCCCTGGCCCCCGAGATGACCCACATGGCACCACAGACCTCTCCTGACTGACCCCCCTGCTCCCCTCAGCAGTGTGTTTCATTGATCTGCCTGTTCTGCCCTCTCTCTGCTTCTGGTGAAGCCTCTCGCCACCCCTGCACCTCTGGCCTGTACCCCAGTTCTGTATGCATAAATAAATATTTTTTAAAAAAAGACACTAGTCCTGCCATGGGCGCTACCTCATGGTCACCTAGTTACCTCTCAAGGACCCTACTTCTTAATATCATCATCACATTGGGAGCTAGGGCTTTAGTATATCAATTGGAGGGGAGTGGGGTGGGCAAACATTTTGGCCATACATTCCGCCCTTCTAAAAGCTTCTTTATAAACTGGGTTTGGGATGGGCCCTACCCAGGACACTGCCATGGTCGTGCTGTGTTTCCTGCTGGTCTCTGGAGTTGGCTGAGTCCACAATGTGCCTAAGTCAGGAACCCAGGGAGGTGCTGCAGCTGGGGACCCCTTGCCCTGGAGGACACCCTGAAGCAACCGTTTAGGGAGTTGTCACGGATGACTTCTTGCAGGAAGTGGTGCTGGGGTGGGCCCCAGTGGACGCGGTGGGCAGACATCTACCCTGGCAGGATGGTCAGCCTGCAGAAGTGGGGTACAGTCGGGAGCCCGACCGTGACCCAGCTGCTGTGCTGCCCTCGCAGCAGGGAGGGGAGGACTATTACAGCAAGGATGTAGGGCACCCCAGAGCATGGCAGGGGTGGCACTGACCTTTGCCGGACCTGAGCACCAGCCCTGGCTGTGTTATGGCCCTCCCTGTGTGGCCTCAGTTTCTCCGAGCCCCAGCAGCTTGTCAAGAAGCCACGGGTAGAGCTGTCGGGATGGATGTATCACCACTGCCTCTGACAGTGCCTGGCACAGGGCAGGGTCAACACGTGCAGCTGGTGCCCTGTCTCCTCATGTGAAGAAAACTACTGAGCATGGGCTGTGCCCCCACCCCTGTGCCAGGCACACTGACAGGTGGGGCATCCCCAGCCTAGGGCCTGCAGGACAGACTCCAGGGCCAGCAGAAGTTTGGCAAATGGGGGTGTCCTTCCATCTGTCTGGACTCCAAAGGGGGTGGGGGATGGGCTAGTTTGGCTGTGGGAGGGAAATGTGGTTTCTCTGTTTGGGGGGACAGGGTTGGGGTACAGAGGCTGTTCCTTAGCTGCTTTAGAGGTGAGGATGCTTAGAGGTACTAGCACCCTGAAACTAAGGGGCAAGAAATGAGGTGTGATCCTAGGGGGCCTAAAGAGGAAGCTGAGAGGCTGTCCTTACCAGGCACCCTATCTGTACCATGCTGTGCCAGGCTTTGCCAGCCCTGCATGCCAACCTCAGCCACGCCACAGCCTGTTCCACAGATTAAGAAACAAAGACGGGAAGGGGGTGCTGGGGGTCAGGAGGGTGGCTCTAACCCTCAGGTTCTCAGGTTCTTCTCTCCCACTAAATTTCCTCTTTATCGACCACTGCACTGCACCCCTGAGGCAAAGTCACCCTGTGGGGGCTGCCACCTCATGGGAGGCGGCAAGGACCCCAGGTGTGGCACTGGAGCAGGGGAGAGTCTCATGGGACCAAGGATGCTGCCTAGGGACAAAAGGGTGGTCAGGGCTGATGGCGCTGGAAGGGGCCCTAAGGTGTGTGTCCTGAACCCCAGAGCTAGCCTGGGGCTTGGAGGGCGCTTGAGCTGGGGACAAAGACAGAAGACCTGAAGTCATGATGAGGAAGGTGATTGGCAAGGCGTCTTAGGGTCGCTGCCAAGCCCAGTCCATCCGATCCTCGTTAGCGTGGCGCCACCTACCGGCGCCCGGGGGAAGCTGCGGAGCGACCTTGTCCCAGGTGGCTCGTGGTCCCAGCTCCTCTGGTCTCTGCGCCCCCAAGGACTGAGAAGAAAGAAACTGAAGAAAGAGAGCAGAGGAGAAAGGGCTGCCCCAGTCTGTCCCTGAGGAACAGGAGGTGCCACCTGACACCTAACAGGGTGAGTGGGTGGAGGCAGAGGCTGTTGGGGCTGACTGACCTGGCCCTGGTCCTGGCCTTGACCTTGACTGCGGTCCCTGTAGTTTGCTCCTTACTCAGTCCCAGCTTCTGGGCAGATGGAGGAGGCAGGAGCAAGGACGATGTGTCCCGAATGGGCAGGGAGGAAGAAAGGCCCCGAGTGTCCCACAGGGACAGGGAAGCCCAGGTGTAATCTTTGGGCTCAGATGAGGCTGGGCGCAGAGAAGGGGCAGGCTGTCTGGTGGGGGCCCATGGAGAGGACCCCAGAGTGGAGAGGTCAGGAACCTGCCAGGGGCTGCCGAAGGGCAGATGTATAAATGCATCTCTGCGTATCTGCTGGTTTCTGACTGCTCTGTTCCAATAGAAGCCCACAACTGGGGACTCGGCCCTGCTCTCTCCTGACACCCCCTGCCCCTCCGGCTCCTCCCCCCTCCCCTACCAGGAGCACACTGTGTTTAATTCAGATAAAGCAGACACTTCTTCACGAGTGAGCTCCATGTGGGGGTTACATCGCCCACATGATAGTAGAGGCGGGGGGAGCCTGAATGCTCTGTTTTCCAAGCCCAAGGGGTGAGGATAATTGTGGGTCTGTTCTGCATTGGCCAGTGATCCTGGACAAAGTGGCTTTCTCCCCAGCAGCCGGCCCTGCGGAGGCTAGCTCCTGATCGCTCCCGCGCTGGGGCTGTCCTTGTCCGGGAGGCCAAGCGGGCACCGCAGTGGAGGGCAGAGGGCGCGCAGCGTGGGGTGTCGGTGCGTGTCTGGCGTGAGTGTTTGCGGAAGCAGGTCAGTGCGTGTTGCGTGTGGGGATGTATAAATGCACCTCTGCGTATCTGCTGGTTTCTGACTGCGTGTGAATGTGTCCCTGGGTCACGTGTCCCTGCGTCTGACAGTGTGCGTCTGCACGCTGGTGAGACACTGGGCAGAGGCTTCTCTGGCTGTGCGCTTTGGGGCAACCCTCACTGTGCCCTGCACCCTTCTTGGGACAGCTGAGTGTCCTTCTCTGTCCCCAGAGGACCCTGCAGACGCCTTCAAGGAGGCCCGTCTCTCTTACACCACCCACACCTCAGCTCCAGCCCACAGCCTGCTCAGCAGATGCTCGCTTGGGTAGTGGCTGCTGAAGAAATTTCCCTGTAAAGCTGGACCCTGGGCCACCCAGCATTATAGCTTCAGCCTGAGTCCTGTAAAAGGCCCCACAGCCGTCACTGCTGTGTGCTTTCAAAAGCCAGGTGTGTGAGGACTTGGTACCTTCTGTGGTGTCGGGGCCTGGAAACATCCAGAACCTGCTGCTGCAGACCCTGGGCAGGAGGAGAGGTGGCCGGGAGCTTAGGGGGACCTGGGCCCAGGTAGGCCCTGGGCTTCTTGGTTGGGGCTGTCCTCAGAGGATGCTGACAGGCATTGGGGCCAGCATGGCGTGTCCCTTCATAATGCTCTTTCCAGGGGCCACCAGACCACAGACGTCCACGTGTGTGTGTTTGAGGGGGGGGGCTCTCACTGGTTGAGGGTCAGTGCTCCCGGTGCAGGCATCTCCTTGCAGGGGTGGGGGCTGGCCCTCAGGGAACCATAACCCACTTGTCCTAGGTCTCTCTGTGAGTGACAGAGGGAAGACCAGGCCAGGGCTGTGCAGATGACTGAAGGCAGGAGCCCTGACTGGCATCAGGGGCATGGCCAGGCCCAGGTGGACCTCAGGGGGGGCCCCCACAGGGCCCACTGCTTGGAAACCTGTCTGTTGCTCTTCTAGTTGTGATGTCGATGGACTGGTATTCTGCACTTGACCCAGAGTTGAGGCAGGAGTCTGGGCATGGGGCCTACCCCTTTGACCACTACTCTCAGGTGTCAACCCACAGGGAGAGATTTTCTTGGATCTTCTTCCTGGGATGGGCATCTCTGTTCTTTGTTCTTGTTAACAGCTTCCGATTTCCCCAGGAGGCAAGAGACCCCCCTGTAAATCCCACTGTCCCCCGTTCCCAGCAATCTTTGTCTGTCACCTTCTCCCCCTTCCCCTGAGTGTGGGAGCTTGCAGGCCCTTGCTGTCTGCTCCCACGAGACTGGTAGGCCCAGGGCCCCAGCAGACCCAGTCTGAGCTCTGTCACAGGGACTCCAGGCCCAGCAGGTGCCGGGATGCCACATGGAGCTCACGTCCAGGGTAACCTTTGCCTCCGCTTTCCCATCTGGGAGCCAGAGCGTGGGTGGGGAAAGCTGAGGCCTCTTTACCTATGCAGTGGGGGCCTCTGCCCTCTGGTTCTCCCTGGTGGCCCCTGGGTTGTGGCTGATCTCTCAGGCCTCCTTGCTCTTTCTCAGTTTCTCCTCCTAGAAGGTGGGGTTAGCAAAAGAACAAAGTGTTCTTACCCCTTCCTCTTCTTTGTCAAGTGATTTTGCTCCACGTTAACCAGATTTCTTAAATGGAGGTGGGTAGCATTAGTATCAAAAGACAGGCTAGGGAAACTAAGGCATGGGGAGGCAACTAATTGATTTGGTGGGAGAGTTAGGTCAGAACCTAGAATCCCAGCCCACGTTCCCTTGCTGGGGTTAGCTGGGTGGTGGGTCTTGGAAATATCTCTCAGCTTTGTCTCAATAACCAATGCCCACTAGCATTTAGCTAGCTTTTTCTTACTTATAAACATACATATATTAAACAACATAGAAATTTATTTCTCACACAAATAGCAGCCTTAGCACACAGCATCACAGGAAATAATTTCCTTTCATTGTCACGTTCTGCCTTGCTCAAAAGATGGCTTCTCTCTCTGAGTCCAAAAAGGCTGCCCTAGTTCCTGCCATCACTTCTACATCCCAGCCCAGTAGTAAGGAGGAAAGCAGAATGGGGAGAGCTTTTGTGTTCCCTTCCCTTTTTTAAATTGTAGTTTATAGACATAACAACATTTATCATCTTAATCATTTAAAATGCACAGTTCAGTGGTATTAAGTACAGTGTATTATTGTACAATCAGAAGGAGAATGCATTTTCCACACAGAGAGGCTCGGAGAGGGCGATTTTCTTGCTCAGAGTCCGTGTCTGGATGACGAGGTGGGGCCTTGTGGATCTGACTCTAGAACTGCCTTGGAGGCTTGTGCCTGAGTTCTGTGCTGTTTTCACTAGAAGTATGAGGAGGATCAGGGGTGGGAGTGGGGTCCCCACGTTCCCTTCACCCCAAGGAGATGGCAAAACCCACGCGGAGCTGGCTCCACGGTAGGCTGGGCCAGGAATCTCCACTCCAGGCTCACCGAGTTCACATTAGCACTCTGCCCACCCTTCCCTTCTCTCCCTGGGAGCTTCAAGATGCTGGGAAAATAGGAACAACTTAGTAATGAGTTACTTTAATTGGATTTCCCTGGTATTGGTATGCAGAGGTTATCTTTGAGTGATTTGCTGGTGGCCCATGCCAGAGCTCTGTGGTCTCCCAGTGTGTGTGCACGCACGTACACATGGATGTGTGCGCTCGCCTGGGCCCAGTGGCTGCAGACTCTGCATCGCAGGGCACACGTGTGTGTGTGTGTGTGTGTGTGTGTGTGTGTGTGTGCGTGTGCCCTGCACTTTCAGAAGTGCCACAAACAGCCCTTTATGCAGCGGCTTTCCACCCGCACCGCGCCCCCACCTCTCTCGGGAGGGCAGCCCTGCGAAGCAGTGAGCGGCAGGCGGCTGCCCGCTGGGCTAGCGAGGAGTTGTGTCTGGGATGTGTGTTGTAACTGGCAGCCTGGCATATGAGTCACCGGCCAAATTAACTCAAGTTTCCTTTGGGGAAAAATGTAATCAGTTATTGCACTCTGTTCCATTTTAGCAAATTAACTCGTCCAGTCTTTATTTCTATTTTTTTAATTTGGGGGGCGGGTGGTTGCAGTGGGGTGGAGGCTGGTGGAGGGCTGGGATGGAGCACAGGTGGCTGCTGGGAGCAGCCAAAGGGCTGCTGAGAACAGGCCTAGAGGTCAGGGTTGGGGCTGCCCCTGGAGCTAGTGAGCCCCATCCTGCTGGGAAACAAATGAGGAACAACCTTGCGGCCCACAAAGCAGGTTCCCGGGACACTTTTTCTGCCCCCTAAGCAGAAGAGCATGGAGCGCCCCTGTGAGCAAGTCAGAGCGCTTTTGGCTGGCGAGCGACTGTAGGCGGCAGCTGGGTGCTGCTCACTGAGGACCTGTGAGTCCCCAGGTCACAGACCTTCTGCCTGGAGCCTTGCAGTCAGAGGGGCTCAGCTCTGAAAGCAGAGATGCCCCCCACTTTGGCTGGGACTGCAGATGGGGTGCCCTGGAGTCAGGGGCTTCTTGTGGGCACTAAGAAAAAGGCCCCTGTGCAGGCAGATGGGCTTGGCCAGGAGAGAGAAAGCAACGCCACAGTCCCACTGGCAGCAGAGAGAACCACAAGGCCGCAGGCGTGTGCTCCCAGCTACTTACTGGTGAGGTTTGGGAAGGAGGGCCTGCATTCGCCAGGGTGAGAGTTGGAGAAAGAGGACTAAAACGAGGCACTGACTGGGGAGGCCTGGGACATTCTGGAAGGAAGAATTCTAAGGGTGACCATTTCCTGGGTAGTTTATTTGCACTGTCTCATCTGTCCTCCCAATGAACCTATGACGTGGCTACAGCTTTTGTGCCCATTTTAAAGTCAAACACAGAGGCTCAGACAGCGACAGGCCAGTGAGGGAGCCACGATCAGCAAGGCCACCTTCAGGGCCTGTAGGAGTGTGTGGTTGTGGGCCATTAGCCCACAGAAGCATGGGTGAGTCTTCCCTGGTACAGCTGTGAGCCCCCGACAGACAAGCCCTCAGTACTTTGGTGCCCTCTGGGTTCCTGGCCTGGGCCAGGAGTGTCAGCTCAGAGTGCCTTATAGACATCTGCTGCAAGCCCAGGTCCTTTTTGAGGGGGCCCTCTGCCCCCCAAAGCTCACTGACAGATGGCAGAGGACAGAAGGAAGCCTCTCTGATGGGGAGCTGGCGACAGGGCTGCGTTGATTTTTAACAGGACACGAGGGAGAAGCCCCACCTGTCCTTCCTCAACAGCCCCCCGATGCTGCACAGCCCCAAGCAACTGGGTTGCGCTGAGCCTTGATAGCGGGAGTCTCTCCCTGGCTCCTGAGTTCACTTCCTTTGCCCGGAAGCCCGCTCCCTGATCTCTTCCTAGGGCCACTGGGAGAGTGTCTCTCTCCAGCTGCTTAGATGGGAGCAAAAACAGGACCCGGTGAAGCTACAATTTGGTTGCACTACACCGCAGGAGTGTCCGTGTACACTCGTGGGCACGCATGTGCAGGACACACTTACACATACCCAGAGGTACCTGGAGCTGCCGCTGGGTCCTGAGCTACTGGTGGCGTTTACTTCTCTTTGTGCTTTCTGTATTTTCTAAATCCCCAGAATGAGCACATGATAGAAAAATTAAAAACCAAGCCAGCTCACCCACCTCGGAGGCAGCTGCAAAGGAGGCCTTTCTTGGACCAGAACATGGCCCCCGAGGGCCCCGCGTGCCTGGTCCTGTCTGAGGCCTGTGGGCAGGGGGAAGATGTTTATTCGCATGAAGGACCCAGGAACCTCTGGCTCTCCTGGAGCCTTCTGTTGTCTTCAAGACATTCTTCTTTTTAGAGGCCACTGGAACCCATTTTCTATTTCTCTATGGCTCTTCTCAGTGGGTCAAGAGTTAACATTCATATATATCCAATCAAACAATAGCCTCTACCACCCTAATTTACAGGGGGGGGGGGAAATCCACCCTCTCTCTGTCACCCCAAGTGTGTGGGTATTCCCAGTCTCAGGAGATCACTCGGGCCTCTCGCTCCTCTCCGCGCTCATCGGACCGCCATTTGCTAGCTAGCAGGTCAGCTCCAGGGCTGCTGGACTCGGTCCGTCAGAGCCGGACTTCCCATGTGGCAGGTCGGGAGTGAGAGATGAGTGTGTGTCTCCAAAGCTGGGCCACCAGCAGCAGCAGAGTGTAACAGCAGGGCAGGAAGGAGGGCGGCCCTCCGTGGGGTGGGGCCAGGCTGAGCAGTGGGCTCTGGGAACCTCTCAGCTGTGGCTCTGCGTGGGTCACCCACCCGCGGGTGTTCTGGACGTGCTGGGGAAGGTCTGGTCCCTGCAGCATTGGGAGGGGCCGTGGCACTTGGAGTCAGGGGTTCCTGGCTCCCGCAGAAAAGAACGGTCGCTTCATCCCACCCAATTTCAAAAGTCCCGCCACACGTTCCTGTGGCCGAAAACCTGGTTAAAATCATCTGCGCCTGGGCCCTCCCTGGTGGCGCAGCGGGTTAAAGCACAGCACTAAGAAGCTAAAGCCACTTCTGCATGAGTTCGATGCCCGCCTGCCCAGAGGAGATCCACATGGCGAGGCAGACCTCTCCTGGCCCGCCCGCTGCTCCCCTCAGCAGTGTACTTCATAGATCTGCCTGTTCTGCTCCCCACTCTGTCTCTGGTGAAGCCTCTCACCCTCCGCATCTCTGGCCTGTACCCCAGTTCTGTATGAACAAATAAATAAATCTTTAAAAAAAAAATCATCTGCGCCTGACCCCGAATTCTGTTTTACTTATTAACACGTGATATTTCTTTGGTCCCCTTTAACACAGGCAGCGTCTCCCAGGCACGCGGCTGCAGTGAAAATGGAGGAGAGATTGTCCTGGTTTTGTCAGGCTTTTACCAGCAGACAGTCCTGGGGTCCCGGCTCTTCCTGGGTGGCCCACACAACAGGTGACAGCAGCTGCGTTTGGAGCTGCCACGTTGCTGTCGAGACGTGATCGGGCCCCGGCTCCACCGCTTCCTTTTGTCCCAGGACGTAGCCTGGTCCAAGCATTTACATTTAAAGTATTGTATGATTATTAATCACTTTCTTTTAATTCTCCTTTCTATCACAGAGTAAGGTGTTACTGTGTCGGTTTTTAAAATTATGTACATGGGTCCGTTATAGCATGGATGGACTATTTCTGGAGAGAAAAGGAGATGTCACAGGATATTTCTTAGGGGGCGGGGTGTTGGGGCTTACAGAAAGAGGACCACCAATCTTCATAACAGGGCCCAGGAGGGTACAGTGACCTCTGGACACGACACCACAAATGAGCAGGACCAGGGCTAGAACCTGGGTCTACCAGCACCTGATCCAGCTTCCCGCCGCCCCAACAGTCACTGGAGGCCCTTCTCAGCCAAGTCCCAAACGGGATTTCTTAACCCCAACCTCTATTGCAAAGGTGAGTGAAAGGGTTTTTGAAGCGTGTGGTCTTTTGTTTATAATTTAGCAGAGACTTCCTGAACAGCCATTGAGGCCCTGGGCTGTGGAACCCGGCAGTTTGGAAGTGTCTCGGGCCTCTCCCCATAGTATAGGTCTGTCACTCCGGCCAGAACGCCTCTGGGCCAGGCTGGAGTCCAAGGGTGGAGTGGGGGAGGGGGAGATGACCTCCAGTGAACTCACCCGGCCCAGACACTATTTTCTCCCCTTCTAGATTGTTTTTCCAATCACCAAGTGAGACTGTCTATTCTTTCGACGACTACCTTTCAACTCAAGTTATGGTTTTATAAATAATATATATGGCAAGTCGGTGCTGGGGAGCGGACGTTCATTCCGCTCTGAAATATTTATGGCTTGGAGTGTCTGCTTACTTTTCTTCGGAGTCATTTTTTAACTCAGTGTGCTGGAGAGCGCGACAGCCCTGGGCATCTTCAGAGACAGCTGCACGGTCGCCCTTCCAGCCGGCTGCAGGGCCTATCCATCCCACGGTCGACAGGGAGACAGCAGCCCTGCCCAGGGAGCCCAGACCTCCTAAATTATCTCAGGGAAGGCTCTGTGCAGGTGACAAGAATCAGGGACACTGTCTTCAAAACAGACATTGCTTTCTTGTGTGTGTTTGAATAATAACCAACACACATCAAGCTTTCTGGGATATGATCTGTCCTGGGAGGTGTGCATTAACACCCTCATTTCACAGATGGGGAAAATGAGGCTCAGAAAGGTTAAGGAGTCTCTCAAGGTCATGCTAATACCAAGGAGGAAAGCCAGGGCTTTTATCTAACCAACTGATCCCTTATCGTGCTTGTTTCTCCTCCACCTAGCAACTGCGTAGACTGGCCCTTCACTCGACTGCAGCAGGAGGCCAGTGAGTGAATTGCAGGACAAGTTTCTGTGACACTATCTGCCTGGCTGTAGTGGTTTGAACTGCAAGGAGGTTTGGGTCTAGGAATCATTGTCTGGCCTGAACAACCAGATCCTAAGGTAGTAGATGTATTCTGGCAGTGCTGAGTGGGTCCAGATGGGTGATTGAACTCAAGAATGATGGCTCTGGATGGACCTGTAGAGTCATCTTGTCTGACTGCTCATAGTACAAGTGGGGGGTGATGAGCCTAGAATAAATAGTAACTTGCCTAAGACCACAGAATCCACTGGAGAAGTTGGCCCAGTCATCTGGTCAACCTTATTTCTGTCTCATAATCACTTATCTTACAGGAGAAATCTGGGACTTGTGGAAGGAGGGCCTTAATCAGAATCATGGGATGGATGGACATGGAGTGCCTGTAACTCCACTGATGTGTTTAATAATTTTACAGTTGGGAGAAACTTACTGGGCATTTCTAATCTAACTGGACCATGGAGTGTGCTGTAGTTAATAAAATACAGATGTTTAATCAGTGATATGGATTGAGTCATGAAGACAGGAATCTCTCACAAAGTTTCTTCTCCTAGAAGGACAATTTCCTATAGGACAAAGGGTATTTGTATTCCTATTAGATAGTGCCCCTGGGCACCTTAAGGACAGGGCTGAGACTGAATCATCACTGTGGCAGGTAACAGAGAAGATTTGTGCTGTCAGTGAATGACTATGTTTCTGAAAATGTCTGGCTCAACCTGAGCCAGGGATCTGCCAGGCTGTCCTGCCCTGGCTATCTTGGGGCCTTGTTCCTTCTATTCTGATTCTGCCATAGGAAGCCTCCTTGTGTTAGTTAGTGTCCACTGAGGCCTCTCAGTGAGTCTCCTGGCATTTGTGGCCTTGGATACTCCCCTCTCCTAGCATATGGCTGGACCTGTGTGCACCAATAGAATGTGGTGACATAACTAACTACGAAGGACAAATCAGAAGAGGTCTTTGAAGCTCCCCCTTGGCTCTGTGGTAAGGTTTGTTCTGGGGGAAGTCACTCACCCTGTTCAAAGTGAGGCGTCATCTTATTACTCTGACAACCTCCATGCTATGTGGAAGCCCAAGGTAACCCCAGGGAGAAGTCTGGTGGAGAGAGAAAATTACCCGACCAGGTCCTGGTTATTCTAGTGGTCAAAGCACCAGACAATTGAGTGCAGAACCCCCCGGACCTCTAGCCCCGGTTAACTTCCATGCAACTCCTCATAAGTGTGCAATGTCCCCGGTGACCCCACACCAGAAACACCTACCCAGCTGCACCCAGTTAGTTCTACAGCGAGAGAGAGAAGAATTTAAGCATTTTAAAGGCACTATGCTTGGGGGTGGCCAGTTATGCAGCAAGAGCTAGCCATACCTCCTGTGAGTGGTGCCACCGGGGCTTGGCCCAGGACTCTGGGGTGACATGGAGGTTTCAAAATCAGCCTCCTCACAAACAGGACACCAGCCAGGAACCCCTGGGAATCCAGGAGTTTCCCTGAGATGGTTTCTCTACCCCTGCTAAGAAGCCAGCGAGAGCATGTACAGTGAGTGGAAAGTCAGAGATGTGTGGAAGGAAGATCTCTCTAGAGGTCCTCCCACCTCAGGTCACTCCCAGACCTTGTCTCTTCCTGTGGTTTCTGAGCATGTCCAAAAACAATGATCAGGAGGTCCTAGAGTATTCCTAGGGATTCACAATGGGTGGGAGCAGGTCTGTCTCTGGGCCCAGTGCCATGCAAACAGTTCACTGGTCAAGAGAAGATGAGCACAGAAATTGAGTCTAAGTGTCCAGACACTTGATTAGAAACTTGACATTGCTGTGCTCGCTAAGCTTCAATCTTCGGACTTTGTGAACAGTAGACAGCTGGCGTACAGCGGCCAGCCCGTGTGTGCCACAGTTGACTCGAGCAACGTCCTGGTCATGTGCAGTAGGGCCACACATTGCCCACCGCAGGTATTTAGTTTGAAGAGCAGAGTTTGGGCCTGCACTGTGCCTTTGTGCATTGCCATGGGAGGTGCCCATCCAGGGGAATCCACGCATGGGGGTTTGGACCTCAGGCTTCCTCCCTGGGGTTCCCCTAGGTGCCTTTGTGTAGCGCACAGACTGCACAACTGTCCATGGGAGCCACCAGTGTAGGCCTGTCCCTGCAGTAAGGGCTTAAGCAGTGTAGATCTGTCTTTCCTCCTGAAGTTAGCCTGCGGAGGATCAGGGCTTGCCTCATGAGAGAAATCTAATTTCCCATCTCTTAAGGAAAAGAGTTGAAGGATTCTAGGACTTTGCATCTTTTTGTGAGACCAGCTGGTGACATCAGACTTTGTAATCAATGGCTTGAATTTCAATTAAATGCACAAAACTTCAAGCAGCAAATTCACTTGGGCCAGGGGGTTTTGAAATATCTGCAATCAAGTCAGAAAGCTCGGTGGGGCCTGCGCCCAGCACTCCCGCAAGTTGACAGGGCGGCAGCCCTCTCGCGGACTGCACTCAGGGTTGTCTGGGGACATGCCAGGTCTGGGGTGGGCCATTCTCAGCAACTGTGGGGTTTGCCCTGGGAGCTTAGGTTGCACCAGGGTTAATTGGGTCCTGGCACACAGCTCAGGCCTGCCCACCTCCCAGGAGGAAATCCTAACCGCCAGAGTGCAGGTCTCCAAGTGGAGGAAGCCCTGCCATTCAGGAACCTTCACTGCCAGCCCCGGCTCCCTTCAGGCTTCTGATTCCTTTGGTCAGAGAATCATGGTCTAAACTGTTTTTCATTTTTCCTTTGGATTCCACGTACAACTGAGGTCATTATAGCGTGTGTCTTTTTCTGTCTTATATCACTTAGCATAATGCCCTCAAGGTCGGTCCTAGTTGCCACAAGTAGCAAGATTTGATTCTTTTCTTGCGCCTGACTAATATCTCCTTTTACATACATAGTTTCTGCAGCCTTTCGTGCCTTGATGGACTTTTAGGTTCTTCCATACCTTGGCTGCTGTGAATAATGCTGCTGTGAATGTGGGGTGCAGACTTCTTTTTAATGTTTTCATTTCCTTGTATAAATGCCCAGAAGTGCAATTGCTGGATGATACACAGTTTCGTATACCAATTCCCATCCCCGTGGCAGGCTGGGGGTCCCTTCCTTTGCATCCTCCCCAATACTTGTTAGCGCTTGTCTTTTGATAATAGCCATTCACACAGGTGTGTGTTGGTAGCTCATTGTGGTTTAATTTGCATTTCCCTGATGCAATTGTTTTTCCCCCTAAACTGTTTTTTACTTAAGTCATTTAGTCTAAAAACACATACTCATAGGGACCATTTATTAAACATCTACTTGTGATAGCAACTGTTGCTTGGGGCTCTTATTATACAAACTCTTCTTCATTTCCTAACTGCTCGGTAAGGAAAGTGGGTGTGTGGGCAGAATCGTGCGGTTCCCCCTTCTCCCCCCAAGTTGTCCTTGCACTGTCTGTAAATAGGGTGCTTTATGTGGCTAGGGAGCATTAAGGTTGCAGATGGAATTAAGGTCGCTCATTAAGATAAGAGATTATCCTGCATTATCCGGTTGGACAGCAGTGTAATCACAGGGTCCTTTAAGGCAGAAGAGGTCAGAGGTTTGAGGATCTACCCTGCAGGCTTTGAAGATAGAAAAGGGTCACAGACCAAGGATGTGGGAAGTCTGTTGGAGAAGGTAAGTAAGCGGATTTCCTCCTAGAATCTCCAGAAAGGAAAGCAGCCCCACTTTTACCTTGATTCTAGCTCAGTGAGACCTATTGCCGGCTTCTATTCCACAACTATAACACAATACATTTGTGGGGTTTTTTTGGTCTCTAAATTGGTGCTAACTTGATACAGTAATCATAGGAAAATAGAGTGGGTCAGAGAGGCTTAGTCACTTCCCCAAGATGGCACAGCCTTGAGAGCCTGTCTTAGGACAGGTGGGCTCAAGACCCCCAGCTCTTTCCCTCTGTTCCCCGCTGCCTCCCGCTGGTACTCTGGGTGGTCTTGGTGTGGGTAGGAGAGGGGTGAGCGTGGGCCCCTGGGGCCCTGGGGGATGGAGTGGAGAAACACAGGTGGAAGAGGACCTGATGCTGGACATGGGGCCTCCCCAGCTCTCACAGGCAGCTCACCCCTATGCCAAAAGGGGTTCAGGGCGTGCCTGAGGGGGTTAGGAGTGGGGGTGCTTGGGCTGTGCTGAGAGCAGCCATGGTCGAGCCCTTTCTCACCAATTTGTAACTGTTGATCAAATTGCCCCACCCCTAGCCTTGAGGAAAATGTGTCCTCTGACTCCTTCTGAATCTTTCTGGTGGATTCAGTGGCCTCCCAGCCCAGGCTGGTCCCTAAGGCCCTGGGCAGCTTGTCTTGTGTTTGTCAGCACAGAGCCTCCATTTGATCACCTCCTTTCTTGCCCACATAAAAGCCACAGAAAGACATGCTCTGTCACACAGTGGGGTGACTGTGGGGTTCGCTCTTGATGCCTCAGAGAAGGCTGGTTCCCAGTCTAAGAGGTGGCCAGCAAGGCTCACTAAACTCTCCAGGCGCACACCACAGACCTTCTGGGACTGCCTTCCCACAACTGGGGCTGGACAGAGGTGAGGATGCAGAAGCCAGCTAATGAGATCTGCAGACCCTGCTGGCTCCCTGGGGGGTTCCCCAGACAGCAGTGCCAGGTACACCCCTCTGGGGTGTCTGGGGGGTCTGGTTGGTCTGGTCGAAGCCAGATAGTTGGGGACCACAGGAATCTGCTCGGGGGAACGTGCAACACCTTGGGGTAAGCGATTCCCTTCATCTGGGTTCAGGGTGGCCTGCCAACATGCAGCAATCTCGGCAGGCAGGCGCCCACGGGCATTCCTGTACCACCATGCACCTGAGGTCCTGAGTGGTGGGCAGGCCACCCAGGGTGGTGAGCTGGGCCTGGGCAGGGTTCAGAGTTGGGTACACTGGCGGGAGCCCAAGGACAAGGAGCAGCAGACAGGAGCAGAGCCCACCAGAGGCCGCGCTCTAGCTCAGACCTGCTTAGAGGCCTCCCTGTCTGGTCCGCACCTTTCAGCCAAAGTCACCTTTCCCACGGGCACTGTCTTAACCTCACCCTGTGCTCACCCCACAGTCCGCATCCCTTTGTTATTCCCACATTTAAGTTATTTTATATATAAACATATATGTATATGTACTTGGCACTTATTTGTCTTGTTTCTGTGTCTCCCACCATAGAGTGTAAACTCGCTGGAGACAGACTGTCTGTCCTCTCCGATGAGGCGTCTGCAACAGCAACACAGCACCTGAACACGTCAGGTGGCCCCGCCAGGCTGCTGAGAGACTGGATGAATAGTCAATGAGCAGCTGAGCGAGCGCACATGGTGAGTGAGGGGGTGAATGCATGAAATGGGGTGATGAGAGCACCTCTCAAACGTCAGGCCACATACGTTTGCCTCTCCCTGGAGACACCAGCACGGGCTGGACAGTCGTGGCTGACGACGTTCTCCCCAAGCCATGGGTGGGTCAAGGGCTCTCCGTGGGGGGTGCGGAGCTGCTGGGAGCTGGGTGTTGGGTGACCCAGTCTGCTTTGTCTGTGAGTCTCCCCGGCTCTGCAGATCAGTGTGGTGACAGCTTTTCCAGTTCCTTCAGTCTCAAAATGGAGGCCCAGCCGGCCTCAGAGGCTGATGTGGGTCCTTGGTCTCTGTGACTTTCGGCTGGAGGCAGGTAAGGTTATTCACGGCCGGAGGGGGCTGTCTGTCCTTCCTTCTGACACAGGAGCCAGAACATGGGTGGGCGGGGTAGTGGGTGAGGGTGTGGGGATCTAGGGCCCCAGTGGTGAGAGGGGAGGGTAGAGTAAGTGAAACATCACCCAAGGAGAACAGCACCTGAAGTTCAGGTTCCTGGAAAGTGGGCTCTGAATGGAAACTTGTTGGCAGGGAATTTAGTGGGGATGCTCTAAGGATCAGATCTGGGGGGCGGGAGGCAAAAAGGGAGACAGAAGGAGAGCTGGACTAAGAGTCAGGCCTCAGCCTGCTCTTCAGGGCCTCCTACCTGGGGGGCCTCCACCCCTCATCCCTTGGGTACAGGCTGTCCCAGGAAAGGGCCTGGTCTCAGGAGTGGCTCTCTTCAGCAGAGGGATGATCCTTCAAAACTGAAGGGGACTTTGGGTCAGGTAGATCGCTCCAGTGGGTAATTAGGCTCAGGCCAAACTTGGCTGTTGTAATTCCACCCTGGTCCCAGGGATGCCAACCTTGGACCTTTATGGCCTCTAGCCATGGTCCTTTGGCCCCTACCCATTCTCCCCACCCCTCATCCCAAGCCTCCCAGGGACCTCCCCAGCCCCACCTATCCTGGTTGGCACCTGCAGGGCCCCGGACCTTACCTAGACCTGGGAGGAAGAGAGGCAGGGACTGTGGTGAGTGAGGGACTTGGGGGAAGGGAAGGGTGTGGAGGCTGAGAGCAAGAGAGTGAACAAGCCCATGAGCCTACAGGCAGAGTATGACAACACGGACGTGGGTCCGAACCTGGGGGCACCCCACTCTCTGCCGGTCTGCTGTGTGGCCTTGGGAAACTCTCCTACCTCTCTGGTCTTCAGGCTCCTCACTTGTTCTGGCAGTGAGCATGGGAAAGAACATCCCCACACATGCAGGAGGTTGGCAGGAAGCCTCTGCAGGGCTCAGGAACCTTCTCCAGCCTCTATGTGAGTTGCAGGAGTCAGGGTGCCCAGGTTGTGTCCTGGGGGCTGCCCTTGGAGTTCTGTTTCTGGGACCTGTGGGGAGCCTGCCTCTTTCCTTGGCTTCTCTCCAGAGGAGAGGTAGAGGGTGCTGGGGTGGCCCCCAGGTGGGGGATGCTCATCTTCACAGCTCTGCTGTGGAAGCCCACTGAGGACTCTTGGCTGAAGGAGAGCAGTAAATATACAACTGGAGAGCTCTGTCATAAGCCAAGCCCAGGAAACAAAAGCTTGGGTCCCCCCAAGGCCTGAACAGCCGATCCCAGGCTGGTGAAAACAGCAATTATGAGCTATGTTATTAAAGGCTGCAGGATTTTAATTAACAATGGAATTACCTGGTGGTGGGACCCAGGCGAGGGGAGGGATAATGATGGATTGCTGGAGGGCGGTCAGGCTGTGGTTCCAGCCTCTCAGTCGGCTGTGAGGCCTGGGGGAGACAGTAGGGCCAGCTTTCCAGTCACTAATGAGGAGTGTTTGCAGAAAGCTCAGGGCTGGGCTGGGCTGGCTGGAGGGGTGGGGCGTGTCCGCCCAGGGGGTACCGTTGGCCCCAGGGCTGCAAGGCCTAGGTGCCAGAAGGTGAGGGGCTCTTGCAAATATGTATATTTGCTGGAAGGGTTTGGGGGGGGGGATTGGTCTGGCAGAAAGCAGCCCCCCCCCCCCCAGCTGCAAGACCCATTGGGAATGAAGCTGTGCTCAGCCTTGGGTCTCTGGCCTGGGACCCAGAATCTCCCAGGGTCCCGTGTTCCACAGTGGATCCCATTCTGCATACAAGTTAAAAGTATCCTGAGATTCTACTCATATTCAAGTTTCAAAACCAATGAATTTGAGGCCACTGATTTTCAAACATTTTTTTTTGTCCTTCCTTGTGTTACCCTTGCTTTTAGTGAAATCAGAGCAGAAAGGTGCCTCTCAAGGCAGGCTTGGTAGGCTCAATCTCTCTCTTCTTTCCCACTCAAGACAGGAGTTTCTAAGACTAGTTCACACAGAGCAACTTCTTACCCACCTCTGACGTCTTTTCCTTCCCCTCCTCACCCCAAACCTTCACCACCAGTCAAGGACCAGCCAATTTACCTGATTTGTAAGACTTTGAGTCAGAAAGGACATTCTAAAAAGTATATCCTGGTTGCTACTCTTAGTAATGAAGGCAGGACCTGCAGGCGTAATTTCCAGGGCCAGAGTCCCCACTCCACTGTGGACTAGCTAGGTGAGGCTGGGCAAGTGATGACACTGGTGTGCCTCAGTTTCCCCAGCTGCAAAATGGGTGTAAGGCAGGAACTCTGAGAACTCTTTACCAAAGGCCATGTTGACACTCCACCCAGTCGGTCATCTTGTGGAATGTTCTGGAACTCCTGTGAGGAGCCCCGGTCCACGGAGCCAATCCCTTTGAAATCCTGTGTTTGCTGTGACTGCCCAGATAGATGTCTTGGGGGTCCTCTGAAGATAGGCCAGCTCAGAGTCATTGGACAGGCACATGTGGCTCTTACCAGGGAGGAATCAAATCAGAAGCATTCAAACCCTGCCTCTGGTCCCCCGCTCCTGTGTAACCTTCAGCATGTCTCTTGCTGCTTCCAGAAGAGCGTGAGGATGGAGGGGCGCATGCAAGCGTGAGGGGCCATGCTCAGGGTGCATCTCCTCGGCAGCATCTCACATGAGTGACCTCTTCTCTGCTGGCTGCTCCCCAGCAGCTCCCACATCTGCAGGACGCGGCTTTCCTGTGGGGCTGCTGTCGTCTGGGTAACAGATGAGCCTCTTCGCTTCTCAGTGTGGCTAGATCTTCCCTTTGGCGCTGCCTTGGAGGTCCGGATCTGGCATTCGATGGCCTCTTTAGCCCAGCTCTAATGTTCCTGCCATCAAACAGCTCTCTGGGTCGAACTCATAATCAATGTTCAATAAAGACTTATTAAATGACCAACACAGAAGTGGAGCGGGAGCAGACGGACCTAGGATATTTACCGGCTACATAAACTTCAGTTCCCTGGGAAGAACTGAAATGGGGCCTGGAGCCAGAGGGTCACTGCAATTGTGGGTTCGGTTCAGTGAAGAATGCAGAGAGCAGTAACGCTTTGCGTGCCAAGCACTTGCACGTATGTGTTATTATTTAGCAAGAACTTTTACATTCCATTGGGTCCATGGAACTGATAGGCAAATCTGAAACACAGACATGTAAAACATATCACTCAAGCACCCCCTGCCCCCAGAGATGTACTTAAAGAGCAGGAAAAATCATTATTGAGTAGGCATTTGTGAACAAAAGAAGGTTATACGCAGTCAGTCTTCAGGATTCACAGATTCTGTACTTGTAAATTCAGCTGTTCGCTACAATTTCTTTGTAATCCCAAAGTTAAGACTCTCGGTGCCTTTGCTGTCATTCATGGACATTTGTAGACTGGGGAGAATGTCTGTTTGCCTAATGTGCACATTCCTCACTGAGGTTGAATAAGGCCATGTCCTGCCTTCTTGCTTCAGTCCTCAGAGACGCCCGGGGAGGCAGACAGCAGGTGCAAGCGGTGTAGTGTGACGCGCTCAGTTCTGGGCCCAGCTAAATGGTGTTCTCATGCCAACTCTGGGACCTGTTAGTGGGCAGCCCCAGGCAAGTCACTTAGCACTCTGGGCTTCGTCTTACATTATCTCTATTTTTAAAAAGAAATAGAATCAATCAGGACAAGCTGTTTTAGGGTTTAAGATCATAATCTAGGTGAGCGATGTGTGTGTGTGTGTGTGTGTGTGCACGTGAGGAGACACACATTTTTCTTCTACGAGCAAAATTTAAGTATTCACTCATTCAGTGTTTGCAGCAATTTTATAAATTTGAACAGCCAAGAGCAATGAAAATCGACGGCATTATTCTCATATTTGTATGAGAAGGGAAGACAAAGGAGTTCAGGAAAGAGGCACTAAGAGGTGGAGAGCGGAGGCACCCTGGAGCCAGGCACTGGCAAGTAGGGGCTCTAGAAACTTTCTGAGAGAAACTTTTATCTTCAAACAATTCTCACAAGTACATTTCCAAGTAAAGTGAGCCGCAGCTCTCAGTCAAAAACACAAACATTTTGGAGAATAAAGGCACCAAGAATGAACAAGGGAAAAGGAACCAAAAATATATTAACACTAGAAATATTTAGCAGTTTGTTAAAATATTTACATTTATATATTTGAGGAAATGGAAGGCGAGCTTTAAAATATGAATGTGAAGCAAATACGTTTGGGGGGAAAATCTAACAATTTTTTTCAATGAAAATTCTAATAAAAACAAATCTGTGTTCACAAATGAAGTGGAAAACTAGAAACAGAAAAAGTGAATAAAAACTGAACAAGAGCATTAGAGAAATTATTCATAACAATGCAAAGATCAGCAAGAGATTAAAAGTTGAGTAAGATCAACACAAACGCATCTAATCCACATCCTACTGGGAGGAAATAGGGAGAATGAGGAAATCCAAGATTTCAGATGATAATGGTGAAGAACATTCTGCAATTGTTGAAAGTCCAATCTGTAGACCCAGGTCTTTCAAAGAACTACAAGCAAATATAAGGAAAGGAACATGTAAGGGAAAAAGTAAGGAAATAGTCACCTCATCGGGAGCTGCAGAGCTCCAAAGAAAAAGGAAAGAAAAGTTCTGACTCTTTTTGTTGCTTTCAGGAGCAGCAGTGAAAAAGCCAGAAGACAAGAGGACAAGACCGTAGTTTTGGTACTAAAATTAAAGAACTTTCAACTCTTAACATAGGAGCCAGAATAATCATTGCAACAGCTCGGCTAAATGGCTCCTCATGGTGCTCAGGCATTCCCGGGGCCCCAAGTCCCACCTCTGACCTCCTCAGACGCTTTCCCTCCTGCACTTTGTTCCGTCAAGTGTGTCAAGTACACCCTCCCCTTGGTCCTGCTCTTCGCTCCACAGAAATGCCCCTCTGATATCCACATGTGTCTGCACACAGGTCCTGGCCTCGGAGGGCCGCTCTGACCACCCCGCCTCCTACTGCACTGGGCAGCCCCAGGCATTTGAGACCCCGTTGTCCTGCTCCACTTTCCTTTTTGACATGGGGTTTCACTTTGTAGTGTGCAAGATGTTGGATTTGTCTATTTTATTTAACAATCTTACCCTCTCTTCTAGAATGGCAAGTCTACAAGGACAGGAAGTTTTTGAGATTTTTTGCTGAGATGTCCGGAATGTCTAGAAGGGGCCTTGACATGTGGTATGTTACTACATACATATCTGCTTGAAGGAATGAATTAATTCTGTACTCAGCATGAGTGGGGAATAAAGACATTTTCAGATAAATAACAAGTCAGCCAAACCTTTATGAGATGAAATTAGACTGTACTTGAGGAGTGAACATGATCTCCAGTAAAAAATACTGAGATGCAAAAGGAATGAGAAGCAAAAATAATTATAAATTAAAGCTAAAAATAAGGCTTGGCTTTATAAAATGATCAAAAGTGTTCTGTAAATTATAAGAGGAGAGATTTCAGTTAAAGAATTCTAGGGTTCTCGTATTTGCCAGGAGGAGGAAATAAATTACCTTTAGAATTTATTAAGTATGCATATTAAAATAATTAGCATCATGACTAAAATAAAAGACATATAATTCAAACAAATGGGGACAAGGTGGTAGAATGAAATATAAAAGGAAAGAAGCCACTCCCCCTCCCCCAAAAACACTTCCCTCAATCATGGTAGGTTATATTCTTGCTCAGCAAGTAATTGCTGTCTACCCTGTATTCCAGGGAGGAGTAGATTTCCCCCTTGACACTGAGCTGGAGCTCGATCATGTGACTTGCATTAGCCAATGGAACGTGGTAGCCAAAGACAGAGCTGTTACATATCAGGCATGATTTGACTGTCTCTTGTCTTCTGCTACTACCCCCCCCACCAACCCCCACCCACTCAGAGAGCCTCTGAGGCCTCTGTCAGGTCCCTGTGAGAATATAGTTGCATCTGACTCACCATATGAATAAAGAGAAGACCTGGCAGACTGTAGCCAACTCAGACTCAAGAGTGAGAAAGACATTTTTGTTGTTGTAAGTCCCTGGACTTGGGGGTTGTCTGTTAGGCAACACCATTGCAGCAATACCTAATTAATACACAGATCAAAAGGAGACAAGAAAAGAGTGGGAGCCAAGATACAGAAAATTAAGGTCAAATAAGAAAATAGAATAAGATGGTAGAAATAAACTCACACTATCACTCATTATTAAAATATACACGGACCAAACTTTTAAAGCTAAAAGACAAAGACTGTCACGCACTGAAATAAAATCCAACCATACATTCTTTACCAGGGATATACCAAAAGCATAAGGACACAGAAAGACTGAAAAAAAGTTCTAGACAAATAAAAAAAAGAGAGAAGTGGGATGTCTATATTAATGTCTAAAAAATAGGCTTTAAGGTCAAAGTATTCTGAGACAAAGAGGTCAAGGGAAAATTTTTTAAAAACAGCTAGTGCACCAGAAGAGTTAAAAAAAAAAGTTCTCATCTTTAGACGTTAAAAATGCAGCCTCGGGCCCTCCCTGGTGGCGCAGCGGGTTAAAGCACAGCACTGAGAATCTGAAGCCACTTCCGCAAGAGTTCGATTCCCGCCTGCCGCCTGCCCGGAGGAGACCACATGGCGAGCCAGACCTCTCCTGACCCGCCCGCTGCTCCCCTCAGCAGTGTACTTCGTAGATCTGCCTGTTCTGCTCCCCACTCTGTCTCTGGTGAAGCTTCTCACCGCCCCTGAGCCTCTGGCCTGTACCCCAGTTCTGTATGCACAAATAAATAAATCTTAAAAAAAAAAAAAAAAAAAAATGCAGCCTCGGGCCCTCCCTGGTGGCGCAGCGGGTTAAAGCACAGCACTGAGAAGCAAAAGCCACTTCCACATGAGTTCGATCCCCGCCTGCCCTGGAGGTGACCACATGGCGCCTCTCCTGGCCCGCCCGCTGCTCCCCTCAGCAGTGTACTTCTCAGTCAGCCTGTTCTGCTCCCCACTCTGTCTCTGGTGAAGCCTCTCACTGCCCCTGAGCCTCTGGCCTGTACTCCAATTCTGTGTGCACAAATAAATAAATCTTAAAAAAAAAAAAATGCAGCCTCGACTGTTTAAAGCAAGAATTGACAGTCAGTAGTGGAGGCAGTAATGGAAATCCAGCATTACACTGGGACATGTACTCAGTACTTACAACACAACTGAAATTAAATAGCTAACAAAAAAGAAAGTATTTCAACAATCTAGTAGTATGCATCACAAGCTTGATCAACTTGAGAACATTATGCCCAACAACAGGGAAATATTTTTTCAAGGATACACAACTATTTACAAAAGTGATTATGTGTTAGCTCACAAAGCTAGCGTCTACAGATTTCAAAAGATATGTATCATCAAACTATAGTCTAGGACCAGAGTCAAATTAATTTAGGAATCAATGATAAACAGATAGCTAGAAAAACAGCATCCATTTGCAAACTAAAAGAGAAAAACTTCTCAATCCACATGCCAATCAAAAAACATCCATATTCATTAGCTGGAATACTATAGAGAATAGAAACAAATTAAATATAGCTACACACATCAATGTAAATGAATCTTCAAACAATATTTAGCAAAAGAAGAAAGTCATAGAAGAATGTATGCAGTATGATTCCAATTATCTTAAGGTCACAGACAAGCAAAACAAAACCATATATTATTTAGGGATATAGTAGGTGGTTTTAAAGAGAGCAAAGGGGTAATTAACCTGAAATGTGGAGCAGTGGTTACCCCTGGGGCCACAGGGAGCTTCTAAGGTTCTAGTCATTTTCTAGTTCTTAAACCAAGGGGTGAGTACTTGGGTGTTAAGTGAATGTTTACCATATAAACTGTACCCCCACAGTGAATCCGTTCTGTGTGTAGCTGATATATTTCACAAAAAACCTCACAAGTGGAACTTCTCTGTGGTCGGGAGCCCTCGTCTGGCCGGAGGATGGGCGTGGCTCTTGGGAATAAAGAGTTTCTTTCTAAATAGATAAATCAGGAGGGCCACAAAACTTGGCTTGGCTCGTCAGTGGGAAAAAAAAGCTGGTCCTGTTGAATTTGGGATTCCCCAGCTGGTATTCATTTCAGGAGACAGCCTGGGCGCCATTACTGTCTCTCATTTGCTGAGACAAATTCCCCACAAATAAGGGCGTTTTTCCATCTTGAGCTGCTGTTTCAGCAGCTGCTATCGTGGCATCTTCTTTCTTGCCGAGGGCCCTCTAGGGCCCTCTTGCTTTTCTGCTTCTGCTTCTCCTTCTCCTAGGGCTGCAGGGCAGCGGGAGGCGCTTCCCACGGTGCGCGAATCCTGCCTGGACCAGCAGCAGGGTGGTGTGGTCTCTGCTCACACACCTCCCCTGACAGGGAGCTCACTCCCCCATTCAGTTCGAACCCCAGGCTAACAGCTGGGGCACCTCCTCCTTGCTGGTGGCTCAGCAGTCTGGGATCTGGGTATCCTGCAGGTGATTGTGGACAGCGCCCGGGTCCTCTTTTCCCCTGCCCTCAAGTCGTTCTGGGAAAACTTTAGCTTCTGTTTCTTTCCCACATCACTGCTGACATGTCTGACAGCTGCCCGCTCCCTCCTGTGCACATACAGATGTGAAACCCTCCAGGGAACTCCAGGGAAATGGTCCTTAGAGGTCTTTGTAGAATGTAGAATGTGGGGATGTGGTGGGGGATGGAGCCTGTGGGGGGGGGGGGATGAGCCCGGGGCCTGGAGGGAACTGGGGGCAATGGTCAAAGGACAAAATCTGCTCTCTGAGGCTGCAGGGCGCGACCGGCCTGCCAGCAGGAACTCCTCTGAGGTTCTGTGGAGACCAGATCATCCGTCCCCCTGCTCTGCACCCAGTGAAGACCTTGCCCCCCCCCTTCACACCACCCCTAAGCCCCGCCCATGCACAGGCTCTCTCTCACACCATCCCCATGGCAGCTCCCTTTGGGTCACCCTTGCCAGCCCATCCCCCCCAACACCTCCCAACTATCAGGCCTCCTCATTAACCAGAACTTGACCCCTGAAATTAGTAAAAAAAAAAAAAAAAGTATATGAATTAAATTTTAATAAAATGTGAAAATGCACATAGGTTTTAAAAAGTTATCCAGTCTTCTGCTCCCTCCTCCCCACCCATGTCCCCTTCTTCAACAATGACCACTGATTACTACTTTGTTTTCCCTCCTTCCTGGAACCTACCTTCCTAGCGCTGAGAACAAGCTCACATGACTTATATCTGAGTTGCAGGCAACAGAAGCCAAGTCGGGGTAATTTAAGTAGAAAGAACATGTATTGGAAGTGTATCAGGAGAGTAACAATGTCAGTGGGAGGCAGTGTCTCCCCACAGGAGACACCCAAGTCAAGCCCCAACCTTGGCCTGGTGAAGACCCTGCAGGGCCCACTCGCGGCAGCCCGTGGCTCCTGCACCCTGATGAAGGACACTGAAGCCATCCCTGACTCTTCTAGAAGCCGAGGTTCTGCCCTGCTCGCTGTAGTCTTGCTGGAACACAATCTGCGCAGAGACTGTTTCTCATCCCCTGCCTTTTGTGCCACCGTCTGAGCCAGTCCGTTGATCGACTGAGCCCACCGAACACCTGACACTGGCCAGGACCTGACCCTGACTGCCCCGGACCCTGGCCGTGAGGCGAGCAGGAAAGGGGCCTTTGGCATTGCCCCTTCCATGGGAGGAGGGGACTCCCCAACCGCAGGGGCCGAGGCGAGTGGCTGGTAGGGTGACCTATATCTGGTGTTGCTATTTCTTGCTTTATCAGTTTTAGATATCTGATGACTTCCTCTCCAAGGCTGAAAATTTAACTTGTTTATCTCCTCTGGCCCCTCTTCTTCCAACACAGACACCCCTGTTTTTAATTACTGTATTATTTATCTTCAGAACTTTAATTGCTTCATCAGTTACTAACAACGGGGGCATCTGCCACTCTTTGCTCTGCCCCCACCCCCCCGCCAGCCACCAGTCGTCCTGTTTCATGGTTGTGCTGAAAAAATATCCACTTTAGTCTTAACTAAGCCGTCTAGCTTTGTCGATGGGCCGATTATGCAGTTGCAAGTGAATATTCTATCGCTGTGTAAATAGCAAAATAGTAAATAGTGTGATACAGAGTCCTCACTTCAAAACCCAGTGGCCGTCTGTGAATGATTTTTTCATTGAAGTCTAGTTTTAATTGTTCTGGAAGTTTCTTAGTGCTGTTCTTTTGCCGATATTGTATCTTTAGCACTTTTGATGTTGCAGGGGAAGGAATACTATCAACTCTATGGGGTTCCCCCACTCTCCTGCACCCCTTCTAACTCATGCTTGCTACTCATCATCCTCTTTGCTTGTGGGAACCCTGACATTGACTGCTCCTTTGTTATCACCCCTAGACTGGAGCTCCTGTTGTCGGTTTGGGCTTCTTTCTTGGCTTATTCACTTTCCCCCTCAGGGTGGGGGTATGGGAGGTGGGAGGTGACAAACTTGCTGAGACTTTGAAGGTCTAAAGAATGACCTAATCCCACCTGGGGTGATTGCTAGTTTGACTGGGTCTTGAATTCAAAGTTAAAAATAATTGCCCTGCAGACAGAGGAAGTTTGCTCCATTAACTTCTGTTAGACGGTGCCGGGGGTGAGAGCTGTGTGGCCGGTGGAGTGCTGTTTCTGTGTAGGAGAGACTGGCTTCTGACTGTCCTCCAGAAACAGGCACCTGCTGAAGCCTCACTGTGATGTCTCTGCCAGTTTCATTTCACTGTTTTGGATGCTCAGCCGGGTAGAAACTGAAATGTATGGCATTGGTTCTAGGAGTTTGTTTCCTGTGTGTCTTTGATAATATATTCCCTTCCATATTCTCTGGTTTCTCTTTCTGAAGCTTCCAGTTTAGGTATTGGGTTTTCTTAATTGGCCTTCTTCATAGAATTTTATTTTTCATCTTCCACCTCTCTCTTCCCCCACCCCCCATTTTTTAGGAGTTTAAGTTTTATTACACTAAGACATTCTAGAAAACATTTTTTAATTTTCCTAGAGTTTGGTTTTTGTGTACTTCTTGAGTCCCTCTGGGGTTGCTAATTGGAGTTTTTGTTAAGATGATTCCCCAATTCCTCAATTCAGTGTGTTTCCTTTGAGGGCATTTTTTGCAGGGTAAATTTTATTTACATAGAATACACATGAGTTAAAAGCCAGAAATAACGGACATTCAAACCAGTATAAGTCTCAGTTTTCTGGACTCTTCCACGCCCCCTTTATCTTTGTCCATTAGCTGTCCAGATCTTTGCTGAGGTCACCTCTTTCTTGCAGTCTCTTGCTAAAGTTAGCCCTTAGGAATCAGCCCACATGACACTGCCTTTTCCCACCCACGTCCCATAAAGCTACCCATGCTCTGAGCACATGGCCTCCTACCTTCTGATGCACCATGGACCAAACCTCAGCAACATTATTAGTCAAAGCTTTGCCGATCCCCATTTCCCATCCTGGGCCGCCACTGGGCTGATTTCTTTCACCTGAGATTAGTTGTGCTGCTTTTGAGCTTCAGATAAAAGAATTCGTGCATTGAGTGTGCTTTGGTGCCTGGCTCCTTTTTGTCATGGCAGTGACTGGAAGCCTTGCTGCTGGGGAGGAGGGGAGTTGCTGAGCTGCGCTGCCCAGTCTGCATGTTAGAGGTTCTGAGAGGCTTGAACAGTCCAGGCTCTGACACCCAGGTGAGCAAGCATCAGCGAGCCCCCGGGGTCAGTGGGCTGTGAGTGCCTCCTGTTACCCAGTAGGATCTGTGTACCTGCTGGTGCAAGGCTGGACCCTGAAGAGGGTTAAGGGTGCGTGGGGCAGGGTTAGGATACAGGGAAAGGGCTGGTGCTCACCTGGCGGTGGGGTGTGCGCGCGTGTACAGCAACTAGGAGGTGAGCCTGACGCCAGGTCCTTACACTGAATGTATTCCCCTCCCCCGCCCCCCCCTACCCCGGGGTGGAAGCTTCGTGGGCAAAGGTGGGGCTTGGGAGCTGCGGTTGGTGGGTGGGGGGTGGGCTGAGAGCTCCGGGCTTACAGGGTGGCTCCTGGTTCTCTTTCTCCTTTCCTGTCATTCCTACCTGGTGTCTGCCTTTGCCCAAAGCATCCGTGGCAGTGGGTCTCATTCCTGAGAGGATGTCAGACTTCTGAGAGGTCCTTGAAGCAGAGGTGACTGAGCTCTATCCTCAGCACGTCAGATTCTGCAGGCTGGGGTGGGGCCCTGAGAATCTGCATTGCTAAGAAGTCCCAGGCAATGTTGATGTTGCTGGTCCAGGGACCACACTTCAAGATGCACCAGTTTACTGAGTAGGGGGGTCCGCAACCCCACAGTTCTAGGTCTCCTTTGAAGATGGCAAGGTAGTAGCAGGCCCCTCATCACCTCCTTGCTCCTCTTTGCTCAGACTGCTTTTCCCACCACAAATGCCCTTTCTTTCTCTCCAACTCAACACCTGTCCTTGTAGTCCCGGTGTGAGTGCCCCCCCCCCGCAGGGAGCTTCTGGGCCCCCACCCCTGTCCTTTGTGACCTTTCCTGCCTGCCTTCTCATCATCCCGGCTTGGGCAGGTCACAAAACACGATCTATCCATGTGCTGGGATATTGTTTGACCATAAAAAGGAATGAAGTGCTGTTATGTGCTCAACATGTACAAGCCTTAATATTATGCCGGGGGCCCTCCCTGGTGGCGCAGCGGGTTAAAGCACAGCACTGAGAATCTAAAGCCGCTTCCGCATGAGTTTGATTCCCACCTGCCCCGGAGGTGAATACATGGCGCGGCAGACCTCTCCTGACTCGCCCGCTGCTCCCCTCAGCAGTGTACTTCATCAGTTGGCCTGTTCTGCTCCCCGCTCTGTCTCTGGTGAAGCTTCTCACCGCCCCTGAGCCTCTGGCCTATACCCCAGTTCTGTATGCACAAATAAATAAATAAATCTTAAAAAAAAATATATTATGCCGGGGAGAGAAACCAGTCCCAGAGGACCATGAGCTGGATAACTTCACTTATCTGAAAGGTCCAGAATAGGCAAATCCATAGAGAGAGTGCCAACCGTGGTTGTCAAGGTCTTGGAGGGTGGAGGGTAGGAGAGGTTAGAGGGCAACTGTGAATGGGTTCAGGGTCTCTTTTGGGGGTGATGGAGATGTTCTAAAGTTGACTGTAATGGTCGCCCAGCTGTGACTGAACGGAAAGCCTTGAGTGGCATACTTCAAATGGGTGAATTGTGTGGTACGTGAATTAAATCTTAACAGAACTGCTTCCAGAAAAAGGACAGGAGTGTGGACTGTGTCGCCCGAGGCCCCAAGGGGCCTGCTGTGGCCCCCTGGGCCGGTGGCAGCTCCGGGGACGCACTCAGAGGAGCCAGCAAGTTTGCTGCGTGTGCTCGGGGAAGCTGTGCCTCTCGGAGCCTCCCTCTGCCCCGGCTCCCCCAGGAGCCATGAGAAGTAAAGCAAGAGGCAGCAGAGCACGGAGGAGCCAATGGTTCCGTGGAAGAATTCTGCCTCGGGTCTGCAGCCCAGACCCTGGCAGCATGGGGTACCCCAGCCTCTTGCTGTCGGTGATGGCAGCCACCCCACCATGTCTTTCAGCGTCCCAGAGCCCAGGGTTGGGTTCCAAGACTGCAGAGAATGGAAACAAATCACCGATGAAAAGCCCTGGGATGTTGGCGGTACGAGGCTCATTCAGTGTAACTTGCATCCAGAGCGATTCTGCCAGATCTTTTTTTAGATGATGTTTTCTTAACAACCTACAGAGAACTTCAGTCTCCTCCCCTTCTAATCCCCTGCTTTGCACAAACATGAAATTAATCTTCTAAATACCCAAGCCGGTTCCAAAAAGAAGTGAGCAGGGAGAGGGGAGGCCCCACCCTCCATCTTCAGAGGTCTCAGTCTGGTTGGACTTGCAGGCACCTGTCACTCCATAACGCCCTCCGCCGAGCCTGCCGTCACAGTCGTCTGCTGTGCCCATCTCCAGCGCCGGAGCTCACCCCCTCCACGGGCTGCCTCTGCTGTCGGAAATCGCTGTCTAAGACAAAATTCTCCTTGGCCTCTGCTCTTTTTTGCACTGCTGCCTGGGGCCCAGCTTTGCCTCTGGGGACTTTGGGGCCATCACCACCTGCGCTGAGCGTGCTGTCGGTCAGTCTAGGCATCAGCATGGAACCTTCACGTCTGGCCCTTATGGGTGCGTCACGCCAGTGTCGGGAGTTCGGTCCCTATATATCCCCTAAGCTGAGCGCAACTGTGCAGCGAACAGCACATACTCGCCCGCGGCCCTGCCTCAGGGCCCCTCCTCGGCCATCATGGCAATGGCCGATTCAGCATTTGTGCTGGATGGAGTGATCGCACTTGGTTTCTAGAACCGCCCCCCGCCCCCGGTGATGCAGTTTCCCTAAAGTGAAACTTGAAGTCCAGGTGGCCAGAGGTGGGAAAGCCAGACACAGCGGTGCCAGCGGCTCTCACTGGTCCCCTCGTTTCCTCCGTGGCTCCTGCCCCTGACCCAGTCTGCTCCTCAGGAGGCCTGGACCCTGCTGGCTCACAGTGACCGGCTGCCACTGGTGCCCAGCTCTGATCCCAGAGGACATGACAGCTCTCCCGAGATGTCCAGCAATGTCAACACCTGCTGTGCCTCCCACCCCCACAGCCAGACCCTCCTGGCCTCCGGACTGTGCCATGCACTGCCGTTCACCCTGACCTTTCCAGGGCGCCTGGTGACTGCACAGCTCCTCCCCGGAGGTGGGAAGCCTGATGCCTAGGAAATAACAACTCACTGTGCTGTTTCTCTGAGTCCAAAGTCACTCACCCGTTACCAAGCAGGTGGGGGGCAGCCTGGATGCCTGCTCGCCTCCTCAGCTCCCAGCTAATTGTCCCCCACATTCTGTCAGCTCTACCCCATTACTTTTCTAATTGACACCCTCAATGGAGCCCCCACCCAGGCCCCTAGCACCTCTTGCCTGCACTATTTTATCAGCCTGTTCTTTTTTCAGCTCCGTGTCTGGCCAGTGTTTGCTTCACTTTTCTCTCTACCCCTAACCTATCTGGGGCTCCCAGTCATGCATATTACCAGTGCCCTTACCTGGGGTCAGGCCCCCCTACCCCATGGCACTTCACCTTCACAGACAAATCTCTGCCATTTCTGTGTGCCAACAACACCAGAGGTGTCCTCTGCTGAGTGCTTCCAGCCCCCACCCAGGGGACAGTGAGAGGGAAAGGCGGGGCCCTGAATCTTCCTCCCTCTGGGTCAGGAGACTTTCTACTCGTCCTTTAAAACCTCGCTTCCGTGTCTCCTCTGCTTGTTTGTTCCTTGGGTCACATCCTCCCCACGGGCCCTAGGTAGAACCTTCTGGATCTTCTGGGTGCCACGGGATACCCATGCCCTTGTCCTGGCCAGACAGTGGTCCTTGTCCTCCACTTTCTGCGACCGGCCAGTAGACAGGCACTGGGTCTGATCCACTCCTGCATCCTGGTGTGGCCACCACGGCTCAGAGCCGGCCCCTCGGAAAGGCTGGGACCTGTGTGCCGGGCGGTGAGGGATGAGGAGCAGAGGGGAGCCCCCCGTTGACTCCAAAGGGCGGTGATGGCGCTGCCCCGGCTCAGAACACCGAAGGGCACACTCTCCCGGCACGTCCCCAGTTGGGCGGCCTGCTGCCTTGCCAGGAGCCCGAGTCAAGCTGGCTTCTGGGCAGCGTGGGTTGCCGCCTGCCTGAGAGGAGGCCCAGGAATGAGGCATACAAAGAGGGGCCTGCCTCAAGGCAAGAGGTGCCGACCCAGAGCGCCCCCCAAACCATCGTCCTCCCCTTCCCAGCGCCCACAGCCAGCAGCAGCACTGCCAATAATGGGCGCCCCGCTGTGAGTCAGTTTACAGGACAGCCTCAGCCCACAGTTGCCGCAGGTCGCAGGCCCAGGGCGAGGGTTACTGAGTGCCCGCTCCGCAGGGGTGGAAGCTGAGGGTTAGCCAGAGCAAGGCCTGTGTCTGCGTCTCTCTTGGTCACGCCCCGGGATTTCAGCACCTGTTAGGACAAGGTTAGCGGAGGTGACCTGGGCTCGGGAGCCAGCAACTCAGGCCCTTTACTGAGGTCTAAATTGGTGCCCCCCACCACGTCTCCATGGGGGGCAGGCAAGTCCCTTTTCTCAGCCTCAGTCTCCTCATCCACAGAATGGGAATAACAAAATCCAGCTGTGGGTTTTGCCCAGAGCCCACACGGGCAGTGACTTGAAGCCATGCTGAATCTGTATATCCATACAGATACATACTGTATAACCATGGTGCAGGGTTCCCTAGGCCTCAGTTTCTCTGGCCCAGGCCCTCTTCCTCCAAGGCAGTTTCAGGAGACCTCTCACTCACGTAGACCTCTGGAACACCCTTTGCTCAGAGAAGGAGCAGAGCCAGGCAGATGTTAGGTGGGTAGTGGCGGTGGTGGTGCAACACCCTGGGCCCCAGAGGGGTTCTGTCGGCTGGTCTGGGCTGGCCGGTTCTGCCAAAACTGTGCCTGGGATGGGAGGCTCTGAAGCTGAGTTTTTTTTTTTTTTTTTTAAAGATTTATTTATTTGTGCATACAGAACTGGGGTACAGACCAGAGGCTCAGGGGTGGCGAGAGGCTTCACCAGAGACAGAGCGGGGAACAGAACAGGCAGATCGACGAAGTACACTGCTGAGGGGAGCAGCGGGCGGGTCAGGAGAGGTCTGCCACGCCATGTGGTCACCTCCGGGGCAGGCGGGGATCGAACTCATGCGGAAGTGGCTTTAGCTTCTCAGTGCTGTGCTTTAACCCGCTGCGCCACCAGGGAGGGCCTGAAGCTGAGGTTTTAACGGGTGAGTAGAAATTCTCCAGACCCAGAGGGAGGAAGATTCAGGGCCCCGCCTTTCCCTCTCACTGTCCCCTGGGTGGGGGCTGGAGCGGGAGGCCGGACACATAGTGGTGACTGAAATAGACTCTGAAGCTAGATCGCTGGTCCCATCTGGACTCCTCCACGTCCCAGGCTGTGCCTCTACTGCTCTGTAAATGGGGCACCAGCAGCACCCCCTCAGAAGGTGTTGCTTGAGGGTTACTTGAGTTACTGTATGTGCTAGACAGAGATACAAGTTATGTTGTTTTCCTGAGGCCCGCAGGAGATTCTGGGGGTAGATCTATGTTCTCCAGCCCTGGCCTCCACTCGACCTTTTCTCTGGTGACCTAGGACCTGCTGCCGCCATCGGAGCCTTTGATCACCATGTCGGGCAGCCACGGGAGCTAGCTGGGACCCCGGTGCCAGGGAATTTGGTGGCAGGAAGCCCTGTTCTGACAAAGGCGGCGGCTGGTGGAAGCCGCTCCTGGACTGGCTGACGCTTGACTTGGGCTGTCATGTGCGCTTTTATCAGAATAAACAGGTTTTGTTGTGCATTTCACAATCTTAGCATCTTTAATTTATCGCACAACAAATTGGAGAGGATTTAGCATGTATTTAATTAATTTGACGAAAATAGTTCAACAACTGTAAACAAGGCTGCGGAAACACGCTTCCTGGGAAGCGGCACCCGGACTCCTCCAGGGCCTAGGGAGGTGAAGGCTGGAGGCTGTGCTGGCACTTCTGTCTCTGCAAGACAGAAGAGGTGGCACAGGCTCGGTGCCAGGACGAAGGGCCACGGTGCCCACCTGGAGCAGGGGTTGGCAAGGGGTCTGGGGACGGTGCAGGCAGGCCCTGGCGCCTGCTTCCTCCTGCTGCAGGGGTGCAGCAACCCCCTCTCCCACCCCTGGGGGCTCCAGAAACAGCAAGGGGGAGCTACTTTGCAGCTGGGAGGGTGCTGATGTTATCTGCTGCCAGGCGGCCCCTGAAGTTCTGGTTCTTGGAGGCGGCACTCAGGCACCCTCTCTCCCAAGGAGTATTGAGTATCCGCCAGGGCCTGATTCCAGTTGGAGCGACTGACCCCGGCCTCCAGCCGTGGCACAAACAAGCGAGGGGGTTGCGTGTAACATGAGGAAGCTCGTGTCTGAGACCAGAGCTCCATGATGCTCTCCACAGCACGGTGTCTCTCTGCTCAGCCTCATCCTCAGCTCCACCTCTGGAGCCCCGCTGGCCTTGAGGGAGATGCTATAGCTCCAGGCGCCACAGCCATGGGACACAAAGGAAAAGGGGAAATGCAAAATGGCCCCTGCTGCTGAGTCTCCCTCTGAAGCTGCTTCCTGGACCAGACCAGCATCTGCGCCTCCCACAGGCAGGGGTGAGATTCTACCCCATGTGGAGAAAGGAGACTGCGGAGGGGCGTTCAGGGTCAGGGTTAGGAAGGACTGAGAGGTGGCGGGTTCCGGGTGGGGCCGCAGAGCCCAGCCTGCCCCCCGAAGTCTAGGTTGAGGCAGGACCTACCCCCTGCCCAGCAGCAGGGAGAACTGGGGTCTTGCCCTTTGCAGTGGGGGTCCCTGGATAAGAGCTGTGTGTCATGCCCATGGAGTTCCCAGCTCCGCTTGATCTGTGACAACTTCTCTGGGCTCAGAACCCCTCTGCCCGCCACTGCCTGGGGCACACTGGACAGAAACCCTGAGGTGATGCCTGATGATGTCGCCTTCTCTGGGTCATCCTTTGGGGTGGGTGGGACCTGTGGCTTTTTTTTTTAAGATTTACTTATGCTTACAGAACTGGGGTACAGGCCAGAGGTGCAGGGGCAGTGAGAGGATTCACCCGAGACAGAGTGGGGAGCAGGACAGGACGACTGATGAAGTACACTGCTGAGGGGAGCAGCGGGTGGGTCAGGAGAGGTCTGCCACGCCATGTGGGTCACCTCTGGGACAGGTGGGGATCGAACTCATGCAGAAGTGGCTTTAGCTTCTCAGTGCTGTGCTTTAACCCGCTGCGCCACCAGGGAGGGCCCTGTGGCTTTCTTTTAACTCAATATGGCACAAGTGATGGGAAAACATGCCCCTGATTACCTGCTGTCTAGAAGAGTTTGTCTTAGCAGACCAGAGAGACCCTCATCGTTGGCAAGGGAATGACACTGGAGACGGCCGTGGGCAAGGAACTGTGGGACCCTCTGCCATCTGGGCAGCCCCCCAGAGAGCCAGTAAAAAGCGCTGGTCATAGTGACAGACACACAGTGGCGGCCACATTAATGAGCCTGGGAGTGGATTCTTCCCCAGTCAAGTCTCCGGATGAGAATGTAACCTGTCAACAGCTTGACTGTGAGGCTGAGCAGTGACTCAGCCAGCAGTGAGCAGGAAAGTGAGGTAATAAATGTGTGTGTGTTGTCTTAAGCCACTTCACTAGTCTCACACAGCCATAGGAAACCAGTTCAGGAGGCAGCAGGGAGAGAACTGCCCTCTGGGCAGCTGTCCTGCACCTGTCCGTACTTAAACTCCTTGAGGGCGGAATCCCCCTGTGTAAGGGGATTACTGGAACTCTCTGGTGGTTGAGATCTGAGGTCTCTTTGGCACGGCAGCTGGCACGTAGTAGGGACTAGAATAGAGTAGGTTGCTCCCCCAAGCGCTATGTGGTTTGGGGAAACTGGGCCGTGCTGTTACACTTGAGTGTTAGCACTTGCTTCTGTTAATAGGACTTAGAGTTTTCAAAGAAGCTTCCTACTGGGCGGGTGAGCAGGAGCTATCCAGTGGCTCCTGGTAACCAGGTACACAGAGCACCTGGGCAGGTGGCAAATGGAGCCAGGTCTCTCTGGTTCTGCTCCTGGCTGCAGGGTCCTAACTCCAGAAACCAGGGGCCACCTAACACAGGGAGCCTCTGCTCCTTGTGCTGATGGAACATGGAGGGAGGGGAGGTCAGGCCAGGTGCAAGTATGTGGGGGAGACAGACTCGCGACCTGGCTTTGAGGGGCTTGCAGGAGAAAGGTGTGGGCTGGGCTGTGGCGGCTGAGGCTATCAGGTCCAGGGTGCGATGCACATTCTGGGGAGGGCCTCTGAGGGCCTTGTTTATCAGCCTCTGGGGCAGACACTGGGGTCCGGCGGGGCAGCGCAGAGTCCCTAGCTCAGAATGGAGCTGCTTCTTCACTAGCTGGGTGACCCTGGACGTCACCTCGCCTCTGCTGCAAAGGGGACCCTGGCAGCTCACATGCTAGTGCTGGGGCGCAGGTGAAATGAGCCCCCCAGAGAGATCACTTGACACAGCGTCTGCCCCCCGTCAGCGCCAGTGCAGCTCCGCGGCGGGAGGAAGCCCAGTCTCTGCACCACAGCGGCCAAGCCGCAACGTTGGGCACCATAGGGGCTCGTGACGTTGTGGAAAGGCAGCGTAGGCCAGCTTCCCCTTGTTTTTCTCTTCAGTGTTACATCCTGCAGAAGATGTTGGGGTGCCCCTGAGTTAGCTAGAGTAGGCCCCACCAGCTGGGCATGTCCAGCAAAGGCTTCCCTCTCGCCAGGCAAGGCGGAGAGCAGGGGCCCCGCTACTGCTTCTTTGCCAACTCCTCACTCTCGGGGTTCAGGTGGTGGGAGGGCTGACCCCACTTGACCCTGTGTTCTGACTCACCATGGCTTCTGAGCCCACCCAGAATGACTTTCCCAACTGTCAGGTCCTGCACCCTGTTTACTCTTGGCGAATGGGACCTTCCTGTTTCTAAGAAAATGGCTTTCAATGGTAATTATCTCATGCCTTTATATAGCGTCTTTCATCCAGGTGCCTGCAGCACCCAGCTTGTTAAACTGCATCCTTAGAAGGTGCTGGGACTTCAAACAGTGGCCTCGGTTCATTGGGGCGCCTCACCGGCTCCCCACAGCGCTAGCACCCCGAGGTCAGTGCAAGCGTCTGCTGTACTTCAGTGCCCCGAGGATGGGAGGGAGCTCACCGAGAACCCCAAAGTGCCCAGCCCTGCACAGGGCTCTGAGGCTGGGCGGGAGAGGCAGGAGGCCCTTTTCCTGGTCTTCCGAGAATCTGGCCCTTCTCCCCCAGCCAGGGTGGGGACCTCCACAACCCTCTCTCAGTCCCACTCATCTAGGCCTCAGCGACTGGGCACACACTGGGTCCGGCTCAGCATTCCTGTGTGGCCTGGGCTGGGGCTGCGGGCCCACCTCCTTGTATTCTTCCCCAGGGGAAGGAAAAACCAACCAACTCAGGCTCTGTGACTCCTGTGGCTGTCTCCGCCCCCCAGCATGGGCAGCACCCACTTCAATCTCTGGTCAGGAAGGGAGACAGTCAGCGGGGAGAGAGGAGAGAAGGGAGAAGGCAAGGTTTTCAGAGTTGGTGCAGGGCTTCTGGGGCTGTAAGTCCAAAATCTGCAGGGTGAGCCAGCAGGAGCGCTGCTGTCTGACTCCCAAGGGCGTCTGCTGGGAGACACCCCCCTCGGGAAGGCCAGTCTGTGCAGTGAAGGCCTTCCCCGCCGGTGAGGCCCCCCCATGCCAGGAGAGAGCTGCTTGGATGGCGAGCAGCAGGCCTGGTGGGGGGCCGGGGAGCTCCCAGCCCCCGGGACCCCCAAGCTCTGAGCTCTCTCTTCGCTCTTTTTCCTCTGGACCCCTCTCCTCCCTGGGCTTCTCTCTGGCGTGCTCCCTCTTAGCCTCCCGGCTCTGCAGTCAGGCTGCAACCCTCCTCTTCCCCCTGCAGCTGCTGCTTTTATCCTGGCTTTGAGGCCCAGGTGCCCGTGATCACAGGTGTGCCTGCACCCACACTCCCGAGCGCCTCACGCAGACCGCAGGTGGGGGCTGTAGAGGCTAGGGACTGAGGCGGGAATAGCCTCCCCTGCTTCCCTCAGACACCACTGATCTAAATGTTAAGCTCACCCAAAACACATTCACGGAAACATCCAGAATAACCAAATCCTGGTACACCAGAGACCTGGGACCTGCCAAGTTGACACATAAAATGAACCATCACAGTCCCCGCAGGGAGTTGGTGAGGTGGGACAGGTGGGCTAGACCCATCCCCCAAGGTCGGGGGCTCTGGGGCCTGCCGGGCCATAGGCTTGTCCTTCCTGCCTGTTTCTCACCTGCCTCGGATGCTACTGCTCCCAATTTTAGCTGATTCTTTCAGCTGTTCCCTCCAGAGCCTAAATAACATGTTTACTCAGCTTCTCGTTGGCTTCACAGCATGAACATTACCTGTGCATTCCCCACTATGGGCGGTGAGCACAGTGCTTCACCCCACACACACACACCCCCCAACATCTACCATCCACCTCCCCAGTCCCCATTTCCCCATATGCCCACGGGGCATTCGCTCCTGATGCCAGCCCTCCCTGCTCTTGCCAGAGGTATCAGTGAGCACTTTTCACACAACTGAGCTGCGTCAGAGCTAACCTGACTCTGAAGCAGAAGAGTGTGCCTGACCCGGCTGAGCGGTGGGCCAGTGTGGGTGGAAGGAATCAACTCGAGACAGACCCACAAACACTGACACCACATGCCTGCTGTGTTCTGGGTGCGGTGCTTGGGGCTGGGTGTCAGCCCATCTGGGGTGAAACATTCACAGCTAGTGATCCCCAGGAAATCACCCTCTGGAAGGGCAGTGGCATAGAGCCCACCTACGTGCTGGGCCCAGGGAGGGTTGCGTCATTAGGCTTGAAATCAGGGAACTTGTCATCAGCAGCCGCATCCTGCCAGTGACCAGATGGGCACGTAGCCACAAGGGACGGACGGCCATGAGGGCCCGGTGCCATGTTAGTCCTCATCCCGGACTTGCGAGATCGATGTCACACCCCACCCTGCATGATAGGTGCAGAAACCAAGACTGGGGGAAGTGAGGTGTGCCATCACAGAGCAGCCAGCCTGGCAGGGCCCTCAGCCAGACCTGCCTGACTCCAAACCCCCAGTCTTCCCACAGTTCCAGGGCTCTGGAGTGAGGGGCAAAGCCCTACTGCACCCCCACCGCCCGCCACCCGCCTGCCCACACCTGGCACTGGGGAGGGAGCCTGCCAAGGAGGCTCTGGTCTGGCTGGTCCCTTCCATGTGGGCGCCAGCCTGTGGGGCTGGGGAGGGCTCCTGGCTCAGCGACCTCCCTGGGAGTGTGGTGGCGTCTGGTGACATGATGATAGTTAGCTGGGGAAGGAAGCCCCGTCTGCAGGCTCATTGCTAGGGGTGGGGTGGGGCAAAGGGGTCCACCCCACCGCAGCTTCTGATGGCCCACGGGAGCCAGGATGGGGTGTGAGCTGTGGGTGCTAAGCAACCTGGCTAATTGCTAAGCCAGGGCAGCAGGGAGTGGCTTAACGTAATCATAGCTTGTTCTGTTGCCGCTGGCCGGCTCAGCAGAGGGGTGCGAGGAGGCTCCAAGCAGCAGAAAGCACACATTAGCACAGCAAATTGGGCTTGTTTGGCAGCCTCCAGGCCCCGGGGAGGGTCCCAAGTCCCAGCACTGCCTGAGACAGCGTCTGCTGCAGGATGCCTGCCTCCCGGGGCCTGCCCACCCCGCCTCCTGGGGCCGCTCCCTGGCGTCCCTTCCGGCTGGCGTGTAGGCCTCTGGTGGCGCCTGGACGGGCTTGCCCCACTCCAGCCTTATGTGTCCTGAGCTGGACAATGGGACGAGGCCCGCAGGCCTCTCGAGGGAGAGGAAGGAACAGGCTTTGGGAGTTGGGGGCCGGTCCCCACGGTCCACCTTGGCTGCTCGGACTCCTCACCCCAGAGTTCTCTCCTGGCCTGTTAGGCTTGCAAATGCCTGTTAGGGCTCCACATGCCCCCCCCTGCCACCCAGAGGAGGGCCAGGGACCTGAGAGAGGGCAGGTGCTGGAGCCAGCTGCAAGTTTGGTGTGACTGTGGGGGCAAAACCTTTGCCCGCTGGGAAACTGGGCACGCCATAACGTTTAGGGCAACTTTTCCTTAACGCTTCACCTTATCCTTAACATCAGCCCTTCACCTTAACTCTGAACCTGAACTATAACTTTAATATTACCTTAACCCTTGACCTTATGCTTAACCCTTAACCTTAACCTTAGCCTTAACCTTGGCTTTAGACATAACTAAGTTTAACCTCTCTGAGCTCCACTTTCCAAAGCTCTCTGGGAGGATGAGGGAGTGAGATGAGAGGAGACGCCTTTGAGGCCTGGGGAACCTGAGATGCAGCGGGGGAGGTTTGGGTCCAGGATGAGAGGGAGGGGCTGGCACCCGCCGGGCCGGGTCTACCCTTAAGGCTGTTTTCAGTCCAGAAAGGGTCCTGACCCCTCATTCCCGAGCTGGCCCTTTGCAACCTCAGGCTGTCCTGCCCAGGAAGAGGGTCGCCTGCTCTACCGTCTGTCCAGGTGACCTTCCTTGGTGCACAGACTTGACAGCGAGGCAGAGTCCCTGGGCCTGTGTCTGAACTCTGGCTCCTCTAGCTCCCAGGGGCAGGGCGGACCCACAGCTACTGTGGCTAGGAAGACACGACACCACCTCCACCTGGGGGTGCTGCCGCCCCAGAGGTCCCTGCTTCCACTCCTAGACGCTTTGTGCTGTCACCTGAACCCTTAGCAGCCACAGCTCAGGCACAGGTGATGTGCGTACACAGGAATCTGGAGGTCTATGTTCCCACTCCTGCTTGTCACCACCCCCGACCTTCCCATGGCTTCTCCAGTAACGAGATCAGAACTGGGCTGAGGGCAGATTGCCCCCTCCCAGGAGACGCCCCAAGTAAATCCTGGGAGGCAGGCCCTAATGGCCTGGAGCTGTCTGCTCCCTAAGCTTCCCCACTCTGACGCTGGACTGTACATCTGGCACTGAGCCAGGGTTGCCCGCCAAGGCTGGCTCAGAGGGCCCTGTGCTCACGGCTGAGGCTACCGGCAGGCCCACTTCTGGGGTCTCCTATATGCCCTTTCTGGCGTGTCCAGCCTGGCATGGGAGTGGCCTCCCCAACCCCCTCTCCCACATGACTGGGGTGGGGGATATCGGGGTCAGCCGGAGCAGCCTACTAACTACTCTTAAAATTTCAGAAAGAACCTGGACTTAGAGCCAATTAGCCTTTTTCTCCCTCTTACCCTAAAGGAAATTGCCTTTCACATCCGTCAACTCTCTAATTACCAGATGGGATGACTGAGATTTTGAGGACAATTAGGAGGAGGTCTGTCTTTTCCCAAACTCCCTGGTGTCCCCTCCTCCCAGCCTCCGCCCCTGTCTGGAGCCTTCCTTTAATTTGGAACCACTTAGAAAAGACAAGGAAACCTTTAAAGCAGAGAGGAATGTCTCCAGGAATGCCCCCTGCCTGCTTTACAGCTGTGGCCAGAGGCTGGTGAATGCGCTCACTCTGCAGCCTGGGAGATGTCCGTTCAAGGGGCCTGTGGCCACAGCATCCTGCTGTAAAAATAGCTGAGGGTTCCATGGCTGAAGGAGGAGCGAGGGGTGGGATGTGTCCACCCAGTGGGCCAAGCGTCTCTCTACACCAGAAGAAGAGGGACCCCTTCCCGGCCTGGGTGCTGCTCAGGCCTAAGGCCACCTCTGAGCAACCTTGTCCCTCCTGCTCCCTCCCCTTCTCCCGCCAGTCACTCTGACTTTGCCCTCACACCTGAGCAGTACTGGGGGGGCACTGGTGACTCCCCATATTGACCTGCATCCTCTCCACCCCTGCTCCCTGACCTCCCCCCCACCCCCACAAGGAATCAAATGTTTCCCAACCATCTTGCCTGGGAAGTGTCCATGATCCCCACCAGATATCTGATGGCTTCTGCCTGGCTCACTCTGCCTTTGTGATGTGAAGGAGATGGAGGCCAGGGACAGAGGCTGTCGGATGGATGTGTCCAGTGGCGGCCTGCCCTGCAACCCACCAGCGCTTTCTCTTGCCTTTCTCCCCTTCGGCAGGTCGGATGACTGCCCGCTGAGGACTGTCCTGAGCCCCCAGGAGCCTCTCCAGGGTCCTGGGCATGACCTCAGAAGCGGGAGCTCAGGGACATCCAGTGCTGGGCCCAGGAGCCCCGGCCAGTGGGAAGCAGCTGGCTGGCCTCACCTGGCTGCGTGGCTGCGGCTGCCCGCTGCACCACACAGGTGCCTACCCCAGCCGGTCTGCTGAACTCCTGCAGGCGTTCAGGCCCTGCCCCCCAAGCCACTCTCCCCCAGAAGGGCAGGGCCTGGCCACAGCTTGGGCAGAGAGTCCAGGGCAGGATGGGTTTCGGGAGGTCAGCAAAGCTGACCGTATCAGGGATGACTTGGGAAGGGGCACACGAGGGAAGCAGGTGGATGGGCAGAAACTTCTAGAAGCTCCCTTCTACAACTGCTAAAAAGTTCTCATGGCAGCACTAGTATCAGCAGGGTGTGGCTCAACCTGCGTGAGCCTCAGCTTCTTCCCCTGAATACGGAGGAAGGCCTGGCAGTGAGCATGTGTGTTTTGAGCATAGCCTGTCCTGGTTTGATAAAAGCTGCTCTTCTCATTATCACCTTCCTCACATTCCCTCCCCCAAGGCAGAGGATCAGCTGTCCCAGGGCCGGGAGGCCTGAGGCCAGCTCCAGGGACAGTTAAGCTGCCCAGAGCCGGGGGCTGGGTGGGCTCCCTGCCTGAGCCCAGCTCTGCCGGTCCTGGCAGCTGATCAGATGTGGCGGATCCCACCGGGGAGATGACTTGGCTGGGCAGTCGGGGGCTGCTGGCCGCTCGCGTGCAGGGGGACAGGGCGGGAGCGGCTTGGCATAGCTACCAGAGAACTCGCAGACTGGGCCAGGCGTGGTGGAGATGGCCATGTCTGGGCATGTGTGTGGCCAGAGTAAAGTGTGGATCAGAATTTTCAGTTCTTCCCTGCCAGGCTCACCTCCATTTTCTCCTGTTTGTCATGTTGCCTTTTCAACACTGAGCATTTTCAGTGCCCTGAGGGGGCCTGGGGTGGGGCTTCCTGTGCGCTGCATTTTATACAGGAAAAGACTGAGGCTTCTACAGGTTAGCGGCCCAGGGGACTTATGTCAAGGTACTGGGCCAAGTGGCAGCCCTGAATTTCCCCAGGTTGGGGGGGCGTGGCAGCTGGCTGGGAGCAGAGCTGACCTTTCCAGGCCCAAGACTGAGTCGTCCCAGCTGGCTCCAGGTCTCCTCTCCCTGAGTCTTCAGCCAGGTGCTCCTTCCCGGACTGTGGCCCCTCAGCTATAGAGATCTGGCTGACCTGGTAGCAGGTCCTGCTGGCTTACACCGCCTCTGTGTCCACAGCTTTTGGCCACTCTGGTTGACCCAAACAGGTGCCTGGCAGGGGGCCGCCATCCTGTTCTTTGTCACCCTCCAAACTCTTGGGACCTGGAGCGCTATTTAAAGAGCCGGCCCTGAGCCGGCCCAGCCCTGCAGCAGCGAGAGGGAGCACTCCAGACCATGGTAGGCTGGGGCGGCCCTGCCTCCTCACCCTCACCTCATTCCTCAGCTCTGACCTTATCCCATGAGCTTGACTTCATTTGTGATTCTGACCTTCACCTTGTTGCCTGAACTCACCCTGACCTTGACCTTGTTTCCTGGCATCCTCGACCTTGACCTGATATCCCTGACCCTGTCTTTTTTTCTCCTTTGATGTCATCCCTGTCTCTGGTCCACCTGGGCGGCCCTTTAGAGGAGCTAGCCCATCTGTGTGGCCCTAACTTGGGTCCCTGCTTGCCTGGATTCTGCGGGGCTTGCCAGGTGAAGCTCAGCGGGTGAAGAGGGTGGGGGAGCCAGGATGGCCAGGGCTGGCGGCTTCCTGGTGGAAGAGGGGCTGTGCTCCTGTTGAGAGGATGTGACTCCTGTGGCTCCCCTGGGGGCCAGCATCAATATTTGCGGACACCTTGGTCCCTCTGGAGCTTGCTGGGCTGCTTACCTTGATACAGGGGCTTTTGGCTACATGAGGCACTCCCGGCTGACCCTCTGCACCCAGCTTACCTCGGAGCTCCAGCCTGTGGAGCCCTCTAGGCTCTTAATGGCGCCCTCTGCTCTGCCTCACATGCCCTGCCAGTCCCTTTGAGCTGACAGCTTTGACTCAGGGTCAAGCCTCAGTTCAGAAAGCACTCCTCCAGGCAGTCTGCTGAGTCCCTGGGGGGACAGAGGAGTCCTGAGCCCCCCTCCACACCTTCTAGCAGTTGTCTGTTTACCGGGACATGGGCAGGGTCTGATAAAGTTCAGGGTCCCTGGGACTGGGCAGAGGACCTGACTGGAGGTCAGCAGATAGCTAATGAGTGTCCCAAAGCTTTGAGGTGGGCATGACCTTGGCTTCACAAATGGGCAGTGGAGCGCAGAGCAGACAGCTGGTTTTCTTGTATCACAGAGGCTGTGAACCTCTTCTGTTCTGAATATACCTGTGGGGCCTTTCACTTTGTAGGGGCCCATTGAAAAAGGTAATTTCCAAGAGAGCTGGGCTGGAAGGATCCTGGCTGGGAGAGAAGCCTGGCCCCAGCCCTGGGCGCAGCAGCCGGAGAAAGCACTCCGTGCCTCGCCCAGGGGCCTAGAACAGGGCTGGTGGCCAGGAGGGCCATGCTTCGTGAACTGGACATGAAACCTGGGGAGAGGCAGGGGTGCAGACCCAGGGCTGAGGGCAGGTTGAGGGGAGAAGGGCAGAATCCCCCACAGACGGAAGTGAGGGTTTTTTATTAATCAGAGGGAAATGTATATGTAATTATGTAGATGAACTCGGCAGGGAGGTTCTTTTCTTTATGATGTCTGAAGGGATTTATAAATATTACAGAGGTTTTACAGCACCATAACGTCCTGGCCGCCCTGCCAGCCCCTTTCAAAGGATTAGTGGAGACAAAGCACCCAGTAAAAGCTAATTATAAGTCAGCCGGGCACTGCTGCTCCTGAAGTGAGCCCAGGAGCCTGGAGGGAAGTGGGGTGAGTGCGGGGGTGGGGGAAGTTGGGGGGACAGGACGGGGGAGGGGGACCACACAAGCACTGGGGGCAGGGCGAGCTCACACTCTGGAGGTGGGATAAGCAGGGGCTTGGCAAAGGACTGGGTGCAGGCCAAGACAGAGGCAGGTGCTGGGAAGCGGGGTACGGGTGTGGGAATTCATGACCATGCCATTCTTTGTACCTCTCTGATCCAGTTTTTGGGCTCCTGGAACAAGGATGCCTTAGTGATGTTCACTGAGGGAAAGTGCCCTGGGGGATGGGGGGGGTTGGGCCAAGAGCTTCCAGCAAATGCCCCATTATGGATTCTCAGGCACTAAGGCATCCTCTGGAAACAAGTGGCAAGAGAAGCCCTGTGTGGGTGGCCGCCCACTCCACCTGCTGGGAGCTGCCTGAGCTCTGGATAGTTCTTTCCAAATCAGTCCCTGCTCTGAACCAGGCACTGGGTGGGGTGTGGGGAGCCCAAAGGTGGGAAGACATATAGAGATGCCGGGGTGTGGGGGCTTGCCCGAAACTAGTGGGGAGGGGAGGCTGGAGGCTGGGGCCAGGGAAGGCTTCTCAGATGAAGTAGCAGAGGGGCTGAGCCTGGCGGAGGAGGACCTCCAGAAGACAGGCAGGAAGACATCGGGGTGCCGGGATGGCGGGAACAAATGTTGGGAGAGAAGGAAGCTCAAGCAGTTGGGGGGCAGAGGAAGCTCAGGGGGTGGAACAAAGGAAAGGCCTGCAGGGCCCCAGGCACTCTCCTGAGGACAGTGAGGTGGCAGGAGAGGAGGGCCCCCCATCTGGGAGCTGGTGCTAGGATAGCAGCCTCTGGCTGCCGCTGGGTCCCAACCACCAAACTTCCAGAACCCCAGGGGCCGGGGCCGGAGGCAGCTGTCTGGCCCCAGGAGTGGGCGCCCCAGCTTTCTCTCTGGCAGGGGTTGGGGGGGCGCGTGTGGGGGAAGCTCTTTATTCACTACTCTTCTCTAGGAGTCTGTCTGTGGCGGCCGACAGGTGGGCATGAGGGATGGGGGGCGGGTAGGTAAGTGGCTTCTGCAAGGCCTCACCCCATACGGACAGGCACCGAGAAGAGCTCGGAAAAGAGCAGAAGGCGGAGCCAGCTCCAACGTCTTCTCCATGTTCGATCAGTCTCAGATCCAGGAATTTAAAGAGGTGGGTCAGATCCCTGGGGCCTTCAGGAGGGGTATGCATGGGTGTGTGTGGGAGCCAGCCAGGTGCAGGTCGGCCTGGTCCCCCATGATGCCCTAGCACCTGCAGGTGTGACATGCCGGCCCCTCCCCCTCTCCACCTGCGCCTTTGCTTGTTTTGTGACCCCTGACAAGTCCTTCCACCCCTGAGCCTCAGTTTTCCTTCCTGCAAAACAAGGTCACGAGAGTATGAAATGAAGGGAGGTGTGAGGCCTGTGAGCCGGGCCAGAGGCACCTGTCTGCTGTGTCCAGGCAGCAGTTTGCAGGAGGACAGTCCCCTCGGGGTGTTTCTGGGGAGGGGTCTGGATGTGGGCAGGTGAGTGGGTGTCTGTTCAGTGCCCCTGTGTCTGCCAGGCCTTCACCATCATGGACCAGAACCGGGATGGCTTCATCGACAAGGAGGACCTCAGGGACACCTTTGCTGCCCTGGGTGGGTGACCAGTGGCTGGGAGGCTCGGGGAGGGCTAGAACCCAACTCATCCAGGAAGAGTGGGTGGCTGAGGCCGGTGGGCCTGGGTGAGGGCTCTGGATGCTGTCAGGCACAGCGAGGGTGCTGCCACCTGGGAGCACCTGTGCTTGCCAGAGAGAGGAGAGGAGGTTTCAGGTGTAGGGAGGGCCCATGCAAGGCTTGGTGTTGGGTTGTGGCAGGGCGAGGGTTCCAGAGAGCAGGGAAAGCTGCAGGGCGAGGGTTCCAGAGCCCAGAGGCAGGGCCAGGCTTTGGCTGCCAGGAGGGTCTGCAGGCAGGGAGGGGGGACAGAGGTTGGGGAAGGGGACAGAGTCCAGTTACATCCATGGATCTTCAAGCCCCTGCTGAGTTTGTTGCCAGACAATGAGGAGTCTGAGCCCCAAACAGACAGCCCTGAGCCTCCCACCTTTTGCGCCTCAGCTTCAGCGTCTCTGGGCTGTTTCCTCACCTCCAGCTGGGGTGATAAACAACTATGCTTCTTTCCAGGGGCCGAGGTGGTGGCAGGGCGGTGAGGTTGGGCAACCTGAGGGTCTCCAGCAGGTGGGCAGGGCTAGCGCTGAGTGGAAGGTGGAGGGAGGGCAGAGAGAACTGGGGAGCCTGCAGGACACTCCTGGACCCCCAGCTGGGCTCTCCTGGGCCTTCAGGGCCAGGGTCCTCGTTATGCCCCGGGTGTCCCCACCTCCCCACGCCCAGGACGCATCAATGTGAAGAACGATGAGCTGGAGGCCATGGTGAAGGAGGCTCCGGGACCCATCAACTTCACAGTCTTCCTGACCATGTTTGGGGAGAAGCTGAAGGGTGAGTGGGCCCCAGAGGCCCTGGAGAGGCGGGAGTGAGTAGAGGCGGGCAGGCGGGGCCTGTGTGAAACACCCCTGCTCACACTCACAGCACAGCGGGAGAGTGGCGCGGCCCGGACACCCGCCCTTAGTGGAGACCTTTCCCGCCTCAGTTCCCAGCTCTACGTCTCTGCAGAGTGCAGGACAGAGGCTGTGCGGGACCCAGCAGGACGACTAGTGGGAAGTCCTGTGCCCACCCTCAGGGTGAGCTCCTGGCCACGTGCCTGGCCCAGGGCTCACTTTGCCTGCCCTGTAAAATGGGGGTGCTCCTCTCCAGAGGTACCGCAACAAATGACCGCAGGCTTGGTGGCTCAGAAACTCCACAGAGCTGTCCTCTCATAGCTCTGGAGTCTGGTGTCTGAGACTGGGCAGGGGGTGCCCCCCGCCTGGGGAGGCCTCCTGGGGAGGCCTCTGTCTTCACCTCTGCCAGCTTCTGGGGGCCACATCTCCCCACCTCTGCTCATGGCCACGCTGCCTCTTGTCTCCTGTCTGTCTTTCTCTCCCCTTCCCCCTTCAGATAAAGCCTTGTCCTTGGGTTGAGGGCCCTGGGTGAGCCAGGATTACTTCATCTCAAGATCCTTAGGTGCACAAGGGTAGACATTCCACCCACCTGCTTCTAAGCAAGGTGACAGAGACTCTGGATGAGGCTGTGGACATAGGTTTTGGGTCACCATTCAACCTACTTCAAGGGGGATCCTACTTAACATCACAGATTTTATTTGGCAAAAAATCCAAGTGAGACTCAAAGAGCCTCAAGGTCTCTCCTAATATGGGGACAGGACTCTGAAGCCAGGTCTGTGGCTCTCCAGACCCCTACTTGTCCTGCCACTCTGTGTTGCTGCCCGTCAGACTAAGCCACCTGCCTCCAGCCGGGGACTGGGTCAGCTGTGTCCCCTCACGAGACCAAGCCAAGGCCCTCTGTGTGCCTCCAGAGAGACCTCACCTGGGGCAGGGAGTCTGAGTCACTGGGCATCTCAGAGGCCAGCCCAGACTGACCAAGCCAGCACAGTGCTGGCCCCCAGGCCAGGGGCTCCCAGGGACAGACATAAGGGCTTCTGCGGGCCGAGGCCTAGAGGCTCAGCCCAGGGCCAGCTGGGGCACAGCTCCACGCCCTCGCTGCCTGGCCTTCAGGCAGAGAGAGGGTGGCCCAGGGTCACGGTGGGGCTGGTTGAGGCCTCCCAGGGTCTTTGAAGAGGCCTCGACGATGGGGAAGGCTTGTAGTTGGCTCCTTCTGAGGTCCAGCTGCCCTGGATTGGCGCCAGTGGCCAGACACCGCAGCCAGGCCTGGCCCTGCCACAGGAGGCTGGAACGGCTGGGCAGACGGTCCTCCCCATCTTGCTCCCAGAGTGGGGCTTTGCGCGGTGGACCTGAAATCTCGTCAAATGAGCCAGAGAGAGACTGGTGCTCGCCACTGCTGGGAGCCCATGACAAAGTCTCATCAAAGTCAGAGGGATGAGGTGCCGCCCGACCCAGCCCTAGCTCCTGTCCCCACATGGGGTGTTCTAGGGACCCCAGAGACAAAATGGTGAAGCTGAAAGGTAGAGCATGGCCCAGAGCAGTCAGGCATGTTGTGGCGTGACCGAGAGAAGCTGGCCAAGTTCTGAACTCTTAACCACATGTCATTGTAACTCATCCTGGGCAGCAAACACCAGCTCTGTCCCATTTCCCTGGTGATACAGCTGAGACTTTATGAAGAAAGGGGATCCCCCCTGTCCACAGTGAACCTGAGGGGGTCATGTGACAGAGGGGGCAGAACGCTAGGTCACCTGCTGGTAACCCTCACACAGTCTGAGATCTCAGGGGAGATCCTTGCTCAGGCCTCAGTTTCCACATCTGTACAACCAGACGGCTGGCAGCTCAGTCCTGTTGTGGGAGTAGAACCACGTCTAATGACATCTTCCCAAGCTCATGCTGCAAAAGGGTGAAGCCCGTGCAGCTCTGGCTTCACTTTCCCCACTGGGTCTCTGCCCTAGCCCCTCCCAGGTCCTTCCAGTGCCACTGCTGGGGCCTTAGGCTTTGACCCCACGTTTATCCTTTATCCTCCACCCACAGCCTCTGTGCAGGTAGTGAGAGGGCCCCAGAGTTGCCTCAACGCCTCCACACCCATCACTGAGCTCACGACACATCCACTGTGAGGCCTTGGACGCGTCACTTCCCTCCCCTGAGTCTCAGCTCTTCATCTGTAAGGCCAGCAGGAGGCTTAAGCTCACCGCAAGGGCCGGGCCGAGCGGGCTTTCATTGCAGCTGCGTGGATTGTCTGTGGTGATATGCAGCACCTGGGGGGGTCACCAGCCCCCGTTTTCCTGAAACACCCCTTCTCTGGCCTCGAGTGGGCTCAGGCCTCGCTGTGGAGTGGAAGCTGGGGAGGAAGCTCCCCTGAGCCCTAGCAACTCTCTAGCACCCGCCCCACCTTCCCCTGCCTGTCCTCTTCTCCGGCCTCACCCTGCCCTGCGTGTGGCTCCTAGGCACGGACCCAGAGGAGACCATTCTGCATGCCTTCAAGGTGTTCGACACTGAAGGGAAAGGTGTCATCAAGGCTGACTTGTAAGTCTCCTCTGCTCTCTGTTTTGGCTTTTCTCTCCCCAAAGGTCCAGGCCATAAACAAGCTGGGGTCGAGAGAGTGGCCTGTCTCTGTCCTGTCTGGCACACAGCCGGCTGAGGCTGGGCCACAAGGCTGCTGCCCTGCTCAGGCCAGCCCAGCCCAGCACAGCTGTTGCTCGACATCCCTCCCCCTCTCTGGGCCCTGTGTCCTCATGTCTTGTGGAAGTGTCAGGGAGCAGGGGGCTTCGGGAGAGGGCCTCTGGTTCAAGGGCAGTGGGGATAAACGTGGGCCTTGAGGGGAGGTGAGGGTGTCTGGGGCAGGGAGCATGGCCTGTGGGACCACGGTGTGGTGTGTGAGGGTCTGTGAGGAGGGGGAGACGGCACAGAGAGGTGGGCTTGGGGTGGCTCACACACCAGGCCTGGGAGCCCGAATCTGCCCTGGGGCCATGGGAGACCTGGAGAAGAAGGTAGGCAGGAGCAACATGGAGGCCAGGCTGGAGGAGAAGGGAGGCCCGGAATCACCATGAGGGTCGGAGCCTCCAGAATGGAGGGGAGTCGACGAGTAAGGGAGCCCCCGGGGGCTGCACTGACTGGATGAGGGTCCTGGGACGAGCGGGTCAGGCGTCGCCAGGGCCTGCGTGGATGCGGGGCGGCAGGAAGGGGCCGGCTGGGCTGGGGATGCGAAGGGAGAGGTGGCTGTGCGGATGGCCCGCGCCGGCCGGCCATGGCGCTGTCCTTGAAGAGCAGCCGCAGGCGTCAGCCCAGCGAGAGCGTAGGGCAGAGCCAAGCTTGGCACGCAGGGGCGCAGACCTCTGAGCTGGGCCAGGCCGTCTGCTCAGAGCCTGCAGGCCCTGGCTGGGCCTGGGGCGTCGCTGGGCCAGGCGTGGGCCTTCTGATCCATGACATGATGCTTCACCCCTCGGCCTTGAGGCTAGTTTTGCTGCCTATGACAACCGCCGCGCAGTGGAGGGGGTGGGGCAGAGCATGGGGAGGACCTGTGTTGTCTCAGCTCTCCACTCCGCTTCCGGGAGTGGGGGGCCACGGGCACCAAGGGTTCCTCCAGGCTGCCGGCAAGTCCTTCCTCACCTTTCCCTTGGCGTCCATGGCTCCCACCCCTTCTTAGGACCCAGAGGAGGCACTGGGGGGTAGCCCCGGGAGTAGCCCTCCACCTCTCTTCCACTGGTGCCAGGCCAGGACTAGGAGAACGCAGGAGGAACCCAATTTGGAGACCGAGGATGCCTCCCCCAGGCTAGGGGGCGTGAGAGGTTCTGCTTGAAACAGCGTGTGAGAAGTCCCCGGCCTGGAGAGCTGGAAACTGTGGCTGTCCTGCAGTGACATAAATAATGGAAACCATGTGCCGGTTCTTAGCAGGGCCTGTTGCTGCGACACCACTGGGCACTCCGGGCGCTCAGGGCCCGGCTCAGTGCTCTGACGTCACCCTGCTCATGGTGCCCCCTGAAGTCCCTCAGAGCCCCTGGGCCATCAGTCCCTCCCACGCCACCTCAGATGTGGCTTCCGTGCCCGACTCTCTCCGTCCTCCAGGCCAGGCAGCTCTTCATGCCAGCCCTACCCTGCCACTGCAAATCGGCACCCCTCCCAACCTGCTTCCTCTCTGTAAAAGGGGGGTGATGGGACTTTCTTCCCAGGACTAGAGAAGCAAGTGACACCAGCAGGACTCAGACCTGGGTAGGTTTTCCTGACCCGCTGGCTGAGTGCAAATCTCTTACACAGATGTGCGTTAGCGAAAATCCCAAGCTGGTAAGCAGCAGGAACCAAGACTAAGAGGCTCTGGGGGTCCCGGGTTGTAAGGCCACCCCTGGATCAGTGTTCTCTGGGGCCAATGCCTTCCCCCTGCACCTGCCCTCATCGCCCCAGGATCTGTGTGGCTGGGCAGAGTAGCCCTTCTCCTGAACTTGACCATTCCTCTCCCTTGGGCAGCATTAAGGAGAAGCTCATGACCCAGGCAGACCGCTTCAGTGAGGAGGAGGTGAGTGCCCGCTGGGAGGGGCAGCCCTGCGATCACTGTCTGTTAGAGGCCGAGAGGATGTCCCCCTGGGTCCCCTGGATGAAAGCAGGTTGGGGGACCCTGGTCTCTGTGCCCTCCACCAAATGCCTCTACTGGCAAAGGGGGAACCGTTCTGCTTTGTCCTCCCCACCCCCACCATGAGCCCACTCTGGGCCCTGTGGCCCTGGTTCAGGCTGACTCCCTGCTCCTTCCCCAGGTCAAGCAGATGTTTGCAGCTTTCCCTCCAGATATGTGTGGCAACTTGGACTACAGGAATCTGTGCTACGTCATCACGCACGGTGAAGAGAAGGACTAAGAGCCACTGACTCCTCCTGAAATAAGAGACAGCACATCTTGGGGGTGGGGAGACAGTTGAGGAGCTACTGTAGCCACTGAGTGGGGAGGGGGCCACCTCTCACCGTATGGGTCTGGGGGCAAAGCAAGAATAAATCATGCTAAGGCTTGCTGGGTTTCCGTGACTAAAGCTCCGGTTGGGGAGAAAAGCAAACATTCCTATGTTGTTGGTTTTTCCAAAACTTTTTATGTCCGTGGCTTTGCTCAAATGTTCCTGATGAGCTGGTGTTTAGAACTAATTGACAGTTTTAACGATCTCCAGCTGGGTCACAGGACACTGCCTTCATTTAGGAAATTTTTATTGAGCACCTAGTGTGCTTCAGACCCAGTGCCAGTCCCAAGGACACAAAGATGAGCCGGCATAGTCTCAAGAAGGAAGATCCTGCAATGAGGATAAGAATGTGGGTGGATCATGGTGGAGAGGATGAGGGGGCAGTCCAGGAGAGGCCTGGAAGCAAGGGGCTGGGCAGAGGCAAAGGAAGAGGGAAGGAAGGGGTGGATTTGAGGATTGTTCAAGAGGTATGCAAAGATTTCTTAAACAGGACACACATGGGACCAACCATCAAATAAAAGTGTATAAATTGGACTTCATCAAAATAAAAACTTTCATTTAACAAAAGAAACCAGGAAGAATGTGAAAAGCAAGGCAGAGGGCTGGAGAGGTATTGGCAACAAAAGATCTTAGCAAAGCCCTCATTTCCCAAATATACTTTTGAAAAACCCTATGCATCAATAATGGAAATATAACAATAAAACCCTAAGCAGGTAGGTGACCAAAAAAAAAGAATATCTAACAAAGTCAGTTAAGATCTGAAAAGATGCTCACTTTCATGCCTCATAATGAAAATGAAAACTCCCCTAAGACACACACCCACCAGGATGGCTCAAGTGAGAAAAATGGATAATATCAAGTGTTGACGAGAATACAGAACAAATAGGATGATTAGATTCTAGCAAGAGTGCATAGTCAACCACCCAAGAGAATTGTTTGGCAATGTCTATTAAAGTTAAAATATACGTGCCTCCTGACCCTGCTCTTCCACTCCTAGGTAGATACCACCAGAAATGTCCGCCATGTAATCTATGAAAGACATCTAAGAATTTAAAGATTGATAACAGTGCCAAACTAGAAACAAGACAAGTGCCCATTGAGAGAATTGATGTTATAGTAGGTCCAAGCATTGTCTTTTATAGTGTTTTATTCCCTTGATAGGTGAATAATATTCTAACCACCTGTATTTGGTTGATCCATTCACATTTTGATGGGCATGAGATGTTCCCCTCCTTTGGCTATGATGAATAATGCTGCTATGAACAGTAATGTCTGAGTTTTTTATGTGAATGTGTTTTTAATTCTCTTGGACACACACCTAGAAGTAGAATTACTGGGACATATGAGAACTCTATGTTTAACTTTTCTAGGAATTACTAAACTGCTTTTCAAAGACGTTTTCAAAGTAGTTAAAAGTTTTTACATTCCTACTGGTGATCGTCAAATGTTCCAATATCTTCACATCCTTACCAACACACGTTATTTTCCCTTTTTTCTTTATAAGAACCATCCTAGTGGGTGTAAAGTGTCATCTCGCTGTGATTTAGAGTAGTATTTCCCTGGGGGTTAATAATATGGAGCATCTTACCATGTTCTTTTTGGCCACTTGTCTATTTTCTTAGGAGAAATGTTAGTTCAAGATCTTTGTCCATTTTGAAATTGTGTTAGTTGTCTTTGTCATTGAATTTTGGGAGTTTTTTTACATATTCTAGATATTAGACTCTTTTTAGATATGTAATTTGCCAATATTTTCTCCCATTCTGTGATTTGTCTTTTCATTTTCATGAACGGGGCAGCCTAGCTCTGAGTATGTGCCCATAAGCTCCATCCCAACTGTCACCCAAAGCAGTGGCACAGGGGGTGGGTGTAATAAGGAAGTTCCTTTCCTGGCCCCTGTTACCTCTGGGGGAGGCGGGAGAGAGGTGTTCCCAAAGTCTAGAGCTTCCTAGCTCAGGACACAGGGGCAAGGTCTGAGAGCCAGGGGAGGGGAGTATTCCGAAAGAGCTCTCCCTCCACTGGCCTTCCTCCTTCTTGCTCTCTAAGAGTGGTTTCCTGGAAATCAAGGGCTCAGCTGCCAACGAACTTGTCAGACCTGTTTGAGTCCCACAGAATCAGGTCCAGCCAAGCTGGAGAGGGTGGCCCTATGGGTACCTGCCTCCTGGACTGCCCTACCTCCTGATACCTCAGCCTACCGTGCAGGGCCCCAGCTTCCTGCGGACACAGGGTGGCCAGTGGGGAAGGCCAGCAGGGGCTCTGTGAGGCTCAGAAGTGGAGACTGGCGTCCATTCGTTTGCTCACTCATTCCTCTGTCCTCAGTCATCCAGAGAGATCACTAATGCCAGTAATACTCCTCTCTGTCCTCACAGGGCGGGGGGAGGGTAGGTCACAGACATGGTATGCACTGGCTCTAGTGGCCTGGGAAAAGGAAAGGCAGTGGTCTGCAGGGAGGGCTGGGCCCCTGGGGGGCGATGGGCCACTCCGAGCTGCTGGTGGCTCCGAGATCTCCCCTTTGCCTTTCCATTGCTTGTCCATCTGGTGGCAGAGAGGTGGACAGAACTCCTCTCCCTCCAACTATGGCTTATTGGTGGACTTGACTGGCCCTGGCCTGGGCCATCACCAGCTGCCTTCAGTCTCTATGACCCCATCTAGTTTGCAGGGGTACCAGGGTTGGCTCCCCCCATCTGGGACTCCCCATTCCTCCTTTGGCCCAGGCAACTGGGCTGGCTCACAGGGCTGCCCCTTTAAGGGGTGGGGGTGGAGGCTCCTGAAATCCTGAGAGATATTGGGAGAGGCACATATGTTGATGTCACCCTACTTTGCCTGAGTCATACCTGGAATCACCATTTTTAAAGGTGATTTTAAAGGCTCCTTGGGGCCTCCCTCGCCTTCTCCTGTGCCATCACCCTCCCAGCTCTGGCGCCAGCTACACGCTTCATTCAGCTCCCTGAATGCCCTACGTTCCCTTCTGCCACGGGGCCTTTGGATGTGCTGTTCCTGTCTACCTGGAACACTCTCTCACCCCCTCTTTTGTTCAGTCACCCTGATGGACCTTTTGCTCTTGGCTCAACAGCACATCCCCAGGCCCTGATGCCCAAAGTGAGGTCCCCTTCCATGCACTTCCACAGCACCCAGCATGTTTGCTGGGGAGACTTAGGCAGTGTCTGTCTTCCCCACAGGGCTCAAGCCTCTGAGGGCAAATCGGATTGGACTTCTCCCATCGCTGTATTTTTGGCACTGTGCGCAGGGCTTGGTACATAGCTGTGCAGAACCAGGTTCTTGGGAAACACTTAGAGAACTGCAAGAGGCCCAGACAGCAGACCCAAACTTCATGCGGCCTTGGAGACAGCTTCCAGGCCAGTTACCCACGCCCTCTGCCTGCAAGAGGACGCTCCAGCCAGAGGCTGAGTGATGCCAAGGCCTGTAGTAGTCCAGGCTGCCCCTGGGGCTCCCCAGGGCCCACCTTGTCTGCCTGTGCCTTAGTCTTTTACAAGCAGAAGGGGACCCCCGCACTCGGGGTGCTATCAGCACCCTGGCACCCTGGGGTTAAGGCCACTGTGGCCACCGTGGGCCTACTGGAATGCTGCACCAAGCGGGCTCAGCCTCGTGAGCTGAACAGACTGGCTTTCCTGGAATTCTCCTGGCCCTAAGCGGCGGCTGGTAGATGATGGGCAGAGAGCCCAGGCAGGGACAAGACAGGCCTTCGTGTCCCCAGGGAGCTGGATGAGGGATCCGGCCCGCCTGGCCCTCCGGCTCCCCAGCCAGCTGGGCCTCATTGAGGGTAATTAGCCCAGCGAGACGCCGGGTCTTGGCGTTTCATTTTCCACTATGATCCCTCAGCCGGGGCCTTCGGACAGTGGCCCCGTATAAATCACAAGGGGGTCGCTGTTAAGAGAAACGGCAAATTCCTTCCACCCGTGTGGCTGGCTAAATTGACTCTGAGGGCAGATTCCCTTCTGGCGCTCGCTCAAGAATGGCCAAGTCCTTTGAAGGTCCTTCCAGGACGGACCCCAGGGGCCTGGAGCCAGCCGGGCGGGGAATCTCCCAGGGAGCCTCTGTTGCCCGCAGGAGGGCGGGGCCCCTCCAGGACTCTGCCTGCCCGGCACCACCATCACTCCCCGTCCCCGTGGCAACCCTGGGGGTGCCTCCGCACCTCTTCATATCCAGGAAGTGGCTGGGGTGGGGGGTGCTGGTGTCCTCAGAGAGGGACATCAGCCCTCCGAGCTGTGCAGCCTCCTGGTGGAATTTCAGGCTTGGGGAGTGGTGAAGGCATGCGGTGGGGTTCTGAGGGGACGCCCCAACGGCCCCAGAGTCTGGTGGGAAATTCTATCCCATTCCTGCTGCCAGTCGAGCCCCAGGCTGGGCCAAGATTTCAGTCTGGCTGAGAATTAGTCTGGTGCCCCAGGAATGAAAACCCTCAAATGTCTGTTTTTATGCATTTGTGTCGTCTTCTCTCTCATGTAAAATTCACCTTTGACCAAAGTGGGGGGAAAATGTCTTGCAAAGGTCAGTGACCTGTACTGACTCTGGAGCCTGACAGCCTGAGTTTGCATCTGACTCCACCCCTTCTACGTAGGTCACCAACCTCATTGTGACTCAGTTTCCCTGTTTGGAAATTGGAGCTAATGACAGTGCTAACCGCCCAGGAGGGCTCCTTCCTTCATGTAGGCTGGGCCTGGGGGTCCGGTGGAGAACAGAATCGATATCATCTAGCCCCCACATCTGAAGGAGGCAGACCCCAAGTCCAGAGAGGACATCACGCAGGAGGGGCTTGAGATCCTAGCAAGGTAGATAGGTGGTGACTCCCCCTTTGTAGGTCATGGTGTTTTTTCCCCAGAAGTGAGGCACTTTCATTTTATAGAGAATGAAGTGCTCACAAATGCAGTTGTTATTCTAATCCAATAATAACTACAATGTCAGAAATGCCCGTGGAGCTGAGCAAGCACCAACAAGATACCCAGCCCAGCTTAGGGGGCTTCCTGGAGGAGGTGACCACCTGAAGGGTGGACGGGAGAACTCAGGTCAAAGTGGAACGATGACAGGTCTCCAGGTGGAAGATGGAGAAAGGAGGGAGTCTCCTTCCAGAAAACTCCCCCTGACTGCACTGAGGAAAGAGACTCAGCCCGTGGCCTGCAGCAAAGAGGGGTTGAGACAGGCTGTTGCCCCAGGGCCCTCCTTCCGCACAACGCCTTGGGAGCAACTTCATTTGTTGTCATTGTCTGCGTAGTGTTAGCTCTGCTTTTGGCGTGTGGAACTGGTTTTCACTTTCGGTAGTGAAGTTGATTTCAGGAAAGTGATTAATGTAAGCGATATTTAGGAACAAGTCGAATGGGAAGCACTGAGATTAGGGGAGATCTGAAAGATCTAGGAAACTAGAATTTTCTGGGAAAATGGGTTCTAGGACCCCTATACTAAAGTATCAGTTTTTAGTAGCAAGTGCAAATTCTTTTGAGTAAAGACTCTCTATCCTGGACCCAAAACCAGGTTGCGTGGGGCCGTGGGAGCGGCTGCTTGCTGACAGGACAGACAGGCAAGCTCCCAGCCAGCAGAGAGTTATTGCTGTACAAGCACATAAACTTGGAGCTCATTGTCCGAGCCAACTCCTTGGGTGATGCGGGCACCAGCTCAGCTCTGTGTCCTGGGCCACTCTGCATGGGCACTCTCCTAGAGCCTGCCCAGGTGGCCACACCCCTCCACCCATCCTGGGCCTCTCCCTGCTTGGCACGTGGGGGCTCTCGGGCGGGCGTGCCTGCTTGCTGAGGGAGAGCAGCGGGACTAGCCCGTCCCTCTCGGTCCAGTTGGCATCACCCAGTCACGCTTGCTGCGGGCAGGAGCCATCGGCACTGCGACCCCCGGCCTCTCCGTGAGTCAGTGGGCCTCACTGACCAGAAGCTGAGGTCGCTTAGCAGAGGCATGTGGTGGCTCAAGGAGCTGACATCATCTAAGGATGCTTTCATGGAGTGGGTTCAGTCAGAACCTGGGAGGAGATGGGCCCACCTCTGCTTCTGGGGAGCAGAGACAGACGGAGGGAACCCCAAGGGCCACAGGACAGGGTGGAGGGGTGAGGCTGGGCAGGGTTCTGTGAGTCCCTGTGGGCAGGGTGGGGGTAATTATCAAATCGCTGTCCTGGGACAGAAGGTGGGGTTGGCGTGGGTATCCCAGAAGACAGAGCAGAACAGGCAGCTGGGAGCGACAGGGACCCAGCTTCAAACCAAGCTAAAGAAGGACCTTCTGATGCCTGAGCCACACAGAGACAGGTGCCTCAGTGGGGAGAGAGCTACCTGGGACTGCAGGTGTGACGCCAGCAAAGGCGACCACACGGCCTGCTTGGACTGGGCTGGCTTTGGGAAGCCTGAGTGGTCTCCAGGGCAGAGAGGTGGTGAAAAATATGCTGGCACATGGGGTGGGGGGTGGGGGTGTGTCCCTGCTTCTGACACCAGCCTGGCCTCTGGACAACCCATCTAGAATCACTGGCTGAGCTGGACGGGCCCTCCAGGGCCACCGGGTTACACAGCGCTCCTTGAACAGATGACGAGCCCTTCCAGCTCGAGACCTTTGCAGTCCCTCTTTCCGTTTGTCCCCCAGGAATAGCTCTGTCCAAATCCTGCCACTGGGGTGACGAGTGCTGTGTTGGAGGGGCCACAGAGGGGACAACCCTAACATTCTTGGGTGTCAAGTGGGACTTCAGAGGGGCAGGTAGTGGGGGGTGTGGGCTCCTTAGCTGGGAGAGGACACGCAGGAGAGGAGCTGTGTCTTCCTGCTCTGGGTCCCAGATCTCTCTGTGCCATGAGGACACTGCACTGGACTGGGGGCGGGGAAGGGTGTGTGGGTGTGAGCCTGGCGACAGGGCTGGGAGGCAGAGGCCAGCCTGGAGCCGCCCTAATCTGGGGCTTAGCTATGACTTCAAAGCTGGTGGCTTCAGCTTTGCTGGAATGTCCAGCTATAGTGGGAGTGGAGGGGAATGCCTGGTTCCCATCAAGTTCCAGAGAGTAACTATGGCCTCTTGGGGGCCGTGATGGGGGCGGAGGGGTGGGGGGGGGCAGGGCTGGGATTCTCAAAGGGGGCATGTGGCATGGAGAAGCCCCAGTTCCTTAAAGCTGTGTGACCTCAGTCCGGTGGCTTAACCTCTCTGGGCCCTGATATTTTTCATCAGAGAAACAGAGCAATGTACCTCCCTGCCAGCGCAGTATCTGGTTCAGGGCCTCGCCTGGGGTGCGGGGACCCCAGTCTACCTGACTTGCTATGTGAGCTGTGTGCACACAGTTGAGGGTCGCCCTTATGGCCCCGCAGCGCCATCTACTGGTAGTTGAGCAGCTGTACTGGCTTCGGCTTCCCCAGGTCTCCGTCTGCATAGTCTGAGCACAAGGGCACAGGGTTCTAAGCTCAATTGAGGGGCAGAAAAGATTGACTGTGAGCCCTAGAAGCTCCAGTTACCAGCTGGATGACAAGTCAAGCTCTTTAACTCAAATTTCAGTTTCCTGCAGCAAACCCAGGGGCAGCACCAGGCACTGCTTCACATGTACCGCACATGTGACCTCCAGCCGCGGGGAGCAGAGACCTCCCTCTCCCCATCCCACAGGTAGAAAACTACAGCAAGAGCAGGCAGGACACTGGCTATCAGCCACAGAACCAGTAAGTGGCAGATCTGGGACTTGAGCCTGCCCTGGCTCTCCCCACTGCCCCCAGGAAAACACACTAGAGCTGCGGCCTTGTGTGGCGGCCGGTAAGGGCCACTCCCAGGGGCTCGGCCGAAGCTCTGGCTCAGGCGGAATGTTCTGGTGCCCCCAGCACAGGACAGGCAGTTCTTCTGGTTCACATCTAGGCTCTAGGCACTAGCTGTGGGAGTGAGCCAGTCACCCACCGCGGCCATCCGTGTCCTCACCGATGACTTGGCGTGAAGGTTAGGACAAGGGGCGCCTGGCCTCGGGAGGCGACATCCTTGGGCGACATCCTTGCTGTAAGGAAATGGGTCCCTGCACCGCCCCACCACCATGGCCAGTGACAGTCCACAGGCCTGTGTCCCTTGGTCAGCAGAAGACTGGGGTGCCACCCCATCCGGGTTCCTGTCTCCAGGGGGTGGACTGAGCCTGCCCAAGTGGACAGAGAAGGGCCCCGTCACAGCCAGACTGACGCCCTCCCCGAGTTTGGAGGCTTCCTCACCTCATGGCCTTCAGGGGTACCCTATGTAGTAAACCCTACCACCCACTTGGAACCCGGGGTTCCACTTGCCTGCCAGACAGGGTGGGGATGGGAGTAATGCCTGCACCATCTGATGTGTGATGCCCTCTCGACACCCCTTGTTACCTGACCTGCAAATGGGGTTGTGTCACACCTCTATCAACTTCCAGCCCTAACGTCCTTCAGTCTTTCCCTTCCTCCCTCTGTGTGGCCACCAAGGTGTTGGATTAGCCCTGGAAAAGGTCCTAGACTTCCAGACACCTGCATGGGGGTGGGCCTGCTGTGAACCACGCCGCCCTCCTGCCCAGGGGGAGCAGCAAGCGTCCCGCCTGCCATGGGGGAAGCCAGGGCTAGGCCTCGAGGTTCAGGCCCTGCGGACAACCTGCCTTCTTTCTTGGGGGGCCTCCTGCTCAAAGTAGTGCCCCCTCTCGGAAAGGCCCTCCTCAGCTCTGTAACGACGGAGCTCACCTCCTCTGCCTTTCCACTGAGCTTCCTTGAGTCTGCCCACAGACAGGAGCCTGCTGTCAAAGCTAGAGGCTGGGCCAGCTTGAGCACATCCAAATAAGATAGAAAGGGTAACGGGAGCCGCAGGTACACACTATCCAGCTTGGGAGACTTTGGGATGGGGCCTCGGGCTGAGCTGGGCCTAGTTTCCTGGCTGGGAGCCAAGGATCCTCATAAGCCGCCAGCGAGGACACGTCTGGACAGAAAACCTGGCGGCGACAGGGGCACCATTGCCAAGTGCCTGGGCCCCCTGGCACACAGCCCTGACAGTCTCCACAGCTCTTGACGCTCGTCTTCACCTGGGAGGTGGTCAGCCGGCAGGGCCTACACCCTGAGAAGAAAAGGGTTTGCCTCTGGACAGGCAGGTGGGAGAGGCAGGTGCACCCCAGGAGCCAAGGCCTAAGAGTCTGGGCCCAGCACTCTCCCTCCGCTCTGCAGCCCCGAGTCTAGCTTGCTTCCTGGGAGCCGGACACCGGGCCATGCTTCCCAGACAGCGTGGAAGTTGGGGCTGCTGCAGCTTGGGAATGGGGCTGATCCTGGGCCCTGAGGCCTAGACGAGGGGGCCTTAGGAGGAAGGGGCAGTCTAGATGACCTGTGGTGGGGCTAAAGGGCACTCAGAGAGGCGGGTGATGGGAGAAAGAGCTGCCATTCCCTGGGCTCCTGTGTGCTGGGTCTCAGCCTCCCGCCTGTGCTTGTGAGCAGCTGTGTCCAGCAGCAGTGGATGCCTCTGGGAACAGGCCACAGTAGAGCCGCACGGAACCCGGGGAGGGAGAAGCCTGGCCACGGAAAGCAGATGAGCCAGAGGAGGAGTTTGGGCAGCAGCAGCCGACAGGGCTGGGGGGCTAGGGGGACAGACCCTGAGGCCAAGGGAGGTCTTCAGGGCTGGGCTGCAGGCCTCGGGCCTCCTGAGGTGGTTGTCCTGGGGCACCGGGACCACGTTTGAGGGCAGGGCCCATGTGGGAACTGGCACAGGCTTTTCTGCAGGAAGGTATGAAAGGACAGTGCTGCCGAGCAGAAGTGATGACAAAGACCACTGCCAGGAGGCTGGACGCAGCGGGACATGTGTGCCCAGTCCTGAACTCCTGCCCTCGAGTGCTGGAAGATGCCGGGCTCCAGCTGTCTCCGCGGGTGGAGCCCAGAGGGCATGCCAGGAGGGCCGGGCAGTGGCGGCTGCGGCCATCTGGGTTCCATTTCCGCTGGGTCAGCTCGGCTCCTGGGCCGTGTCCTGTGAGCTGAGAGAAGAGCAGGGTCTTCAACAAGCCGCAGGCCAAGACATCCTGGCAAGTTCCATCCAAGATGAAGCCAAGTGCTCCCCTGGGCTGCTCCCTTAACCCAGGGAGCTGGTCTCCATTGGGGGGCAATCTAGCTGCAGCCTCCTGCTGGGCCCAGTGTGACAGTGTTGCCAGTTGGGAGAGGTGAGTGTCTGCCTGGTGTCATCAGTCAGCTTTGCCAACACTGACTGGCCAGAGCAGATGGGCTGTGGGGCCGGGTGGAGGCCAGGGGGACGGGGTGGCCCTGACCGACCAGGAGCACATGGGCATTCAGGTCTGGGCCGCAGTTGGGCCTGGGCTTGCTGTCTAGGATGGGTGCCCTGCTGTGTGGCCACATACCCTGCGGCCCTGCTCTCCCAGGACAATTTCCTGGACTCAACAGTTTGTCTATGGAGGAGGGTGGGGCCAGCTGGGGGGCCTGTGATTTGTGTCCTCCACACTGGGTCATCAAAGGCTTTACGAGGCCCTCTGGCAGCCCCACTGGGTTTCTGTGAGGTGAGATCATGCACCTGAAATGGGGGCCTACCCAGCCCTGCGCCCTGAATGAGACGCTTGTTCGCCAGGGCCAGCTGTCAGCACTTGGCTTGTCAGTCGAGGTGGCTGCTCCGGGCCCCTCCTGCCCCCCGCGGCCAGGACAGCATAGGGGTCTCTCAGGCCTGGCCCTGAGCCTGCCCACCATTCAGGGCTGATCCATCTGCACCCCTCTTCCCAATGGGCAGGGTGTGGCAGCAGGTGCCTCACCAGAGGCCTGCGCTGTTTGGCCCACTCAACATCTTCCCTCTCTGTCTCTGATCCCCACACACTCCAGCTCCCTCTCACATTCAGCAGCGGGGCTCTGGGCCTCCCTGGGGGAATTGCCTGGAGATGCTCCCTGAGAACTGTTAGTGGGTTTCAACAAAAGGGCACAGCAGGTGGGACCTTAGGGAGGTATACATGGAGTTGTGAAGGGGTGAAGGCATCCATAGGTGAGGAGTTTCCACGGAGGGAAACTGCAAGCGAGGCCCAGACATCTGGCAGAAAAGAGGACAGTGGGGGTGAAGGGAGAGGCAGTGGGTGGTGTGTGCAGGACTCTTTGCAGTCAGGAGGCCTTGCTAGGAGAGCTGGCAGGGGGCAGCTGTGAGCTTCCACACACCCTTCCTCCCCGCCCCACAGAGGCATGAGGCCTAGAGCGCTGGTCAGGTTTGCAGTGTGTGTGTTGGCGGGGTGGTGTGGGCCTCAGGGAGGGTCTCGTCTAGTGGAGTCTCCTTCCCAGTCCTTGTTCTCCTTCCCCAGCATGCAAAAGTTTTATTTCAGTCTCTCCTTGAACACTTGCTTAGCACTCTTCCCACAATTTGCTAAGTTTTTGCACACCATTTCGTCATTTTTAGATTTCTTTCTTCTCAAAAAAGATTTATTTATTTATACTCAGGTACAGGCCCTCCCTGGTGGTGCAGCAGGTTAAAGCACTGCACTGAGAAGCTAAAGCCACTTCCGCATGAGTTCCAGCCCCGCCTGCCCGGAAGGTGACTACATGGCGTGGCAGACCTCTCCTGACCCGCCCGCTGCTTCCCTCAGCAGTGTACTTCGTAGATCTGCCCGCTCTGCTCCCCACTCTGTCTCTGGTGAAGCCTCTCACCGCCCCTGAGCCTCTGGCCTGTACCCCAGTTCTGTATGTACAAATAAATCTTTTTTTTTTTTTTTACAAATCTTTAAAAAACAAACAAAAAAAAACCTCAGGTACAGGCCAGAGGTGTGGGGAGTGGGGGTGGTGAGAGGATTCACCAGAGACAGAGTGGGGAGCAGAACAGGCAGAGTTACTGAAATACACTGCTGAGGGGAGCAGCAGGAGAGACAGGAGAGGTCTGCTGTGCCGTGTGGTCACTTCCCTGGCTGGGATGGGACTCATGCTGCAGTGGCTTCATAGTGCTGCACTCTAATCTGTTGTGCCACTAGGGAGAGCCCATTTTTAGATTTCTTAAATCTTTCCAATGTTTAAACAAATAAATAAGTAAACAAGAAAGTCTCCATAGTTTCCTGGGTTTTGTTTTTACTTACGGGACTAAGTAACAAAAGGCTCAAGAACACATACAAATCCTTTCATGCAGTTTTAAGCTCAAAATGATGATATTTGTTTAATGTTCTACAGCAGGGTTTGATGAACCTCCCAGAAAAGGTTAGTGAATATTTTAGTCTGGACACAGGGGGTCGCCAAGTCTGCCCTTGAACTTGAACGCCACTTCTTAGACAAGTAACAGGCGCGTGCTCCAATCACACTTTTTATGAAGACTGAAATGTGAATTTCTTGTCATTTTAACACACCTGTCAAAAACATTTTGATGTCTCCCTTCACCTCCCAGTCACTTCAAAAAGTCAAAACCATTCTTATTTTGCAGGTTGTACACAAACGGTAGCCAGCCACTTTCATAGTTTTCTGACTACTATTCTATAGTATAAAATGCAAAATCTTTATAGTATAAAATATAAAATGTAAAAACTCAGAAATTCATAGACATCTCATAGATGGACACACCATTACCCACTACTGTAATAAACTGCCTCCCGATGTAATGATTTAAAGGGATAAGCATCTCACCAAGCCATGTGATTCTGTGACTTGACAGAACTCTGCTGGGAGGTTCTTCTGCTTTCTGTGATTTTTGATAGAGCTGCAGCTATCTGAAACACCACTGAGCTGGAACATTCCAGAGATGGCAGCTGATGTTGGATGCTGGTTGGGACCCTAGTTGGGGTCTGATCCAGCCAGAGTGCCTGGGGCAAGATGGCTGGATTCTAAGAGGGAATGTCCCATCAGGAAGGAAGCAGAATTGTCAGAATTTAAAGGTTATCACTGGGACAGGCACAGTCTCCCTCCCATGGCATTTTATTGGTTAAGTGGTCACAGGATCAGCCCAGGCTCAAGGGGAGAGAAACTAGATCTCTCAGAAGGGGTGACAGATAATCTGTGACCATTTTTAACCCATCATACAGGGGTGTCGAGGTGGACAGATAAACTGGTATAGATTTCAGGTGGTTGCTGGATGCAAAGAGTCCTGCACACACCACCCACTGCCTCTCCCTTCACCCCCACCGTCCCCTTTTCTGCCAGACATCTGGGCCTCACTTGCAGTTTCCCTCCGTGGACCACATGAGGACCACAATCAGCCGGACACAGCCATGTTTCCCACCAGTTCGTGAGTAACAGTTATTGAGCACCTATGACACTTGTCTCTTCAAAGCAAAACCTGTCATTAGTCCAGTTCCATACATGAGAAAAATGGAGACCTTAGATGTGCTGAGTTGCAGTATCCATGGGAACCCCACAATGAAGCCCAGGGGTCAGGAAGTGCCAGGGTCTGGATTCAGAGGGAGATTAAAGCCAGATGGTGAGATGTAACTTGTCCAGTCACTCCCAAAATCGTGAGTGAAGCTGAAGCAAGAACTCTGGGCCCCCAGCTCAAGGCTCTAACCCAGGAGGGCCTTTTTCCCCAACCCCTAGTACTGAGGGAAGAGAGGGATGCATCAAATTCACAAGATGGATCAGTTAACTTTCCTGAGGGCCAGGCTCCTTTTTGTTTGATTTTTAATATTGCTAAGTGTAGCCAATAATGACCTCCTTTGGAGCTGTGGTGAAGGCCAAACAAAAATAAAATCGCCACCACCACCGCTTTGGAGTATCATGTAGGTCTTTGGAATTGGATAGATGGTAGCTACCACTCGCTTCTGAGGTCGGGGGGGTGGGAGGAGGCTGAGGCTATGTCTATAAAATAGACTGAGGATTGAGAGGATGTTGTGAGGACCGACTGTGAGTCAGTGTGATGCAGGCAGCCCAGAACAGCCCTGGCCCCTCGCTGGTAGACTGCAGCTCAGGCAACTGCCCCTACCTGAGAGGCAGTGTGCACTGTGAGAAGTGACGGCACCCTTGAATCCCTGCAGCCCCCAGGTGACAGAGTAGGACAGACAGAGGCTGGGTGAGCAGTGGGAGCGTGTTCCCTGAGGGTCCCTATCTGCCTTTCGGGAGAATTGGAATCTCTGGAGTCACAAACATGATTCTAGCATTTGACTGTTAAAAGAGGTTTAGTTTTGTGCTAGAAAATGTGGTGGCAAAGACTCAAACTGTAGCATTTGCCAATTCCAATGGTGTAAATATGCTCACTGCAGCTGATTTCAAAATACCACCACCACATCAAGTCTGCAACTTATTGAGAAGTTAGCAATCAGTTCTTGGAAGTGGCGTGAGTAGGTTCCAACAGCAGTAAGTGATTTGGGGTCTCCTTCTCCTACTCTGTGGAGCAGGGTAGAGCAGAGTGGGTGTATATGGGAGTCTCTGGGGTGTATAAAAGGAGGAACGAGCTAGTGACTATGAGGGAGAAAGGACCCAGGTATGGCTATGCCCTGGAGCTCAAGTGGGTCGGATGACTGCTTTATTTATGTATCTCTACTCTCTCCCCAAAAAAGAATCAAAGCTTTTTACATCAACAAAGACAATGCAATAAGATGGAGTGATTTGGGGAATAATGATAGCTTAAGTTTAGAAACAAAGGGCAAGGCCAGTGATGAGGGTAAGTTCCCAAGTTTATGGCACAAGCTACTTTCCTTCCTCTGCTCTCCTGGGCAGCCTCTCCTCCCTGTGGTCCGGCCACCGGCCTTGTGTAGCTGGACATGGCTTCTCTACATGTGTTGTCGTAGTGATGGTCGGGTTCTAAGAGACTACCCTCAAGTTGCTGTGGGGACATCCCGAGACAGCAGGAATACCCAGGGTCTCCCAGCTGAGGGCAGAACTGGGCCGACATGGACCTCTGTCTAAGAAAGGACAATTCACTGGCAGAACTGTTCACAACGGGCACTTGCTGGCAGTGGAGGTAGTGAGCATCTGCTCAGGGGAGTGTGTGAGCAGAAGCTGGACAGCCACTGACTGGAGGCTTTCTGAGTATGTGAGGGCCTGTGGACTTCCTGACCAGTCAGTACAAGTTAGTAGTGTGGCTCTGGGCTCATGTTCCATTCATCAGTTCCCTAGAGGTGCAGACAAATTTCCGACTCTTTCTGCACCTGTGTTTCCCTTCTCCTTACCTCTACCTCCACCCCTCCACCTCCTTAATTGCTCTATCTTATTGGCATTACCTTCACTGCTGTACCTCCACCTCCATGTCCAGGTCCTCGGGCACTTCCTAGTCTCTTAGGGTCCCCAAAGCAAGCTAAGCTTGAAAGAAATAGGTAGAGTAGTGAGGGTAACACTCTCCAGGGTTTTAGGGCTTCACTCTTAAGACTTGACACTCAGTCTCCCCCATTCAACTCCTTCCCATGCTTCTCTGCTGCTTTTGCTGACCTTTCCCTGAGGGAAAATTCCTATCACATAGGAGGCTTGAGTGAGTGGCTATTACATGAGTGCACAGAAGAACAGATGGACGAACAGATGACTGGACAGAACTGGGTGGGTGGGTGAGTGGGCGAGTGGTAGGATAGACAGATTGAATGACTGGATGGCTTGATGGGCAGATGAATGGACTGATGGATGGATGGATGGATGGATGGATGGATGGATGGATGGATGGATGGATGGATGGATGGATGGATGGATAACTGAATGTGTAAATGACTAGATGGATAGACAGGGCGGAGGGTGGGGGGCATTGTACCATTCTACACAATTACAAAGCTTCCTTGGCTTCTTTGTCTTCTTTCCTCAAGTGCGTTGAAAGCAGGGATAGAACTATTCATTCTACAGAGAACTACTGATTCTACTAGGCACAGAGAGGTAAAGCAACTTGCTCCGTGTCACAAAGGAAGGAAGTAACTGAGGCATATATTAAGATTAGTCTCTTGACACTAATCACTGTTCCTCTTGACTTTTCCTTTCAGGTCCACTCATTCCCTCATTCATTCCTTTTTTTCAGGCAGTCATTGTCATCCATTCATCCATTCAAGCAGAAGTTTGCTGAAACCCACTCAGTGGTTTTGGGCTCTCAGTGCTGGGGACCTGGAGATAAGGCAGACCTGGGCCTGGGCTTTGGTTTGCCTCTGGGGTAGCAGGCCCATGAACAGTTTGATGGGCCAGGGGCCTGACTTAAGTGCTGGGGCACTGACCTTTCTGGGAGGTGGAATCGAGTCAGCATTTCCGAGGAGGTGAGGCAGGAAGTTGGCCAGGTAAAGATAAGACAGTTGGTTTTGGGCCACGGCTGTATAGGGCCCAGGCCACAGCCCACAGCTGCTGTCTGGGACAAACCAGATATCTGGGCAGCTGAAGTGGGGGTGGAAGGGGTAGGACAAAGCCAAGGAAGCCTGCGAGGTTGGACCCGAAGGGTTTTTAGTAGCAGACTACAGACTTGGGATCTCATCTGAGACAGTGGGGGCTTGCTGAGGAGGTCTCCCAGCTGAGAGAGGGGTGTTGTCCCACAGCAAGGCCACCTCTCAGACCCTTCCTCCCTCTGGACTCACCCCGGGCATCGTGCCACGCTGGTCTGGTCGCAATGCCATCCCCCTTGGGCAGTGGACAAGCCAGACCGCGCAGAGGCCCACCCACGACTGCCCACCCCAGCAGCACAGCCTGGCTGCCCAGAGGCCCCTGGCGCCCTGGAAGACCCAGACTGGGCTCAGGAGACGCAGCACCTTAGAAGCTGCTTCCAAGGGCCGGCCGCCACGCCAGGTGCGCCACGGCGCTCATTAGGCCCGGGTGCGCGGCCGGCTTTCCGTGTCTTTCTGAGAATCCCCAAAGAAGAAAGAAATCAAAGGCTGGGGATTGAAAAACAAGGATGAGGAGATATAAAACAAGATTTCTATCTAAATAATTTCCTCTAATTGCTGGTAAGAGACATTAATTTTCCTTTTGAAGCTCCCCGTGGCCCCGGGCGCCTCGGGACCTGCCAAGATGGCAGCCCGTCTAGCCGGATTATCTCACCGCCGCCTGCAGGGCTGGCACAGCACCCACTGCGGGGGTGGGCTGGGCGGCGGGCTGGGTGCTGCTCAGGCCAGAATGCAGAGAGGGAGGGAGTCCTCGGATCTGGGGCTGGGCTCGGAGCTCTGTGACCTGGCTGGCCCCCTGACCTCACTCCAGCCCCAGTGGGCACAGGCCTGCCAGGACTGGGAGGCACCCTGGGCCCTTCTCTGCTGGGGAAGCTCTGGGCCTTTGGACATATGGGTGTGAGGCCCAGGGACAGCTTTCTCACCTCTTCTGCCTCTGGTGGGGGCCTCCTGGGGGCAAAGCCCAGAGTGTGCAAGTGAGAGAGACCAGAGCAAGTGTCCGTGTATCTTCAGCTTGCCTAAGGAGAGAGGCCCCATTATTTACCCCATTTCACAGGTGTGCGGGGCCCTGGCATGCTCAGATAGCTGTGAGGGCAAGGGCAGGGTTCTTCAGCAGTGCTTCAAGATAACCCAACCTGGTCTCTTCTTCTCTTGTTCTGTTCCTTCCATCTGCGGACGAGAGGCCTCCCCAGGTCCCTCCAGTTCCACCTTCTCTCCAGCCACTCCGGGCTGGCTGATGTTCTGTCCCGCCTTTGAGGGCCTTGGGAGTGGAGGGGGCGGTGTGCTGCACCTGAGCACCTGTGCATCCCACCCCCAGCCTGGTGCCACATCCGTGAGGTGCACGCGACGCGGAGAGGAAGGAAGGCCCTGCGCTCTGAGGCAGTGGTGGGGGTTCAGCCGAGGATGGAACTCACATTGGCTTTTACCCTAAGAGATTTTTCCTTCCCTTTTGATCCCATGCAATTTATAAAAAATAGAACGCATGTGTTCCTGATTAATTTCTACAAAATCACGGAAATGTTGACTTTTTTAAGAGTCATTTTATGTGGAGGCTTATTTTAGAGTCTTTCAAGACTTCCTCTGCTGGGCAAGCTGAGTTTGGGGAGAGGGCAACCCTGCCACCCCGGTTTCCCTTCAACAGAGAGAGAGAAGCACTTCACAAAAAGCCTCTTACATTCCTCTTTGTGTCCACGCAGCCCTGGGGATAAACTCCCAACTCCTTAACCTGACGGTCAAGGCCGCCACAACCAGCCCTCCCGGCCTCAGTCCCTCTCATCTCGGTCCCCCTCACATTGGCCTTGCTGACCTCCGATGCATTCTTCTCTTTCTTTGCACAGACTGTCCCCTCCGCTGGGAATGCTTCCGCTGCTCCTCGACTTTTTCCACCTGACAAGCTCCTACTCATCCTGCAAAGCCCAGGTGCAATGTCTCCTCACCTGTTCAGCTTTGGCTGCATCCCCAGCAGGCCCTGTTCTGTCCCTACTAGACCAAGAAGCGAATCCTCGTTTGACCAAAGAAGCAGGCCCAGCGCTCTGGCCCGCCTCCCAGGGCCACTGACCGGGGGGCGTGAAGATGAAAGGACAGCACACTGCGGTAAGAAAGAAATAAAAGGGGAAGACAAACCCTCCCCAAATGAAAGCCATGCGTATGTTTATTTCTGGTCTTTTATGGGGTGCTTTTGAGGATGGGAGAGGGAAAACGAAAGTTCCACCAGGGATGGGCAGCAGATTTCCCCTTGGGGTGGGAGGACGCCTCTGGTTCGGTGCCGGCTCTGGGCTCCGGACTCCAAAGGACCCAGGGCCGTAGCTCTGTCAAAGGGCTGACGGCAGGCAGGATTTTAGATGTAAACAGGGGGTCCCGCTGGTTCCTACACTGTCCACCCCCAGGCCAACCCCTCTCAATGGCGCTCCTTTTCATATGCTTTGTCTATCATCTTATCAGGGAGGTTAGGATACAGCACAACCCCATTTTGCAGAGGTGCAACTGAGGCTCAGGAATCAGTGTCGGCTTAGGTCAGCACGCTTAAGTAGCAGCCAGGCAAGACCTAGAGCTCAGCCTCTGCCTACAGTCTAGGCTGGTTCTGCCTGGCTCGCTGTCTCCAGCCCCCGGAGAGGGGCCGTGGAGATCTCCAACCTCAGTGCATTTCCTCCACCTGCACCAGGCCCTGCCCTCCCGGGCTTCCTGCTTCAATGCCACACCATGACCTGCTGCTTCTAGGCCTGAAGCGGGAGGGTGAACTGTTGGTGAGGAGTTCCAGCCGTGAAACCACACAGCCTCTGAGGGAGGCGGCCTGCCTGGTGGGCGGGTCCCAGACACCAGCGAGACCGCCTGTGCCAGGTTGTCTCCTCCCTACCCAGCCACAGTCCAGAGCATGGCCAGCAGGCTGCCCCTGCCCCAGACTCACAAGAGCCAGGACAGCTCAGAGGGCTTCCTGCAGGCTGGACCCCGCTGGGGCAGGAGCGTCCTCGGGCCACGAGAGAAAGGGGAAACTACAGCTACACCAGAGGCTGGGCTTGCCTGGGGCCCGTGGGTGCGTCCAGGTGCCGCTCCAAGGGAGAGGAGGGAGGTGACAGATTGAAGGGGAGACAGCTTGGCCCACACATCTCCCGCAAAGGGAGAACACACCGGATCATGGAGAAAGGAGTCTTGGATGAACCCCACTTCCTGAGCTCCTAAACCCGCCACCGGCTCCTTTGTAGCCAACATGGACATCTCACAGTGACCTTGCCTGTCCCCGTTTTACCTGGAAGAGAACTGAGAAGGCTGCAAAGGCTCCGTGGCCCACCTGCAGTGAATCTACAGAATCTGGGACTTCTGACCACCCACAGATCCCTGAGTCTGTGCCCTGACCATGGCAGGGCTACTTGGGGTGCTCAGAGCACCTCAAGGCTCCCCTCCAGGGGTGTGAGAGCGGATGCTGTGCCATGAGCAGGGGCCGCAGCCACCATCTGGGAAGGGGGCTGGGTGTTACCCCTCCCCAATCGCCTCTCCCCTTCACCTCTGCCGCTCTAGGACCTCTGGAGCCCCTCCTGGCCTTCTGTGAATTCCATTTAGTTGAGCAACCTCTCTGGCGGGAGTGTAAACACTCACCAACAAGCCACAAGCCCCATACCCCTCTCCGTCCCAGCATTCTTTGCAATTCATAGGGAACCGTGTGACTTGTTTCTGGCCACAAGATGTGAGGGGAGGCGACACCTAGAAGCTCCGGTGCACACGTGTCTCTCTCTCTGCTGCCGTGATCTTGAAGGGCACAGTCCAAATAATAGAACTATCAGATGCAGGAAGGCGCCACATCAGCCTTTGCAGGGGCAAAAGTGAAACCTCTGTGTTGGTTTAAGCATTGAAAGATTTCTCTAATGTTGATTGCCTGAGTATTATTATCCTGAGTAATACAACCCTGGGAAATAGGGATTATTGTCTCCATCTGGCAGATGAGCACACTGAGACCAGAGAAGGGACTTGACTAAAAATCTCTGTTACAAAAACCACTTCAGCTTGTGTCTGCCCGTTGCATTGTTAAGCCTTGAAAAAAGACGTAGGGGAGGGGAGAGGCAAGAAGCAATACAGCTTGCCTTTAAAAAAAAAAGCATGCTGTTAAAACCTCATCACGCGCATACAGACCGCGATGTGCTGGGCGGCTGTTCATAAAAGCACTAAGGAGGCCTAAAACGGAGCAGATGCCTGGACCCCCCAGGACAGTGGCAGGATGTGCGTGGGTCACGAGGGTGGCCTGTGGGGCCTGCTGTCAGACGCTCCACCTGCAGCATAATGGATGGCAGATAGGGGCCTCCAGGACTGTGGAGAAGAAGGCGGTGATAGGGCCTGATTTACAGGCACCAGGGAAGAAAATGCAGCCAAGATTTATGGGGGCTCAAGTGACTCGTTGGAGCCAAGTTTATTATCCATCACGTGCATCTGAATGTGTATTTATGGCTTTCCAAATGATCCTGTCTCGTTGAAAATTATGTCCAAAGACCATCAACAGCAGTTCATCTGCTTTGAGATGGGATGATCCAGAGTGAGTTCAAGGCCTCCCCAAGCCAGACAGCAAAGCCAAGGCCTAGTATCGTTTATGCGTGTAGGTCTGAGAAGCAGCCATAGGCCAAGCGGCAAGGAGCCAGGCCCTGCCCTGGAGCCAGTATGAAGAGATGAATCCATTTCTTGGGGTCCTGCTCACACCCCACTGTGCCAAGCCCTAAGCCAGGTGTTAGGTTTCACAGATATGCTCAGGAGCTAACCCAGAGGAGCATATGAACCTTAGCTCCGCACTTAACTGCTGGAGTTACCTTGGGCAAGCTGCTAATCCTCAGTTTCCTCATCAAGAAAATGGAAACAACATTGATGGTTACTCCAGAGAGAAATTAGGAGTAAACAAGATACTGCATGTAGTGTTTAGCACAGTGCCTGGCATTCAGCAGCTGCCCATAAATGTTATTTTTCTGTTCCCATCATGATTATTACTCTAATATTATTACATTACATACCCTAATATGTAATGTAATATGACATATTACTCTAAGCATCATATGTAATGTTTGGCACAAGCTGACCATCAAACCAAACGAAACCAAACAAATTCCTGCTAAAGCCCCATTTAGAAAAGGAATGACCACTTACTTGCTTCGCACACACTGGATACCAGAGAGGTGAGCCCAGCCAGTCAGATAACCACTTAGTGGGGGCTTCAATCTTCGAACTTTATAAATGTATAAAAGGACTGGCTGCAAGTGATGAACCAGCTCAGACCTCTGGCCTGTAGATCCCTTACCAAGCTTTGACCTTGGGCATAATTAGACACGAGAGCTGACATTCTGCCTGTGCACACTTGTTCGACTATCTTTTCTTTATTTATTGGCAAGTAGCACCCATCCTGAACACTGGCAGCGCCCCACCTGCTGCCGTGGGCCCCTTCTCCAGGACCCCTTGTGTAAGGGTCTGCGCTCTGACTGGCGATCCCAGCATCTGCTCAGGAGGAGGGCTGGTCTCTTTGTGCTTTCCTCTCCAGCTGAAGCAACTTCCAAGCAACTCAAAGGGCTGGTACCCTTCTCCTTCTGTTTTTTGCTTTTTGGGGTGACAGAGATGAAAGATTACATCTTCCAAATCAACTCCATATTTGGGGGAAATTTGAAGTGACCCATGTGCCCAGGGAAAGGCTCTGAAAACACCTGAGAAGATCTTAAGATCTTACACCTCAGATAAAGCATTGGCACAGGGCCTGCCTATGACCACTGGAAGTAACAAAAGCAAGAAAAAATAACAACAACAAAACCCAACAAACTTAGGGGAGAGGGAAGATTCTGATTTCTAGAGTTACTGTGTAGGTTCTAATGTCTAATTTAAAAAATTACAGGGCATCAAAGAAACAGGAAATTGTGATCTATTCAAAGGAAAAAGTAATTAAACAGAAACTGTCCCTGAAAAATGAACCGATGGCAAACATACTTGACAAAGACTTTAAATCAACTGTTTTGTTTTTTTTTCTCAGTCCCCCCGTCTCCCCAAATCAACTGTCTTAAAGATGCTCAAAGAATTAAGGGAAGATTTAGAGAAAGTAAGTTTACACACACACACACACTGCTGAACAAAATAGAGATAAAAAACAAAAAGAATCAAGGATATTTTTGCAGTTGAAGAGTACTATCTCTGAAATGAAAAAAATTGCTAGAGGTATTCAAAAGCAGGTTTGATCAGGTAGAATAAAGAATCAATGAACTTGAAAATAGGAGAGGGGAAATTATTGAGACTGAGAAACAGAAAAAATTTGGAGAAAAATGAACAGTCTAGTAGACCTATCATAAGAAGAACCAATATATTCATGTGGGAATTCAAAGGGGGGGGGGCAAGGAGGAGCAGAGAGAATATTTGAAGAAATAATGCCTTATACTCCCCAAATTTGATGTAAGGCATTAATATAAACATCAAGGAAGCTTAACAACTCCAAGTAAGATAAACTTAAAGAGATCCACAACAAGACACATGTAGACAGTCTTTCAAAATGCAAGTCTTGAAAGCAGCACGAGAGAAGTTACTTATCCTATGCAACAGATTCCTTTTTTTTTTTTTTTGGAAAACAGAGTGTAATATAATTTATTAATCTCTATGCAACAGATTCTTACGTGTAAGATTATTAACAGGCTTCTCATCAAGGACTTAGACGCAAAGGCCAATACGTCAAAGAGCTAAGAGAATAAAACTGTCACTCAAGAATCCTTATCTGGCAAAATAATAAATTTGTGAAAATTTAAAACAACTAATGAATCAAAGAAGAAATCACAAAGGACATTAGACCATAACGAAAGTCAAAAGAAAATGAAAACACAAAATACTAACACATGTTGGGGATTTGGTGCTAAGGGAGAAATTTAGAGCTAAAAATGCTTATCTTAAAAACAAAAAAGAATCTAAAATCAATAAACTAAACATATAGTTTAAAGAACTAGAAAAAGAGCAAGCTAAACCCAAAGTTAGAGAAGGAAATAATAAAATTAGAACTGAAATCAATGAAACTGAGAGTAAATAAAATAGAGAAAAATCAATGAAATGACCTATAAATTCAACCAGGTCCCTATCAAAACCCCACTAGTCAAAAACCCCACTAATGTTTTTACAGAAATAGAAAATCCCATCCTAAAATTCACACACACTTTTAAGAGATCCCAAATGGCCAAAACTGTCAAAAGACCAGAAAGGTGGATCTACACTTTTGATTTCGAAACTACAAAGCTACAGTAATCTAAACTGTGTGGCACTAGCATAAATACAGACATAGGCTAATGGAAAAGACTAGAGAGCCCAGAATAAATGTGGTCAAATCACTGTCGACAAGAGTGCCACACCAGTCAACGGGGAAAGGACAGTGTCAGGAAAACGGCTAAACACGTGCTAAAGAATGACTTTGACCCTTATCTAATGGCATACACAAAAACTAACTCAAACTCAATCAAGGGCTTACCTGTAAGGTCATGCTTTTTACTTTCTGTATTTTATGTAGGTGTAACATCCCAGGACCTCGCTAATCCTAGAGAAACTGCCCCTCCCAGCTAGCTAATTCCTAGAGATGTAAATAGTTTGCCCTGAGCAAGCCTTTGATATGCAAACGAACCTATCCAGAGTTTATACCCTACATCTCATAGTTGGCAACATTCTGTGCAGAGGCTTACTCTTGAGCTGTGTCCTCACCAGAAGGTTCCTGACTGGGGCTATTTGTGACCTTGCTATTCTCTCAGCCTGGTTACCCTGTGGTCCTGCAATTTTGAGTCCTTTAGAATATTCTCCCAATGAATTCCTTCTCTCCTTTACCCAGTCAGTCAGAATAGGTTTTGATGGCCAGCAATTAGGAACCTAATTGATAAACAAGTTTCCATTCAACAGTATGTCCCTAGTCATACTTCATTATGCTAAGTATTTCTCAAAATATTATTTTAGCAGCTGCAAAAATATTTCATCATATTTATGTACATTAATGTACTTGGCCATGTCCTGATGTTTGAGTAAATTATAAATTTCTGTTAAAACTTAATATTATTGTATTCACAGTTTTATCTTCAGTTCTGTCCACCTGCCATTTGATCATCTCAAGGTACTTTGAAGTACCAGGTTAATGATATAAACATTTTAAAAGTTTTCTGACATAAAGTCATTTTTTCCCCAAAATCATTATACCAGCTTGTACCTTCTCAGGTAAGAATGTTCATTTTCATGTCACTCAATAAAACTGGGGACCATAATTTTAAACAATCTTGATAACCTGTAGTGGAAATCTCAGGTATTTCCATGGGAATTTCTCTATCAGTGAAGCTGAATATTTAAAAATATGTTCATTATATATATTTAGTCCTTCTTTTGTACATTTCGTACTGATCATCTTTCCTTTGGAACATTCATTATTGATTCATAATTGCTTTTTACATATAGAGGTACTAACCCCTTATCATATTTGTTGCAACTATTTTATCCTTGTATGTAGTCCCACCAACAAATTTACTAAAATGGTTCTTTAAAACAAGGAGATTTAGTTCATGTGAATTTTATTAAACTCTACTTCTCTTATTTTTTTGTTATTCTTTCTACTGCTTTTACAGTTAGAAGTTTATTCACCTCAAGATCAAATATTTATCGATAGTTTCTTTTAGTTTTGTGTGATTTTTCCTTTTTACATTTAATTCTTCAAATCTTCTGAAATTTATATTGGAGTATGGTGTGAAGGAAAGAGCTAATTTTATTTCTTTCCAAATAGCTAAGCAAATGTCCCGGCATCATTTATTGAGTAATCTGTTCTTTCCCCACAGATTTGCAATGCCACCTCAGTAAGCTGAGATGCGGTGGTCACCATGGTAACAGGGCTGCAGTGAAAGCATTTGTTCTCACCAAGTGGAAGGCTGGTGCCAGCAGGGCTCTGGCTGGCCTCGCTGCATGCCTTCCCTAATTAAGATGCACCTTTTGGTTTTGTCTTTAGAAAAATCTCTCCCTGTGTCGCCACAGACCAAGTCCTTGACGGCCAGTCTCTTATGACCTGCATCTGCCAGGGGGTTGGAACACAGTGGCCAGTGGGCATGGAGGTGAGAAAGTAGATAGTGATTTGATCCCATTATATCCTGAGGCCCTGGAAGGATGTCAAGGTGCCAGAGTAGTGGTGGGTGAGGTGGGGTATTCCTATGTCAGAATGCATCGCTAATGTGCTGTCTGCCTGGCGAGAGCCCAACCTGGGACCCCTTTTCCATCCTGGGACAGCGGCTTCTGCCACCACCCACCACCACCCGGAAGCCAAGCCTGCGCTTCCCCACTCTGGGGTTTCCGGCCTTGAATCCCTGGGGTCTTCCTCCCTCAACAGGAATTGTGTCCAGTATTTAATGTCTGGGGAGATCAGACCTGCATCCACGAGCTTAGAAGCTCAAGGAGCCCTGCCTTCGGGAGGCCCCAGGATGTCTCAGCACTGTGAAGGAGACAATAAAGATGCTTGGTAACTGCTCTGAATGTTCAGGGGAGCCACCAGCTGCAGGACTGAGCACCATGGCATCAAGATACGGGGGTCCTGAGCGGCCAGAAGCTCTGAGGCCAGAGATGGCGCTGTCAGTCATGGGGTGTTGGGGGCGTGGACACTGCCCAGAGCTGTGGGAATCCACAGCCTCCTCCCCCTACGAGATCCCAGGGCTGACTCAGATCTTGCACAGATCCAGGGAGATCTGCCCTTCCTCCCACCCCTACCCTAGGGGTCTGTGAGAAATCCAATGTAAAATGTTCCCGTCAGACACACAAAGGGCGAGGCCTGGCAAAGGCAGAGGCAGAGATGGGAGGGAAGGAGCGCCCACCAAAGAGATGCCAGGAACCCTTAAAGTTGGGAAAGGCCTGGAGTAGATCCTCCCCTGGTCTGCAGAGGGCACAACCCCTGAGGCCTTGGTCCCAGGGTGGTGAAAGGGTTAAGTTTCTGGCACTTTGTTATGACAGCTTCAGGAAATTTCTAGTCACCCTGCCCCTAGTATATGGAGCCAAGACTCTTGACTCCAGTTGTCACTTGGGGCCCCTTCATGGCACGTATCTTCAAATAAATACCAGCTCCAACCCAGATGCCTCCTGTGAGAGTTCTGAGCAGGTTCGGGGCTCTCCTTTTTATAGATGCAGACTCCGAGGCCCCCCACTATTACTTGCTGGTGTCACACACCCACTGACGGGAACTGAGATGTGTCCCCTTGGGGCACGCTGGCTCATTAGGTTACCAGTCCCTGCCTGAAAGGTATTTCATTTGCCTTTTACAATGTACCAATTGCAAGTTAATTAACTGGCAATAGAAAGTTATAGGTGGCATTAGAATTTATTAATAACATTGGAAATAAATCTCCCTGAAATTCAAGTAATTGGAAATCTCATGAAATTCTCTTTTTTATAATCCATAAAACTGTCTGGGAGAAAGGTGTTCCAGAACCCCTGGCAGCGGTTGGGATTGCAGGTGTGGGGGTGTGGGGTAGGGAGGAGGCTCCAGTTCTGACCTGCCGCCTGCCTCCAAGGGTCCCGTGCCTCTCTGCCGCGGTCAGAGCTGAGCCCCGGGCGCAGATGTGACCCTGCCCTCAGGAAGAACACAGCTCGTGGGGGAACAGAGCTGTGGGCACCTTTTAGAGCCAGAAAGGTGACGGTGGGGCCATGGGATCTCGTGGCAGCTGGACCACCTCTGGCTGGGTGGGGCTCAGGGCCAGGGTCAGCCCACTGGACAGGCAGTAGTTCCTACTGGTCTTGGGACACACCAAGCACACGAGAGAAGAACGGGTCCCCCAGTGCCCAACACTGCCACCCAGCCCAGAGTGGGCCCGCCTCACCTGGTGCATTCTGGGGAAGGAAAGACAGAGGCGGCCCTGAGCTTCAGAGCATGCACTCTGGGTGTCTGGCGAGGGTCCGATGGACTTCCAGTCACATCGCAATTCCCTTCTGGGTGGGGCCCACTCTTGAGTTCAGTTCCAAGTTAGTACAGCAGGAAACCTGGGGTCTTGTTGGAATGCCCAAGAGGAACCCCACCTGGGCTGAGCAGGGTTTCTGGCCCACTCCTGAGTTTTTGAGCAGGCAAACAGCCTGCCCCCATCCCACAGAAACACGTCAACTGCAGCCAAGGTGAGTCTCCAGCCAGAGGCAAGGAACACCCCTACACCCCAGCTTTGCCATTAGCTTCTTGACGCCTCTGTAGGGAGGGGCATTAAAAGGACTTTCTATTTGTGTAGCACAGGGACTCACTCTGCACAAGCAGCGTCCTGGGTTGTGGGAGGTCTTCCAGGGGAGGGGGCGAGGCTGGAGGGAGGGAGAGGGGGGTGTTGAGGAATCAGCCAGAATGTGGACGTTTCAGTATTTGACAACAGGTTCAGCAGCCCCTGTGGGAACCACTGAGTTCAGCCCCCAACAGTGTAACTGCTGCTTCAGGGTACTGGCCAGAAGTCAGCACTGGACAGAAAGGACGCTGAATTGGTGCTTTGGCCACTGGCCATCTGGGATGGGACCAAAGAGCTGTATTTGGATTAGAGTCCAGGTCTCACACCCTACTAAGGAGAACCTTGGGGCCACCCACATAGTGGGGAGGCCTGCGGTCAGGTGCCTGCCAGAGACTGAGCGTTCCACTTCCAGTCTTTGCTCCATCTTGGGGCTCCGTTGGGCAGAGGGGTGAAGGGCAGAAGCTCCCAGGGGCAGGACAGCCAGCTCTAGGCCAGGGGTGGCAAGGACTTAGGGGACACAGCTCTGTGGCTGCTCAGTATAACAGAGGAGGGTGCTGCAGGGAGTGGTCTTGTAAAGTCCTGCTCGGCGCACACCCCACACACATGAACACGCGCCTCCACATGAACGGGCACACCCCCGCTTTTGCACGTGCCCACGCCAGGGTACTCACCACCCGCTTGGCTGCTCACGCACGCAGGTGTGACAGAGGCACCCGCGGTCACGCGCACCCACTGGGACGCACACCAGGAAATACGCACGCCGGCATGCACATGCACTCACGGAGGCTGGGGCCTGTCTGTGTTTAAGCAGAAATGTGGGGTTTGATCTAAGCCCTGGGGCACAGGAGAGATGTGTGTGTGGGAGAGAGGCTGGGATGCACCCCGAGGGTGGAGGGATGGAGCGCAGAGCAGACTGGGAGCAGACGGAGCCTGGAGTCCTGTCGGGCTGAGCCAGGTGGGGTGAGGTGAGGTGAGGTAAGGGGGTGAGCCTCTGCTAATTCTCCCTCATTAACCCCCTGGGTGGCCCATGCAGGTGGGCCCAGGGCGGCCGCGCTGTTGAGAGGTCTCCCCGATGCGGCCCTCATTCTCCCTGGGTGCTGGGCTGACCCTCCTGAGCCCCTTCCCCAGGGGCTGCGGGGAGAGGGGCAGTTAGGGCCAGAGGAAGGTGTCCAGAGCTGGAAGTGCAATGGTGGCACCCTAGAGGGGGCTCCTGGGTGACTGAGCCCCCATTCTGAGTCTCCACCGGGACCGTCAGCCTTGCCACCAAGCACGGTGGTGTTTCCATGCAGGAGCACGGAGACGCGCGCAGGAGACCAGCAGGAGGGCAGGCGGCCCCTGGGGCTGCAGGGGGCAGGAGACCAGCAGGAGGGCAGGCGGCCCCTGGGGCTGCAGGGGGC
>NW_004567125.1:398927-404337 GCF_000260355.1 Condylura cristata | reverse complement strand
GCAGGAGACCAGCAGGAGGGCAGGCGGCCCCTGGGGCTGCAGGGGGCAGGAGACCAGCAGGAGGGCAGGCGGCCCCTGGGGCTGCAGGGGGCGGCAGAGGTGAGGCACCTGAGGTTGTGCCCAGGACAAGGCTGTGCGCGCAGTGCTGGAGCTCACCCAGGCCTGTTCCGACCTGCCCTCCGCCACGTCCTGCAGGCACCCAGCACTGCCACGCAGCCGGGCCAGCGCCTGGGCTGGGAAGTCTCAGGTCAGGCAGTGACAGTTGCTGCTGGCAACTCGGCTGGTGCCCACCGGCCGCGAGAGGACAGGGGATGACGGCACCAGGCTGCGAAACCGGGCTTAGGACCGGGAGGGAGCGGGCGAACCGCGCACGCGCAAAGGGACAAACCACTGGCCGTTTGCACTCCAGACAGGGTTCATCAGACCGACGAGGGGAGAAGCCGCGCTGGGCTGGCGTGAGGACCCGGCATCCCGCCTGTCGGCTGGGGGTCAGGGTCATCCTCCGCTAGCTCTCGGGGTGCTCCAGATCTGGCGCCTGGCCGCTGCGTCTGCGCCTATGAGAATTCCTCCTTCTCCCCACCCAAATCTGCTCTGCTCACGCCCGCCTCCGGCCTTGGCTCACACTCGCCCTCCTGGCAGCGCCACCCGTCTGTCCCGGGCATATCCCAGCAGTATACCGCTGTGTCAGGGTACTCGCCAGAAGGCAGCACCCTCCTTCCAGAAGCTCTGGTGGAGATGGCGCAGCGCAGCAGCTGGAGCAGGGCTCACAGGGGCCCGCAGACCTGGTGGGAAACCCAGCTTCACCAGCAGCTGGCCGCGAGCCAGGGCGAGGCACACACCTCGCTGGGCCTTGGCTGACGCGCCCTAAAATGAAGACGGCAGCTCAGCTGTGAAGGTGAACAGAGGTGACGCCGCTCAGGCATGGAGCTGCATCCGGAAGGGGCAGCTCTTCCCTGGGAAGCCCGACCCAGGCCTCCTCCGGTGTCCACGCAACTCCTGCTACCCTGGCAGCACACTGGCCTGCCCACCCTGCTTGTGGGGAGCTCTCACTGGAAACGGGTCCCCTCCTGCACCCCTTCCACGCTCTGAGGTGGGCCTGGGGACCCCCAGACACGGGTCCTGCTCCCACCCTGGGGGGTCTTATTGCAGACTGACCCCCTCTATCCAGGCCTGCCAAAGCAGCTGAAAGACCCAGGCTATACCGGGAGTTACCTGATTGCTAAACAAAACACACAATGTTTCTACTTTGACAAATCTCCTCCACCAGGACCTGGGAGGTTAGGACCTCAGAATTCTGCACTGGACTGTGGTGACCTGGGGAGCACCAGCCTCTGGCCCTGTCACTGCCCCTCCCCCGTTTGCTCTTGTCCCACACCCAGGGCTTGGTGGCATCCGGGGACCCAGCCTGCAGTCCTGTGCTCTGCTCACACCATCCCAAAGCAGCACTTGCTGGGCTCAGGAGCAGTGTTGGTGAGACGTGCCCTAAAGATGCTCTCAGGAGAGAGGCCCAGACAGACCCTGGGCCAGGCCCCATCTCCGCCATTGGGTCTGGGGGAATAAAATGCCTGTGACTGCTTCCCAGATGGCATGGGGTCCTGTGGTGGTCCCAGGGGTGCGCGTCATCTGACATATAGGGGTTGCTGGGAGTCAGCTCCAGTGAGCTAAGTGGTCTGGAGAAAAGGTGCTCAGCCGTCCAGGGGAGCCCTCATGCCTCTGCCCAGCTGTGCTGTCCATCATCTCCCCCTGCACTTCCACGGCCCTGCTCAGCTCCCCTGCAGATCAGCTGCCCCTGCGGCCCCCTCCCAGTCGTCACACCTGCTGGGATCCACCTGGGCTTGCACCGCCCACATTGCTGCTTGTCCAGGTCCAGCCCCACCTGCAGGGCCTCGGGAGTATCAGCCTGGGATGAGATATTCTAGGGAGATAATGCAGGGGCCCGAGGGGGTGCCCAGCCTGAAGCTTCTAGCTAGAAGTGAGGTCTGGCCTGGGCCCTGGAAGCCCCGGCCTTCCTTCCACCTGGGGCTGCAGGCAGAGCAGAACGCCCTGGGCCCCAACCTGCGGGGTGGCCGAGTCCTGGCTGGAGACGGCTTGCCAGGGAGCCCTGGGTGGCACAGCCCTCACCTCAGCTGGGGGCTCAGGGGAAAGGCCAGCCACCAAGCTCCAGATTAGACTCGTGTTGAGGCCCCTAGATCTGGCAGGAGTGTGGGGGCAGGCCTGAGGCTGCCCCATGTCACTCCCTGCAGAGCTGTGCCAGTCTGGCTTACAGCACTGCTGTGGGGGTGGGTTTCGGGGGCTTCCCTCACTCTCCTAGCCCCCTCCACGAGCCCCCCTGCCCCAGGGCCCCCAGCCTCCCCCACCGCTGCGGGCACACACACCAGAGCCACCATGGGGAGAGCACCTTTATTGTCGGGGCGCCATGGACTCCTGCTCGCCCCTGCCCACCTCAAGGACGGAGCGCTGTACCTGACCCCCCACCAGCCCTGCTCCCCAGGGACCACCGGAGCCTGGGGCAGGGGAGGTCTCCAGGCTGGGGCAGGCCACCGCTCCCAGGGGCACCAGGGCTGGGGCCGGGCTCTGGGAGATGTGCCCCACAGTGGCGCCAGCACCTAGAAATCTGAGTTTGCTGAGTCCCAGGCCCTGGGTCCTGCCCCAGCGAGGAAGGAGCACCCGGGTCAGTTCAGGTGGCAGGGGACCCTGGCCTGAGTGGCCTTGAGGGCTGTGGTGAGTGGCACTGGGGCACGGGGAACCGGGCTTCCGCTCTAGAGCCTGTCTGGAGCACCCAGCCCGGGGGGCCTGGGCTCGGCAGTTCTCTGGTTGTCAGGGGGACGCTGGACTTGAAGGAACCCAGACACGGTGCTGCAGCTTCCTGGAGCTCCCAGAGAGGGCAGGGCTGCGCGGCCGGCCCCGTCAGGGCTCGCACTGCGTCCTCACAGCTCGGGAGGCAGCAGGCCCGGCCGGGCGGGAGGTTCCGAGAGACTGGGAGGCCGCGGTGGGCACTGCCAATTTGACCTGAGGGTCCCGAGTCTCAGTCCTCTTCTCTCACAGGCTCCATGTCCACGCGACTCCCATGGCCATGTTCAGGGGCTCCCTGGCCTCTGAGAACAGCTACCGGCCAGGCGCCCTGCCCATGGGGCAGACCCAAGCCAGGAAGAGGATCTGAGGAAGAGCGGGCCCTCCTGTCCACTGGTCGATCCCGTCTCCCCACCGCCGACTCCGGAGCCGGCTCGCCAGGCCCCGCGCCCGCCCTGTCTGAGTGTGGAGAGGGAAGCTGGCAGCCCGGAGTTTGGCTACCAAGAGGCCTGGGTCCAGATACCACCCTAACCCTCCATGGTCCAGGGTCCGGGTAGGCTGCTGATCCCCTCCAAGCTTCCACCCCTCCCCGCCCCCCGCCCAAGCCTACCTCCTAAGGGTTAAGTGAGACAATGTAGGGAAAGCCCCTTGGACAGGCCCAGCGTAGCGGGGACTCGGAAAATGAGTATTGCAACTATTCTCACGCCCTCCCCAGCCCCCGTCCCAGCAGGCAGTGGGGTGAGGGAGGGCAAGGACGAGGGTGGGCACCACCGAGGTCCTGGGCCCCTCCGCCCTGTTTCCAAGACCCCAAGCTCTGGGGCCCGTGTCCCTCGCCATGGCTGGTGCCTGGAGCCCGGTCCTGTGGGACCTTCGGGAGCCGGAGTGGCACAGGCCTCCGTCCGGCCCCGGTGGGCACCGGGCTGGCCCTCAGGCTGCTCTTACTTCCCAGCACCAGTGCTCTTCCGCCCGTGGTCAGGGTCAAGCAGGGCAGCAAGGGAGGCGTCGGGAGGGGGACCCCCACGCTTCATCTTGAGGCTGGCTCTCAGGGCAGCGTCCTGGCCAGAGCCCCCCTCTGGGGAGGCCAGCGGATCTGGAGGAAGAGCAGGGGGTGGCTCGACACAGAACCTTGGGCACACTCAAAGGCACCTCCGCTCTGGTCCCTTGTGAGGGGAGAGCTGTGCCCGGTAAGAACAAAGGCAAAGGGGCAGGGTGCCTGCTGCTCCCCAGGGCCCCATGCCCCCCCAACCCCCTCACTCACCCATCCACCCTTTTGCCGATCCCCTGTCCCTTTGCCCAGCACCCCCCCATCCTTTTGCCCATCCCCCCACCATTCACTCACTCATTCATTTTTTAACAAACACCAGCCACGGCTGGGCGCCAGGCCCTAGAGTGTCAGTCACCACCCACCACAGGGCCTCACACTGCCAGGGAGACACAGAGCAGACAAGGCTCTGCAGAGCACCCTGGGGCTGGGGGCGGGTGGCTCCGGGAGGAAGAGACCTCCGAGCAGGCCCAGACCCCCGGGCAGGCCGAGGTGGGAGTCAGCAACCCGCAGAGGGGGCCAGGCGGCAGCAAAGGCGGGGTGGGAGGAGCCTGGGGTCTGCGGCTCCATGTCACGGCTCCCGTCATGCGGGGGGAGGTTGTCGTGGTCAGCAGGGGGCCGTGGAGGGCCCTTGAGCCGGGGCAGGACAGGGTGGTTTGGGGGAGATCCTCTGGCATCCAAATGGCAGGGTCCCTGGCACCAGACCCCCGAGAAGAGCTGCAGCTGCCCTGAGGGCGGGGCCAGGGAGGTAAGCACCCCGGCCCTGGGCATGGCTCACCGTGGATTCCAATCATGTGCTCCAGGATGAGGACCCGCTCGGCCAGGATCTTCAGGGCCTCGCGCAGCTGCTGCACCCCCTCGCCCTGGCGGGAGGAAGCCGCGGGGTCCGGGGTCAGGCCACCCCGCTTCCGCGTGCAGCCACAGCCCTGCTCCGCCTCTGCCAACTGTCACATGGGGCACAAAGCGCCTCCCTGCCGCCAGCCCTGCAGCCCAGGGCTGAGGCGGGGTGGCCCAGGGCTGAGGCGGGGTGGCCCAGGGCTGAGGGGGGGTGGCGTTCACTCAGGGATCTGGAGCTCAGCAGTGACCAGCCTGGCTTTTCCTGCTCCTGGTTTGCTTCCCCCGCACGCCCTTCTTTCCAGAAAACACTGACGGGCAGAGCACCTGGCGTGACCCCATGGGTGGGTGCTCTGTGGGCTTCCTCCGGCACTGCCCACCCCCACCCCCAGCAGCTCTCCAGGTATGTCCCCTGAAGAAGGGAGAGCCCGGGGGTGGGGGTGGGGCCAGGATGGCAGGTCTGTGTGTCTGGCACCTGGCGGAGGGTGTGGTGGCTGACACACGCCAATGACCTGCTGTCAGGAGAAGACAGGTCTCGAGGCCACTTGCGCGCACCAGCGGCCCCGGAGGCAGCAGCAAGCCGCTGCCTTCCACTGGGGCTGAAGCAGGTGGTTCCCAGGTCTCCTGAGGTTCGGCTACTTTCCCAGGCCTGCTGCTGGGGGGACCTGCTGCTGGGGGGGCCTGCTGCTGGGGGGGCCTGCTGCTGGGGGGCCCTGCTGCTGGGGGGGGCCTGCTGCTGGGGGG
>NW_004567125.1:383656-398310 GCF_000260355.1 Condylura cristata | reverse complement strand
TGCTGGGGGGCCCTGCTGCTGGGGGGGCCTGCTGCTGGGGGGCCCTGCTGCGGGGGGGGCCTGCTGCTCGCTGGAGCAGAAAGCCCCTGCAGTGCTGCTGGCCCACAGTGGTAGCTCTGGCTACCTCAACCCCGCTCCGAACAATGAAGAAAGCTCATGCCATGACGGATGGGATGACGGGGTCCTCACACAACCTGTAGGAAACCTCACCACTCCTGTAATTCGGGGCTCAGCCTTTTGGGACTGATCCCACTGAGACAAGTAAGCCTCGCTCTCTCCACCTCTCCGAAGGCCTCTGATTTCTCTGGGAAATTGCCTAACAGGGTAACTGGCAGCTGTTGACAATCGGACTGAAACAAGGTCACCCCAGTGGGCTAATCCCACAGGGAGCCGCGGCCCAGGAGCCTCGCTGAGGACCCAGCTAAGCCCATTTCCCTGGGCGTTGCAGGCTCTTCTCCGAGGCAGGAGGAAGCCACGGTGCCCTCACTGTCCCTCAGCAAGTGGCCGGAGGCTGTCCACACCCACGCCCACGCCTCCGGCCCGCTCTCCCACACCCACCGTGGCCGGTCCGGGACCTCCGTCCCCAGCCCCCGGTCTCCAGTCCTGCGAGGACCTACTGAAGGTCGCCTGGCCTCAGCCTTGCCTGTCCTGATGCCCACAGGTGCGGCCTCCAAAGTCACCTTCCAACTGACCCCCCCAGCTGAGGGGATACTGAGTCCACTGTGCTGCAGCCGCTCTGAGCCAACACGCCGGGACTCTGGCTCTCAGTGGGCAGTCTCTCCCACAGGACCCAGGGGCTCACAGCTTATCCAGCCCGCCTTCAGCAGCCCCCCCTCCTCCCAGGAGGCAGCAGGTCCTCAAGGCCACACACCCTCCACCCTGCTCTGCCCTGACCCCCGTGGGCTCGACCCTCACTCCTTCACCAGCCCCTGCACACCGGCCAGCCCCCGCCCGCCCTCCTCCTTCAGTGTGTGCGTGCCAGGCGCCGGCATGGAGGGGCCCCTCCAGCCTGACGTCCCCTTAAAGGAGCTTCATGTCCATGGTGCCTCCTGCCTTGGCCCAACCTGGGCTAGTCACTCTCGAAGCCGACCTCACGCCATCATGACTTGACTCCTGTCTCCCACGGCCTGGGGTCCCCTTCCCCAGCAGCCAGCACACGGCTCAGGGCTGATGGAGGCCAGTGTCCACGGGGAGAGAAGCTGCTCTCCCCAGACACTGTGGGGGAGAGGGAGCAGGAGCCCAGAGGCAGTTACCTCAGCGGTGGCCTTCTCCTCTTCGTCCCCCTTCCCGCCAGGCTCGCCCTGGGAAGAGAGAGTACAGTCAACAACAAGTGCCTCGGCAGAAGACCTGGCACTGTGCTGGGCCCCCAGGGGGGAAGATTCCTGCCTCAGTGGGCAGGGCAGGAGGACACAGGCCTGCCACGGGAGGTGTCTAAACTGGCTATAGGGGTTTCATTCTGCTGCTGGGGCAGGAGGGACCCCTGTGTGTTCATCCCTTGCAAGAATACCTAAGCGGCCACTTCTGAGCGACCTTGAGCAAGTGACTGTACCTCTCTGGGCCGGTGCGCATGTGTCTAAAGCAGGGCAGTAACAGTGCCTACCACATGGAGCTCTCAGCGGATTAAGGGAATAAATACTGATAATGAGCCCACACCGGAGCCAGGTGCCTCAAGCACCATCAAAGTGTCCACCACGTGGCTGTTGGTTATTTGACAGAAATCCAAAAAGAGGCTGCATGCTGTGTGATCCTGGGCAGGTTACTTAACCTCTCTGAGCCTCAGCCGCCAGTTCTGGCAAAGAGCAACAGTAAAGCACAGGCTCGCTGGGCGCTGTAAAAGCAGGTGCTTGGCACAGAGCCGCCCCTCTTTCCCGGCCCCATGGCCCCCACATGAGGCCTGGACTCAAAGCAGGTTCTCATTTGAGACTGAGAATTTCTTGTTTCCAAGAAGGGAAATACAAGGTCAGTTGTCTAAGCCTCTTACTTCTGGGGGGATCAGAGAAGGGAAAGGACTCCTATCACACAGGACACTAACCAGGGCCTGGGCGCCCTAGAAGTGACCTCGGGACTCCCATCCAACTCTCCCCGGGCTGCCGCCCCAAACCAGTGTTAACAGGGGACTTGGCTCTCACTGGCATTCCCAGTGAGACCGCTCCCCCACCCCAAGGGGCCCCTTCTTAAAGTAAGCAGCTCATTTTGCACTTTCTGCCCCTCAGCCGTCCTGGCTGAGGGGTCAGGTCACCGGGCGGAGCTCAAGCAAGCCCTGCCCATTGGCCCACAGCCCCCCCCCCCCCCGCCAGGTCCCACCACCCCACACTTACAGACGGCCCCACTGTGCCCCGCTCTCCAGCCAGGCCCTGCAGAAAATCAAAGCAGGTTAGGCCTCAGCCTGCAGGGACGGTGCAGCACGAAGGGCCGGAGTCAAGATGCTGCAGCCGGAGCCCCAGCCACCCCATGCTGATGCCCAGGCACGACCTCTCTGGGGGACTGGCCAGGCGGTCAGTGCCCCTGAACCTCCTTGGAATCATGTAGAGCGAGTTCCCCAAAGGCTGCTGCAGGCCTGGTCTGCACAGACAAGAGAAGCAGCTCTGTCTGGAAGCTCCTGAAAGCAATGCCTGGGAGGATGAGGCTACCCAACTTACACTCTGGCAAGAGCAGAGACCTGGCCACACCCCTGCTGTCCACTCTGTGACCCAGCCAGGGCCGGAGCCTCTCGGTCTCTGCTTCTCCATTGCTGCTGGGATGAAATGATGGGGCAGGCCCCAAAAGCAGTTGCCCTGGGCAGCTGGGGCAGGAACTCCATCACCTCTGTGCCGTGATGCCCTGGGCTGGGGCAGCTGGAGTCAAGTGCTCCTGGAGGCGTGTGGAGCCGCCCAGATGCCCCCACTCCCACTGCCTACTAGGGACACAATGGGTAAGTCCTTACCTGGGATCCAGGTGCACCTGGGGGCCCCGGGGGACCATGTGGCCCTGGTGGACCTGTTGGCAGAGCCACATGGTCATCTAGGGCCAGAGCAGTTGGGAGCAGGACATCCCTACCCTCCACCCCCAGCCCTGGCGCTGGCTGTCTGTGGGTTTGTTGAGTGACTGTCAGAGGAAGGGTCAGGAAGGGCGCACCGGCCTCCCGGGCCCACCCTCAGAGCACAGAGCCTGCCTCCACCCACTCTCCCCTGCAGCCCCCACACCTCAACATGCTCCTCCTTCCAGGGGCTCGCCCGTGGGCCTGCACACACCCCAGCCAGCCAGTCCTCAGCAAACTTCTCTCTCATTTGCCCTCTCTTGGGATCTGGGCCCTGATCCTTCTTCCCTGAACTTCCATAACCACCTCCTGACCGTCCACCTCTGTGCAGTCTCTCTGAGACATCTGGTCCCTCCAGCCGTCTCCCTCCAAACTTCTGCTTCCCCGCCTTTTCTGATGCTGTCTCTCCTTCTGGAGCCTCTCTGTTCCCTCCACATCTCAAAACCCTTTCCTACTAGCCTCAAATGAGCATCACCTCCTCCAGGAAGCCTTCCCAGCAACCTGCCCAACCTGACTTCAAGACAGACCCCTGACACGCAGCAGTCCCCACCCACGGTCACGGACACTGACCTGCCCAAATATTCGTTGAGTGCATGAGCATAAATGTATGGCATTTGTGGGCCTGAAGCTTATCCCTGAGGTGCCCATGCCTCTGTGGCTCATTCACTCGCTGGCAGAACATGTCCTGGAGACATCCACACAGCTGGGCGGGCAGGCGTAGGCGAGGCAAGGGGACTGGCTCCCGGTACCCTCCATGCCCCTCCAGCCCACAGGAGGGCAGCCCACAGCTGCCTCAGGGGCGGGGCTGCAGACCGCAGAAACACGTGGGGTTCCTATGTCCAGTCCCATAGGGGAGCTGCTGTCCATCTCAGGCCGCAGAGGGGTTCAACCATGGGTCCCCATCACACACCCTTGAGGCCCCTTGGCCAGGATGAGCCCAAGTGGAGGCACTCAGTCCAGGGCAGGCTCAGCAGTGACCTCTGCACTCACCCGGAGGGCCAGGCGGGCCCCGGGGCCCTGGGATGCCGGCCAGCACTGTGTCCACAGCAGCAGAAGCCAGCTGCACGTCTCCATCTGTGAGGAAGGCAGAGCGGCCTGTGACCAGCAGAGCGAGGCCAGCAGGGTGGGGGGCTGGTCCCCTGAGACGAAATGGACCCCCGACCCCCAGCCTCACAGAAGCCCCGGTGAGCAGACACCCCTCCTGAAGAGCGCAGAGGCCTGGTCAAAGGCGGAACACTGTGGGCTTCGCATAAAGCACAAGCTCCTTCTCGAACATTCCGAGGCCTTCAGGCTCCGCCCCGCTCCCACCTCCCTGGTGCCCAGTGTGGCAGCCTCCTGCGGCTCTGCCTCTCGTGCCCACCCTACTGCACCCCGGGAGCCCTCCTCCAGGAAGCCCTTCTTCCCCCTGGGTGAGATCTTTCTATAAGCCGCTCTCCGGGGCCTGAGCCCCTCAAAAGCGAGTCCCAGTGACATCGCCCTGTCCCCTCCCGGCAACCCAGCAGCAGCCGGAAATGCCTGGGGTGGGGATGGCTCCCCCCGCCGCCCCCCCCACACCTGGCAGCCTCATGGCAGGTGAGCCTCCTGCTCTGTCCTGGCTGGAGCCCCTCCTTCTTCCCAAACACTCACGCCCAGACCCCCAGGAAGCACAGGGGGCCCTGTCAGGAGGGCTCAGGGCTCTGAGGTGGGCAGCGCCAGAGGCATCCCACCCAGGCCCAGGCACAGAGAGCCCCCGGGGGGCTCCTTGTGGTGTGTGTGTTGGGGGGGGCGTCCTGAGCCCTGAGACCCCAGACGCATGTCACAGGTGTCATCCACCCCCTCCCAGCCCAGGATGCACCGCTGGGCCCACCTCAGGGTGAGGGGGTGGAGTTGGGGGAGTGAAAACTTGCTCTGAAAGGCGTGAGAACGGGGTCAGCCCCTGCCTGGCCCAGCTCCCATCCCCCCCAAGGGCAGCCCAGGACCCCAGTCTGCCTGGGAATGGGTCCCACCCCCTGCTGCAGGCACTGACCAGGGCTTGTCAGGGAGAACTAGCACCTCACATTATAGGTGGGGAAACTGAGGCTCACACCATGTGGCTCAGGCTCAAGCCCCAGCTCTGCCTTTGCTGCCTGGGAACAGAGGCACCAGCTGGAGGGAGGCTCGGCTTCTCTGACAGCAAAGATAGGTGCCGATCACCCTCTGCGCCCCTGAGGGCCCCCCTCCTTCCTTGGCTTCCCAGGGCAACGCTGGCACAGCTGCTCACGGCTGCTCAGACCCAGCGCCCTGCCCTCGCGCCCGGGGCTCGCACAGCACCGCCCCGAAGCAGGTGTCTTCATCCTCAGCGGCCTGTGCACTAGACGCCCCGAGGGGGAGTCTGCTCTGCTCTGCTGTAACCCCAGTGAGACGTGTGCCCAGCACAGAGTAGGTGCTCAGTGAACCCTCCTGCACAGCCTACAGTGAGGGCACTTGGCATAGTGACTGGTGGGGCCGCTGCCACCAGGGAAGCAGGGGCCAGGTCAGTAAGTAGAATGACCTTTGGGGGTTCAGGGTCCCAGGGGCAAGCGTTGAGCACAGAGGGAGGGATGGGCACGTGGGGACCGAAGCAGGTTGAGGGCCACTGTCAGCCCCCGAGGGACCACCCCCACCCGGCAGACCCTCAGTCCCAAGCCAGTACTTCACTCACTGGTGGGGTCTACTTCATGGGATCCTTGGGGAACACTGACTCACTCCCCCAGAAGACAGCGAGGCTCAGGCCTGCCCCCCAAACCCCCAGGCTCGGCACTCACTGTCCTTGTCCGTAGGTGGCTGCAGGGAGTACAGGACGCCTTGGGGGATGTTCGGAGGGAGGCCCGGGCTGCCTGCGGGGCCAGGGGGGCCAGGGGGGCCAGGGCGCCCTGTCTCTCCAGGGAGCCCGCGGGGCCCTGGCGGCCCCAAGAGGCCTGCAAGGGGGAGAAGAGGAGGCATATGAGGGTTCCGCTGCTGACATTACAGAGAGGAAACAGGGGCGGGGAGAGGGGACAATAAGCCTGGGCGCTTCCTGGGCTGTCAGAGCAATGGCATCCCCTCCCAGCCCATGCAGGGGAGCCGGGCCTGTGGGTGGGGTTGGGGGGTGGGGGTGGCGGCAGCTCTGCCAGATGCCCTCTGCGCCATGCAGAGACCTCAGCTCCAGGGCGGGGGCACCAATGGTGCCTGGCCTGACCAAGGGCTCACTCCCCCAAGGACCCAGGAGGAATGGGGACTCTCAGAGAAGGCCTTGCGCCACTGCTTCCAGAGCCTTCTCTTCCTGAGTCCAGGGTGGTGGTCAGCAGTGGGGGTGCAGAGGGTGGACATGCACCTGGAGCCCCCAAGCTGGCAGTCATTAGCGATAGCAAACGGGGGTGTCTGGGGTGCCTCGTTCAAACTGGAGGGCCCACCAGCCCCCCAGCCCCCAGTGGACACTGAGAGGTGGAGAATGTCCTTACCAGGAGGCCCTGCTGGGCCCTTCTCCCCTGCCTGGCCTCTGTCGCCTTTGGAGCCTGGGGGCCCTGCAGGCCCTGGGGGTCCCGTCTGCCCTGGGGGCCCTGGGGAGAGAATGAGATGAAACCTGAGAACACTGTGGGTTGTGCTGCCACCAGAGAGCCCAGACCTGACCACCAGGGTTTCTGTCAGATCGACCCCCCAAGTAACACCCCCCCCTCTGATCTCCCCTGAAGAACAAAGGCACCACAGCCAGCTTGCGTATCTTTTATCAGTTTATAACCTGGTGCTGCACTTTTTAACTTCCGTGTTCACCATAGCTACTTTTGTTCCCACTTGATAGGTGGGAGAGCAGGCTCAGAGAGGTGTGGCCCCTTGTTCAAGGTCTCCGAGCCAGCTGCAGGAGAGCCAGGCTCTCTGCACACCCTACCGGCTCCCTGCTCAGGCTGCGAAGTGGGCTGTGGCAGACACTCTGCCACAAGAGTCTCTGTGAAGGCCTGAGGGCCACCTTTGCCCAGCTCGAGCCTCTGAGCCCCACAGGTGGCCTGGCAAAAGGCCCGTGAGTGGCCTGGGGCAGACCCTTCTGGAATGCCTGGAGATGCCCACTGAACTGATGCAGGGACCTGCTCTGGTTTCTCAGGCCCCTGTTCACACTGCAGGTGAATGTGTCCAGGAAGAGGGCTTGAAAAGGTGGCTGCTTTCTCTGCTTTCCCCAGGTTCCCCCCAGCTCTGGGAGTTTCCAGGGCGCCCCAGGTGTTGCCATTTGTAGGAGTTGTGCGCCACCTGGTGGCCTTTCTTAGAAGTGCATTTTCCCTGGTCAAAAAAAGGTTGGGCCAAAGAGAGCCCGCACCCCTCTGAGCCTCCTCTCCCACCCCTCTCACCCCCAAACCCCCAGCCCCCCTCCCCCGTGGCCCAGGAGGTTTGGGGCTGGGGTATTCAGGGAATGGGAAGCTAGAAACCCATAATGAGGACACCCCTCCTCACAGCAGACCTGAGCTCACCCTCCTCTCCCTCAGAAGGGCTTCAGGAAGCCAGCTCTCCTGTCTCCGGGCTTCCCCTCCCAACACGAGGGAACAGAGAAGTCGGGAGGGGACAGAGGCAGATGCCCAGAGCTATCTGGGCTGAGAAGCTGGAGGAGAAACGAGAGAGTTAGGGCGTCAGCTCCAGGATCACTGGGAGGCCCCAGAGATCAACAACGCTGGCCTCAGTTCCCTCCTCCAAGATTTACTGGGATGATTCGAAATAATCTCCAAACAACTAGGGTGACACAAAACCATTTAGTAACTGCTACAGCACAGCCACCCGTCGGAAGCGCTCAGTCTTAAAATCTTAGCGGGGCCACACTGACCAGAGGCAGCCAGAGGCCACTCAGGGAGAAACCCCGCGACCCTGACTAATGACAACCACAGTCACCCCTCTCTTGCAGGGACCCCTCTTTTAAGACCCCCCCCCCCAGATCCTGGAACCACAATAGCACCAAACTCCCTTTACACTTACACACATAAGATAAGGCTGATTTGTAAGTTAGTAAGAAATGAGCAATTAGCAATAAAAGAAAACCCATGGCATATGCTGTGGAGGTCAGGGGACTGTGTCCTGTCTCACTCTCAGCGTGTCTCATACACGCTTACCCAGTTGACCATGGGTAAGGAGAAAAGGGGGTCCTACATTTTATGATGACCTTGCAGTCCCAGAGAGCAGAAACCAGACCGATGGAGAGAAAGTGGTTAGCCCTGACTTTAACATGCGAGGGAAGAGAGCAACAGGGTGCTGAATGTCCTGTCTCCCCAGGGAGGTTCAGCAGGAACCAGCAGGTGGGAGAGGCCGGAACTGCCCCATCCCCGGGGGTGGGCAGGCGGCTGCTGTGAAATCAGTCACACGAGAGCGGGCTGGGCTGGAGGTCTAAGAGCAGACGCCAGCGGATGGCAGAGCAGGTAATGAGGACGGCTGGTTTGTTTCCATGAGGTCAGCCGTCCCAACGGCCAGACCCTCCAATTCTGATTTTTACACGAAACCCCCAGTTTTAAAATGTGAGCTCAACTTTTCTGCATGTCACAAGGGGGCCTGTAAACCAGGAGCCGTTGTGTGGCCGGCGGGAGGCCCTGACTGGCTACGCCTGCACGCCCAGAGGCCTCACTCACCCACGGGGCCCGTGGGCCTTCTCCTCCGAGGCCCCGGGTGGGCAAGGGGGATGGCATCAGGGAGGAAGTCCTCGTTCCAAGTCGGCGGGGTGCTCTGGGGGGCCGGCAGATCGTTGTCGGGGCCGGAGGTCTGCTCTGCTGCTTCTAGCAAGAGAACCTGGCAGAGGAGGGCAGAGGTCAGCCCCGGGCGCGGACGGCCCCGCCCCACGATGCATGCCCACGAGACCGGCAGTCGGCTGCAGAATCTATGCTGCCCCCCACCCCCCACCTCTCCTTCCCACTCAGGAAAACCCTTCTCCTCCTGGCCCTGGGGCTCAAGCGGGCCCCCATCAGACACCTTCAGAGCCGCCGACTCCTCTCCCCGAGACACCGTCTCCGGGGGCAGAAGCCAGCAGTGGTTTGAGTGACGACCAGTCAGATCACCTATGCGTGACCCCCGGGGAGGCACTGGGCGTGCTTGGTCCTCCACGTGCCCAGCTGGGGTCAGGACTACGTGGTTGGGGTGCTTGTGGCTGGCCTGTGTCCAGAACACCCGCGGGGGGCAGGAGCACAGTGCGTGGACCCCTCCTGCCTGGGGAGCCAGTCCTGCCTCCAGCTAGGTCCCCAGACTCCACAAGCCGTCTGAGGGTGGGGTGCTATGCCCGCCTGCGTCCCTGCTTTTACCATCATCACTGACTTCTAGCCCCATAAGTACCCAAAGGCACCTGAACCCTGGCCCGTTGGCCTGGATACCACACCCCATTCCATCCTGAACCTGCCCCCAAACCAGAATCCTGGGGCCTCCCCAGACCCCGCTATGCCATTTCCAGGGGGGTCAGGGCCATCTTGGGCCACATCACAGGCAAGGCGTGGCCCCTTCACGGCTCCTCCACAGCCTTGGCAGAGGCTGGTGCAAGCACAAAGAAGGGTGTGGTTGGGTCTCCTGACCCCCAAAATCCTCAAACAGAGAGGAGGCTCACCATTCCTGCTCTAACCCCTGAGGGCCCACTGACAGGATTGAGGCTTTGGGGTCTTGGAGGAGCTGGGGAAGGGGGAGAGAATTGGCTGTCAGTAGCTTGTAATGGAGGGGACTGGGCAGTGATGGGGGTGAGGAAAGGGCGGAATTAATCCCTGGGGCGTGGGAGCAGGGGGGTCAAGCGCGGTGACCCCTGGTTTGGGGCTGGCCCTGGAGATGCTCGGTGGCACCGCCCAAGTCTCGGGCGTGGGCAGGCCTGCGGGTGAAGGTGGTGTGTGAGGTTTGGAGGTGGGTTGAGTTGCAGTGTCTTAGGGGCAGCTCCAGATGGACAAACAGGAAGGGATCCACGGGTCAGGAGTTGAGATGGCCACCGGAGAGGCCAGGGAAAGGAGCCCCGGCCAGTCAGAACCAGCCCTGGCTGAAGGACAAGTTTGCTGGCCTGGATGTGGCCAAGCCCCTGGAGGAACCGATGCCCTCCCTGCTGGGCATGAGCTCATCAGGCAGCGGCCGTGGGTGCGGGGACTCAGTCCAAGAGAAGCAGACTGCAGTTGGAGGGCAGTGCCCGGATGACCTCACGGCGGCCTGGCCAATTGGCCAACCTCCTGCACCAGAGAGCAGCCCAGCCTCCAAGACCGCATGACCCTCGTGCAGGGAAATCCCCTTGGGCTCCCTCCCACTCCCTGTGGTCCCTGAGGTCAGAGTGTAAACTGAGGGGGAGGAAGGCAGGCAGGACGCTCTCTCACTCAGGCCTCCTGCCCGGCTAGTCCCTAGCAGCCATCACAGCCTGTTCCAAGGCAAGAGGGTGGCAGGCTTCTGGATCAGTCCTGGCAAACTGTCACCCACAGAGAAGGGCAGAGAAGATAGAACATGCACTGCGGGCTTCCTGGCCCCCAGCCACTCCCTCTTCCCTGGACTCCAGCACCTCCTATTGTGTACCGAGGGGTGTGCTCTGGAGGAAGAATGATGATGGCCTACGCTACCACATACCCATTCTCCCAAGCTCCCTTGCAACTAGGGGATGCCTTAGCCCAGTGCTGGCCAATGAGATAAAATGAATCTATTGGGGTCCTCTGCCTCTGCCCCTCCATCTCCTGCCTCTGGACATAATTGTAGGAGGGGCGGTGTGATGTCTTGAGCTTCAGCAGCCACTTTGTCATCGTGAGGACAAAGGCCAAGTCTTTAAGTCAGCGGGAAGGCTGTAAAAAGCCTGAGTTCTTGAGTCACCAAACCAATTCCAAGACCACCTATTCTGGACTTCCTGAACCAATGCTAAACGGAATAAGCTGCTATTTACTGGGCTTCTCCTCCTGACACACCAGAACAGGTTTTCTGAGGGAGCAGAGCCTCAGTTTCCAGACCTCTGGGCTGGTCTCTTACGCCAGCTGCCTGGCGACTGCCTGCCTGGTTCTCCCTCGCTTGGCTGACTCCAAGTCCTGACCCAGCTCCACAAATCTGACCCCTCCATTCACCTGGCCTCGGTGCTGCCCCTGGAGTGTGAAGTGCCCTGGCCACCTGCCCAGCTTGTGTCCCTGCCCCCTCTGCAGACTGCTGCTCCCTGGCCCCAATGACCTGCTGGCTGTGATGCGGGGCCCAGGGGAGGGAGGTGTGAGGGCGGGAGGGTGGAGGACTTGCTCAGACAGCGGGCATGGCCAGCACGCGGGGGTGGTACAGCTGGCATGGCACTGGTCCTCCCCCAGAGCTGTTACTTTTAACACCCTGAGGCTCTGGACTGCGGCCAGGCCACACGCTGCCAAACCACAGGGCGGCTTCAGGTATCTGGAAAATGCCCATCAGGCCAGCTGGCCTGGGGACTCAGCCTTTAAAGCTACCAGAAGTCCACCCCCACCCCTTCTGGGGCTGTCTCCCATACACCTGTGCCTTCATCTGTGGCGGACAGTGAAGGGGTAGGTGAGAACACTGACATCACACCTGCCCAGCACGTAACCTTTCCAGAGTCACCACCACGTCACCTGAGGCCCGTGCAGCCTTTCTAGGCTGATGCTTTAATGCCTTTCTCAGCTGAGGAGGTGGGAGTTCCGTGGGAGCCACCCAGCTGGTGGCTGGCGGTCCCAAGTATGCCTCACTCCAAATGGCAGTCACCTGCTGTCCCTCCAGTTGGCAGGTGTCCTCCCAGGCAGCTTTTCAGGACGGGAGGCAGGGCCGGAGGGCAGTGCAGGGTGGGCGAGGGCCGGTGTTCTGTGTGTATTTGCATGTCTGTACGGGGGACAGCCTCCCAGCAGGCCCTTCGGGTGGGGGCCTACCTCCCCTGTTCTCAGGGGTCTTACTGGGAGACTGGGGTCGTCCAGGGGCCTCCGTGTTCTGTCCTCACTCCGGCAGCCCTGTCGGCTGGCCACACTCACACCCAGCCCCTGGGCAATGCCACCTGCCCAGACGCTGTGCCTCTGCCCGTGGGAGGGCTCGCATCTTCCCTTCCGCACAGCCAGCCTCCCACAGGCACCCCACAGTCCCTCTGCCCCTGAGTCTCTGTGGCGATCTGGAGGTGGCCCAGCGACCTGAGACCCTAGGCCTCTCCTCCCAGGCCCAGCCCAGAGGCCGTTGGGAGCCACGAGGGAACTTGCAGCACCCTGGGCGTTGCGCAGCCGCACCCAGCAGGCGCGTGGTGCCCACACTCCAGCAGCTCCTTAGATCCAGGCTCCCCAGGCCCTCTGACCTTGGCCTCCAGCGTGGTCAGCCGCTCACTCATGTCGCTAAGCCGGGTACAGTTCATGCATTCTGCAAGAGAGGAAGTGGAGCTGGAGAGTGGACTCTGGAGAGAGCAGCCCAGACTCCAGGACAGCCTCGGGCAAGCAGGCAGGCAGGAGTCCTGGCTCCCTGACCGCCGGCTCTCCCCTCAGCAGTGTACTTCATCCTCTGCCTGTTCTGCTCCCCACTGTCTGGTGAATCCTCTCACTGCCCCTCACTCTGGCCTGTACCCCAGTTCTGTATGCAGCAATAAATAAATCTTTTAAAAAACACTTCTGGGAGCTGATGAATGGATTCCTGACTTTGAGAACAAAGTCTGGGGAAGAAGCTGGGCAAGCAGACACAGGCTAGTAAGGGCTACCACGAGGCCACACAGAATGTACTAAAGCGCGTCATGAGGGCACCAAAACCTGGTGGGAGTGGTCAGGGAGGGCTGTCTGGAGGCAGTGGCAACTACGGTGTGGTCTGAGAGGTGCACAGTAATGGGCCAGGGTCAGAAGAGGCCTCGGGAAGCTGAGGCCTGGAGGGGCACAGAATAGGTCTACCAGCAGCCCTGCCTAATCAGAGCATATTTGGGGGCCACGAGGCAAGAGTCCTAGCATGCGTTGGGGTTAGTTTGGTGGGAGGAGCTCAGACAGAACCCAGAGGCCAAAGGACTGCTGTGGGAGGTGGTGAAAGTCAAGAGCACATCCCGCCTTTGTAGAAGCTCACTCTGGCAGCGAAGTGCAGGGTGGGTGGGAGAGGGAGGGGCTGGAATCCGGAAGGTCAATTAGGAGGCTGGGAATGGTTAACCCCCCAGGCATACAGCTCCCTGCGCTGTAATTATCTATTTATGTCTGTCTCCCCCAGAGTCCTGGAGCTCTTTAATGAGGAACTAAATGGCTCAAAGCTGTGCTGAGGAACTTTTATTGCTCTAGAAGACAGCAATGCCTAAATTCCTCCCTCAGTTCAAGGCCTGACCCTACAGGAACCCGGCTCTGGTTAAACAGACACACAAGAGTGGGTCCCTCAGTAGGTTCCATTTGGAGAGCTGGGTGGACCACCAGAGGCCTCTTGGCCACAGCTCCTGCATGTCCACCAGCAGTCCCTGGCCGCTACGTGGTCTCGCCATTGTAAATCACCTTGCTAGATGATCAGCACTCAGAGAGGTGGGGGGTGGAGGTGATAGTCTTAGGACCTTGGGAATAGGTGGTTCAAGAGGTGGCCATCAGCCAGGGGGTCCAGCCTCGGGGCCAGGAGGGTGGGTGACCACCAGCTTTCTGCTCACCAGCCCTAGCTGGGTTTACAAGCTCTGTGAGCTGGCAGGGAGCTTCACCCCCACCCCTGCTACCCTGGGCTGGGTCCAGTTCCTGCTTTATAAGCATTTTTTAGGAACAGAACTCTTTCCCCCCTTAATAAAACCTTGTCGGTAACCCTGATACATAAAACAGATTAAAGACGGAGGTATAAACACTGAAACTTTAAAACAGCTAGAAGAATGTATACAGTTATCTGCCTCTGGGATTTCACAAAGGACCGAGTGATTTTCTGGTTAATCAAGAGACATCAAACACAGGTCCCCGCTAGTCCTCCAGGACAAGGGAAGCTAAAGGGAGAGTGAGGTGTAAGCCGCGAAGCTGGCAGGGCAGGGGCCACTTCTCAGGGCCGGGGTGCTACTAGGACCCCTTCCTTCTGCAACATAAGCCCGCTGAGGGGAGCCCCCCGCCTACCCCCCTACCCCAGCAACCGAGGAGGCGAAGCATCAGAGCCCAGGCTGGGGCAACCCGGGGCGCAGAAGTGAGGGGTCCCCTCTGGGGTTGAGGCACAGGGCAAGAGAGAGCTTTTAGGGTCTGAACAGAACAGAAAATACCGCAGGAGAGTTAAGGGAGGCTCCAGAGGGGCCTAATCAAACACCCCAGGACTGGGGGCAACCCATCAGAAACAAGGACAATGAAAAGGACTCCAGTAAGACAAGGTCCAGACGCAGACTCAGTTCTGGGCAGAGACGTTAGGGCCGTGAGTGAGACCACCGAGAAGGAACCAGTCCCAGAGGCTGCTGGGGCCCTAGAATAAATAGGGATAGAAGGTCCAGGTGCCTGGGGCTGGACTCCACTTTGCTCAGTGCCCTCCCGGCCCGGTTCCACCAGCCTGGGGTTCCCACTTACTTCTGTTCCTTTTCTCCTCAGTGAACTGTGTCTTTCTCTAAACCATTTGCCTTTAAACCTTCGCAGCAGGAGCATCTGTGAAGCTCCTGCTGCGGTGGTCTTGTGGCCGGACTCAAGGCTGGGGCTTCCGGCCTGGGAGACAGGCCTGAAAGCCTGATGAGCTGGTGTGGGGTCAGACACCACTCCAGGGGAAAGGCTTCAGGCACTGACATTTGGGGAGGCCCAGAGGCCCCTAGCACTGAGATCAAACCACTTAGAGGGGG
>NW_004567125.1:349769-383556 GCF_000260355.1 Condylura cristata | reverse complement strand
CAGACAGAGGGTTCCTGGTCCTTGGAAGAAACCTTCAGTGGAAAGGGCAGATCAGAACAGCCCCATCTGCCCCCACTCCCAACTTAGCCCCACCCAGCCAGCCACCTTCTTCCCCAGCCCCACCCAGGCACCGACACCCCTGCTGCCTCCACACGTTCATCCTCCCCCCCCCCATGCCCTCCTCCACTGGACTCTTGGTCAAGAGCCCCTCGGTGACCCTGAGCGACTATGGGTGGGGTGGTGGCAGGGTGTATAAATGGGGGTGTCCACCCTCCCAGCAATGTCGGGGCTCCCTCCTGAGAAGCCTGCCTCATGGGGAACAGGTGCCACTCTGCAGAAGACCAGCCCAGAGGCTGCCCTGCCCTCCAGCCACTGATACAGGGGGCCTGGAGGGCCCCAGCTCTGGGAGGGCCACGGGTGAGTCATAAGCGCGTCCTCCCCAGGGAGCATATTTGAGGCATTAGCTGTGAACAGTTTCCAGGGTTTGAGGTAACAAGCAGGGCCCCTGCAGGGAGGGGTGAGGGTGAGCCTTAGGCCCATAGGAAGTTATTTCTGGAGAGTGTCCTGGGCCCCGGCCAGTTTGCTCTGGCACTGGGCGCTCTACTTGGCAGGTGGGGGTGGCTTGGCTGTCGATGGGCACACAGGGCCCAGCTCCCCGCCGCGGAGGGGCCCCGGAGGCTGGGTACACAGGGCCAGGCCGCCAGCTCGGCCTCCCCGAGCCACCTGCCAGGAAGGCCACTGAGACCGGCGGGTTAGGGCGCCCTGGCACCCCGTCACAGGCAGGCATTTAAAGTATGTTTGTTTAACTTTCTTTAATTGTTCGCTGGAGTGGTGGAGACGTGGAGACGGCGCCAGTGGGGCTGGCCCCTGCTCTGTGCCGGGACACACCCTGCCCGTGCCACTCTGGGCCTCAACGTCCCCAGAGAGGAGCACTCTAGCGCTCTGGAATCCCTAGGATCTCCATGCTCCCAGCCCACTTCCCAGCACACACAAGCAAGTCCCTGGCACAGTTCCTGCTGACTGGCGCAGGATGCCGAATCCTGCGTTAGCAAATCTTTGGCAACACATGTAACTGGAGCTGGGAGTGCTCCTGGCAAACCAGTGTGTGTGTGTGTGCACGTGTGTATTGCAGGGGGTGTAGGTGTGTGTAGGTGTGCCTATGTGTGCATGTATAGCTGTGTGTATAAGTGTATGTACATAAGTGCGCACACACACAAGTGTGTGTGTGTGTGCTCGCGTGTGTCGGAGAGTGACCGCTCCTGGCTCCCTGCCTGACCTCGCTCTGGCAGCAGCCCAAGCAGACTTCACTCAGGTCCCTGGCTCCAGCTCCTATTATAGGTGGGAATCAAATTTGCCTTGAGGGCCGAAGATAGGCAGCAGCAAGCTAGCTGCAGGCTGGCGCTCTGGAATCCCCCCGGGGTCCCCAGGGTGCTCCGAGCCCATCCCGTGGTTAGCACTGACTGGTGGGACCTGGGCCCCGGTGCTGACTTTGCAGTTAGCGTCGCCGAGTCACTCTTCCTGGGTCACTTGTGGCAGAAGATGGGATTTCTCGAACCCACCTTGCCCTACAGGGAGGGTGAGCCGGCAAGGTGAAGCCAAGCAGGGCCTGGCCTGGGCCTCCCCGCCGCTCCCCAGCACATGACAGCGCAGCGACCCCACGGGGAGGGGACTCTGATGGTTGGATGTCCTCATGGTTGTGTGCCAGCCGTGGGGCTCAGACACAGGACAGAATAATTGAATTTCGTCCTTTTCTGTATCAGGATGACAGAACAGGCGAGCCTTCTCAGAGCTTCTGCCAAGACTTGTATTGAAAAGTAACTTGAGTCCCTTCCTGGACAGGGGTAGCCTCAAATAAGCATCCTTGATGTGGAAACTCAAACCACTGAAGGACTGAGGCACACAGAACATCATGGGAGCTGGGAGCCCCACCCGCAGGCCAGCACAGCGACCGAGACTGAGGAACCCCCCAGGGAGGCTCAGAAACACTCACAAGGTAAGGGGGACACACTGACGAGTGAAGTCGACTTACCATTGTCTCTTAGGCTGGCTAACAGGCAGAAATACCCTGACCATCATCCTCTTTGTCAGTTGAGGTTCAGAGTAGCTGAGTCATGTACTCAAGGTCACACAGCTTGTCAGCTGAAGGGTGGAGTCAGAACCCAGGCTTCCCATCCCCTAAGGTCATCTGCTTCTAGCACCTGGCACCCCATACTAGGTCCTGCAGGCTGTGGTCCCTTTATGTGTTCCAAACAAGTGTGTGGGGGGGGGGTTCCCCTGGAGTGAACAAAACTGACCTCACCACGGGGTGTGGGGGGGCAGTGGGGGAGGGGGACTGCTCTGGAGGTGCTGAGGAGACCCAGAGGGGAGGAACAGCTGCCACCCGGGAAGGCTCCCAGGCACCCAGGCAGCTCTGTGTGGGAGCTGCCTGACTCGGGATGTGCCCCAGCCCAGCAGCTGTTCTGTTTCCACCCAGGCCAGGAAAAGCAGAGGGAGCTTAAGGCAGAGATAAGGAAGAGGTTTAACTTAAGTTCATTATATCCTGCATGTCAGCTCAGGCAGGGCGGGGGAGGGAGCCGTTCCTTCCATTTCCAGGGAGCAGAAGTCTGCCCAGGCGGAGCAGGGTCCAGGTAACAAGCAAGAGAAGAAAGGGCAACTCCCACCCCACCCCCCTCACCCCGAGCCTGGCTGCTGGGCAGACAGGTGCTTACGTACCACTTGTGTAAAATCTTCCAGGTCTTCAGCAATCTGTGATTCTGGTACCACTATTATCTTCCTTTTACAGATTTGCAAATCACAGCAGAGAGGGTAAGTAGCTTGCCCAAGTCACAAGCTAGTCCTGGCTTCAAACCTAGGTGAGCAGAGGTGGCCCCTGAACTCCATCAGCAGAGCCTGTACAACAGTCAGCAGGCTGCTCCCCGGGGTGCCAGGCCCACCCTGCCTGCCTGCGAGATCCTGCCTCTCACAAGGCTCTGCTGGGGGGGGGGGGGGTTGGGTGCCCATGGCTTTCCTCCCATGTCACTGGTTCCTGGTCCAGCTGAGAGGACCACAGCATCGCCTAAAACAGCATGGCCCTCAGCCTCAGGGGGAAAGAGCGGAAGTCAAATAAAAGCATTGCTTTAAGAAATGAGACGTACTCCCCAAAATTAATTCAGTCCCTTTATAAGAGGGAGCCAACATAGGCCCTTTGCCTGCTGCCCCAGAGGGCAGCCGGGCCTAACAGGGAAAAAACCTTTGCTGGCAGTGGCAGGGGTGAGGGGCCTCAGGGCACTGTCTCTGGCTCCGAGAGCAGTGGGTGCCGCTGGGAGGGGTGGCGAGGAGCAAAGAGAACAGCAAGTCACACGTCCATGAGCCGGAGCAGACACGTAAGGACACGTGTGTGGGTGTGAACTCGGGGCTAAATGCAGGGCAGTCTCGAGGCAGTGTCCCCATGCATAGGCATATGTGTGCATTGTGTGTGTGTGTGTCCTTCTCCTGACAAGTGCCAGAAACGTGGAGCCCTTCCCCATTTCCATGGCGCCCATGATTCACGAAACCCTTGAATGCATGACCTCAGTTGGTTGCCATGACTAAAACCCCGGCGTCTCCTCGGGGGAAGGCCTGCATCTGACCCATGAGCAGCTGAAGCCCAGAGAGGGCTGCACTCCACCTGAGGACACACAGCACAGTTGCCAGCGCCACACCCAGTCCCAGTCCATTGGAAGGTGCCCCTCAGAGAGCAGAGGGCTGGTGGGGCTTGTGACTCGGCTCACTTGGAGAGGCCATAAAAGGTACAGGGGAGGACCCCAAGACCAACCTAGAGGGGAGCATTAGGGTTTGTCACAATTCTGCCACCGTGACCTGGGAAAATTCCCTCCCTCTGAGCTGCCCTTCACACATGGATTGTGGGGCAGCCCCCCTCCCTTGTTCCCAGCTAAGCACCCAGCTCTCTGAGCCCACCACCGAGTCTGGACTCCTGGTGTCCCTGAGTCCTCCTCCAGTCTAATACACTTGCAGGCACTTTCTATTCCGCTCTCCTTGACTGACTGTAATGAGGACAATGATAAAAGCAAGGCCCTGGGCACCCCCGTGCTCCTGAGGGGACTGCGGGGGGCCCTACATTGCGCATTAAGCACCCTGGCCCTAGGTGTTTGGCTCCTCTGATACAGATGGAAGGAGACTGCGTGGTTATGGTGCCCACAGGCACGGCCAGGACTACACCAGACACGCGCTGAGGCGCCGGTTCTTTCCCTGACGGTTCCTAGCTGGGGATCACTTGGGTCTCTGGAAATTTCACAGGCCAGCGAGCAAGGCTGTGGGCCCAAGGATTGTCTGAGAAAGGCACATGAGCTTTAGCGCTGGACTCTGAGGCCCACCGGGTCTGGGACGAGAACCACAGTGGCCGCATTTGCGGCTCGACTGCGGACAGGGAGGCGTAAGTGGCCGCTGGACAGGTGAACTGCGGCCAGTGTGTGGTGAGTCTGGCTCCATTAACTTATTTCTCATTGGCACTGCTCCAAACAGGCTGTGGTCTTTCCCTCACATCGACCGTGGCTAGAAGAAGCCCCCACAAGTGACCGAATGAAGGGGTGAGAATCCTGCAGGGCCTTGGTTAGGGATGGAAGGGGGGTCCCCAAAGCAGGGTGCTAGACGAGGGCAACAGTGCTAGAATTTACTCAACGGAGGGATTGCAAGTCTTCCAGGAATGTCCCGCAGGGCTTGACCGGGATTTCATCACAACAGAAATAAGCCATCTGGAGCCATTTGTGGGGAAGGCGGTGGACAAGACGTTGGGAGGGGGCATCATCCTACACTTGATCTTTCAGGGTTCAGTGATTCGGCTGCTTCTCCTGGGTGGATTTCCAAGGTCCACGTCGTTATTCTGAAGCTATTGTTTGAAGCGCTCTGACTCTTTTTTTCCTCATCCAAAAAGAAACCGTAACTACCTCCAGGGCCCAGCGAAGCTGGCAGGCGCCGTCTGGGCCTGAAAGACGACACCGAGCTCAGCCCAGTGGGTGCTGGTCCTGGCCCCTGTGCACCTGACGCTTCCATGGCCGGTCACCGTGGAGGGCCCCTCGGAACATGGCTCCAAGCCCTAAAGCAAAGCTGGTTGACCACGGGAAGGGGAGGCCTGATCTCTGCTGGGGGAACCCCGTAATCTGCGAGGAGCACCCGGAACCTTGGAGCCAGATGGGTGTTCGCCTCCTGAGGCACCGGAGAGAGATCTGATGGGGTTTTGGGGGGGATGGAAAAGATGCTCAAATAACATGGCTTCCAGAAATGGTAGCAGAGTTTGAAGAACTAAAGACAAAGTCAGTGGCTTGTCCCCAGGTGCTGGGATGGGGCAGTGCAGCAGCAGATGAGAACCCCAGAAAAGAGGAAGGAGTCAGGGGACCCTCTCTGCACCTTTGCCTGAACGCAGCTCCTACCCCTCTTGGGGTTCACACCCCTCCAAGGGCAAAGTGAGGTGCTCAGCGTTCAACTGGGCTCGGGGAAAGGCCTTGTGTTTCTCACGGGGCTTTCTTGTGGCTCTGCTTTGTGATGGTTGTTTAGGGGAGCCGGGAGGCGAGTGTGTGTGTTGGGGGGAGGAGGTGGGTTTCCTGGCCTCCCAATTCTCCCTCAAAGGCCCAATCTCAGGGACCTCAGGGACCTCAGGCCCGACCTGGAGGTCTTTCCCTACACAAAACTGCATCTGGGACCTTGGTGGAAACAAAGCAAGGAGAAGCTGCTTGGGAGCAGGAGTCCCAGATCCAGCTACCTCCTGCCTCTGGGCCCAAGGTGGGCAGGTTCCGCTTCCCCGGCCTCCAGCCCCATTCTCAGATGCTCAGAGGAACAGTGTGCCCCACACCTTGGAGGGTGGAGAGCCCACAAAGATGCCATCTGTTTAGTGGCATGGAGCAGGCTGGGCTCAGCCTCTCAGGCACGTCTGCAGCTCAGAATCGGCCTGGCTGCCCGCTCCACTGGTCAGCACCCTCTCCCCGCACCTGGCCAGGAGGTCTGGCTGGACCTTGGCTCCACTGGGCTCCACTGCTGGAGAGGCAGGGAGAGCAAGGGACAGATGGGAGGACCCCAGACTTGGAATCTCAGGGTCCGACCTTGACCACTTTTCCCAGCAGGTGGTAGTTGCCGTAACAACTAAAGACCACGAGATGGGGGCCCATTCCCCTACCAGGCACAGATCCAAACTGAGGATGGATTTTTCTGCCAAATGATGGTTTGTTTTCCTGCCTGGATCTCTCAGACATAATTTGGCTCCTTGTAAAAGATGCTTGCTTGCCCTGCCCCCTCCACCCCAGAGGAGTTAGAAACACATTTGAACAATACGTGGACACGGTGCAGGCTTTACAGTGACGGCCGAGAGCACCAGGCTTAGTGTGGTTCTGGGCCTGACCTCAATAAGCAGTGTGACCTTGGGGAAGTCACCTGGCACTCTAAGCCTCTGCTTTGCCCAGAAGACAAAGTTAATCAAGGCCACCTCCAGGGCCCTGATTTGGTCAAGAGAGAATGTACGATCAGCATGGTATGCATGTTCGAGAATAGGTGCTATCATCTGTTCTCACATTTAAAAGCAAATCTTCCACACAATTGAAAAGAATAGCAGGGTCTTAGAACCAGCCTTTTTTTCTATAGGTTAGAAAACAGGTCTGGGGGGATAAGTGGCCCAAGGCCTCAGCACATATCTGAGGTGGTGGCCAGTCGAGGGTGTGTCCTACAGCTTCCCTGCACACACCTGCCGCGGGCACCACGTGCCTGTCTCGGCCATTTCCATCATAGTGAGAGCAAGTCTTCTAATACCACTGAGGGCCACGCGTCACAAAGCGCTCTGCCCTGTTCCCCACTAATGCCAGAAGAACCTAGGAAGATATTATCATCTACACAGTTAAGGCAGGCAAGAGGTAGCCCAGCCCAGAAAGAGAAAAAGAGCATCATCCAAGACCCAGAAATTCCAGTCTTCTAGTCATTGACTCCATCTGTGTGAAGCCTGGAAATGTTGGGGGGAAGGAAGGCCTCTCGTTATAAACCCCTCTCAAGCACATGGTTGAAAACCCAGTCAGGCACCCATTTCACATTGCGATAGTCCTGCACCAGGAGGGAACCAGGACATCCTCTGCCCAGCCAGGGCACGGTTATGGATCAGGGCTAATGTGGGCTGTGCTTCCGGTACTCAGGTGCCAGTCTGGGCAGCAAGAGAAACTTCTGCTCCCTGAACTGGGCACAGCCAAAGCTTGGCCTCAACTTCTAATGCCTACTTCTCGCTTATAGCTTCTAGAGAGAGGGGAGTTGAGCTAGGGGACTGGGTATAGATTCTTCAGGGGATACATCTTGTAACAGGGACTGAAGCCAAGACTGTCACAAGAGGTGCCCCTGGCAGGGTGGGGGGCTGCGAGGATGGCTAGCCCCAGGCGCAATAGGAAGTATCCGTGGGGGTAGAAACTGACAAGAACTATAAGGGACTGCAGAAGCCCCCAGGATTCATTGTTTTGGACTTCAGTATTTTCAGATCTCCAGCGATTCCAGGGTCAGCCATTGCTGCCCCCACCATCCTGATCTTCCAGAGGCTGCTGCGGGCCTCCAAAGGACCAGGAGAGGCCTCCAGCAGCCAACCTCAGGGAAGAAAAGTTTAGAAGCCGTGCAGGTAGCTGAGCGACTGAAGCTGTTCCCAGCTTTGCTGCTGCTGCAGCCTGGCGGGGAGGGCGAAGACCTGGAGTGGGCGCCCCACTCAGCTGCGTGAGTCTAACCGTTTACTGCAGCTGCTGTTTTGAGGGTAACTGTCTGGAGCGGTGGCGGCTCATCCTGGCAGCTCGGGGGGGCATCTCCTGTGTATCTTCTGCTATCTCCTGGGCTGGATCCTGGCCTAGAGTCTGGCTGCCATGTGCTCCAGACCCACCGCGGAGGGAAGATGCCATCTTGGGAGCCTTCATGTGTAGAATTCTGACACACTAGACATCGCTTGGGTGAGCTAACTGGCCATTTGTGGCCTCAGGGACTCTCGGTTTTCCTGTTTGTTAAGTAAATTCCGTCCTTGTTTTGCTCTGAACCTGAGGAGTCTTGCAATTGTGAGTGGGTAACGAGCTCAGTGATGGGTAACCCTTTGGGCACTGTCCTTGGCCGTTATAGGTCCCTCGCTGCCCTGTATCATCTGCCCAAGTGTGTCTGATTCAGTGACCCCCAGTCCTCCTCCCTCTCGCCTGCATCCCAGTTCTGCAGACCAGACCCAGGCCCCGCAGCTAGAAGCACAGCACTGAGCCATCTCCCAGGCCTACATCTGACCCTGGAGAACGATGGGGCAGCTGCAGGGAGCTGGTGACAGAGCCGAGTCTGGATGGCCAATGGCATCTAATATTCAGCCTGACATCATCTGGCTGCAGTTCCCGGAGACTAAAATTAAGCAGAGGAAATTTAGGATGCTGCTTCAGATTTCCAAAGAAAACAGAGACGAGGGCCAGAAAAATGGATCATAAAAGGCTTTTTGTGACTCAGTCGCAGCTAGGGAAAACAGACATGAGCTCCACTTATGGGAAGAGGCAGCGAGTCTTTTATCCCTCCGCTGTGAAGGGAGGCCCAAGCTCCCTGTGCTGGCAGGCTACCACAGGGCTTTCCCTGTTCAGCCCCATTTCATGGATCAACCAGAGAGAAGCCCAAGGCCTGCTGGAAGCTAACCGAGCTCCATCTTGAGCCCAGCTCCTGAGTACCCCAACTGCCCTGCTCCCCAAGAACATTTGGTTCCTTGCCCACTTACGTGGGAGCAAGGGATCCCCAAAGGTCTACTACTTCATCAGAATTACAGTGCTCATCCCCAAGGATGCTGCAGAAAGGCCAGGCCACTCCGGCAGGCGGGCGAGTATCTGAGAACTTGAAGTGATCTGATCTCAGGTGAAATGGGTTAGGGGTCTCACCTCATTCCGCCACCTGAGCCAAGACTTTGGAGGTCGGCTTTTTGTTGAGCGGTCAGGGCCATCCCCACTCCTCTCCCCCCGCCAAGGTCTTAGTCTCTGAAACATTGGGAACTGTAAGCAAGATCATTGTCTCAGCATGTTATAAGAGAAATTGTCCAAGTTTTGTTCGGTTCTCAGAGTGGGGAAAATCTATGACCCCCCTAAGGCCTAATGCCATTCCCTTGATTATCCAGTTCAATCACAGCTTTTGAGTGAGTCGAAAGGTAGCAATTCCTCTATCACATCCAAGTAGAGACCCACTTAAGGAACCTCTCTCGGGACTCCCAGGGCCCAGCCTGGCTGCTGGTGCATCCGTCAGCCCTCACGTGGCCATGGTGAGACTCACAGGAGAGAACTGGCATAAGTCCTGACCACTCCCACTACCAGCCTGGCCCTGAATTAGCAGGTAGGCTCTACGTGAATTTTCTCAATAAGAAAGGAACAGGATAGGTTGGCATTGGCACTGCTGAGAGGGAAGGAGGTGAGGGGTGGACAATGCTTAGTGTTGTAATTTTCAGGGCTGCACTATTCCCAACTCTTGCCCCAGGACAACAGCAATCCCGGAGACACAGCAGACTTGGATGTGACTTTGGGATTTCATGTCCTGCATATCGGGCATGTTTTTTTGTTTATTTGTCCTTAACTGAAAACAAAAACAAAAACAAAAACAAAACAAAACAGAAAGGTGGACAGGAAGACTCACGTCGCCCCCTAGAAAAGCAGGCTGAAATTTCTATTCCAACACACGCACAGGCTGCAGGGAATGGGCTGTAGGAGGTTTTGCAGACCTTGAACATTTTCAATCGCTAAACTCAAAGGAAGTGGGAAATATGCTCGCTGAAGAAGCCAGAGAAGAGTCAACAGAAGTTGGGGGCAAGGAAGCAATCACCTCCCCCACACAGGTAAAGCCAACTGGCCCCCCACTGCAATTACAACCCACAACATGGAATCTCTGGGCTGTTACACAGCTTCGGTGATGAGAAAACCCCAAGGATTTCACTTCACAAACAAGGAAATGGAAGTTCAGAGAGAGTGAGCCCCACAGCACACACTGGGAAGCAGACCAGGGGAAGAACCCAGGTTTTAGAAAGACCCAGAACCATATGGCTGGAAGGCTGGTTGATTTTCGGCAAGGGCACTGGCTCATTCCATGGAGAAAGTGTAACCCCCCCCCCCACAGACAAGGGTTGGGGCTACAGGGTACCCACATGCGGAAGGGTGAAGGTAGATCTCCACCGCCCACTGTACACAAACCAACTGGAAATGGATCATTTGCCTAAAAAGAAAAGCTAGAACTATAGAGCTCTTAGAAGAAAACACAGGGTAAGTCTTCATAATCTTGGATTTGTCAATGACCAAAAGCACAAACAACCGAAGAAAAAATAGATAACGGAAATGCATTAAATTTGAAAAGTGTTTGTGTATCAAAGGGCATAATCAGGAAAGTGAGAAGTATTGGGGAGGAGGGATTGAAATCATATTTGAAAGGGATCTAGTATCCAGAATATATAATCAACAACAAAAAGAGCTGAATTTTTAAAAGCGGAAAGGACCCGAACAGAGAGTTCTTCTATGAAAATTGACACATGGCTGCAAGGACTTGAAAAGACACTCTACATCATTAGTGATTAGGGAAATGCAATCTAAAAGCACAACGATATACCACTTCACACCCATGAGGATGGTTACAATAATTTAAAAAAGATTTAAAAACTCAGAACAAGTGTTGGCAGGATGTGGGGAAATTGGAACTCTAGTACTCTGCTGGTGGGAATAAAAAATGGTTCATTTGCATGGAAAACAGTTTGGTGATGATTCAAAGAGTTAAACACAGATTTGCTGTCTGACCCAGGATTCCCCTCTTAGATATATACCCAGGAGAACCAAAAACAGCTACTCAACTCCACACTGTGCACGCTAACTCTGCATAGTGGCACTCTCAGTCGCCAAAAGGTAGGAATGGCCTGTGTGTCCTTCCAGAAATAAATGGATAAACTAGGTGTGGAATATTATCCAGCCAGAGGGAATGAAGCATTGACCTAGGCTACACTGTGGATGAACATCCAAAACTTGCTCAGTGAAAGCCGGACATGACAGAGCACAGCTCTTGTGGTGCGCGACACATCAGAATTGATAAAGCCGCAGGAGACAGAATGCAGGTAGACAGCGGCCACAGGCTGAGTGAGGGGAGAATTACCTACATACACACGCCTGAAGCCAGCTCAATAGCAAATAAAGAAGCTGAAGGTCACAGAGGTTAGCCACAGTCCTGGAGCCACCCAGCAGGTGGCAGAGGTGGGACATGAGCCCCTTTTCTGAGCCCCTGGTGGCTGCTGTGATGGTTGATGTTCTTTTCACTTCCTGCCTCAGGGGGACCAATCCCAGGCTCCTACAGGAATGGCAATGACCCCAAGACCAAGACTCACAGGACAAAGTGCTGGGCACAGCCCTCCTCACCACTCCTGGCTCACCTTTCGCCTCTCTGTCATTGGGGCTCCAAGCTGGGCCCAGCCCACAGCACAGCCCAGTTCTGGACTTCAGCCAGCAGCTGGAAAGGCCAATGCCCTTCCCCTTGTCCAGGGGTCAGACCCCCCTGTAGTCAGTCAGAGGCACACTCCAACCCTGGCACCCCCTACTGGCCAGGGTCCTCGAGCAAGTTATTTAAGCTCCGGGCCTAGAGTTTTCTTCTGGAATCCGTGGTTGCCCAGAGTTGCTTGTTAGAATTCAACCAGGGAAGACAATAAAGATCTCACCACAGTGATCAGTTAATGCTAGATGTTTAGGAAAACCACTTCCCTTTAGCTTCCATTTATAAATGGACGTAGCGACTAGATAAATGACGTCCACGAAAGAATATTCCATTTATTTCACCATTTTGAACAGGATATTTGACCGCCACGTCACTTAAAATGAGTCTGAAACGGCATGCTCATGAGTGTGATTTTCAAGGCAAACTTTGGGATGTTCCTACCCTGCAGCCAGCGTCAGGCTGGTACCTGAAGGTCCAGACCCAAATACGCCGTCTTCCTTGTGTCCAGCTCACAGCCCAGGGACACCTGAGGGGCAGGGACAGCCGTGGGCTGTGATGAGCAGCTGACTAAGCGGAGAAAAAGCAAAGCCAGGAGTGAGCAGCCCTCAGTGGAAAGGACCCTGGTGAAGGACAGAGGGGAGAGACAAAAGGGGAAACAAGGACAGATGCTCTGCACCAAGCCCACGCTACCGCAGACTGTCCCTTTAGTCCCGGGGACACCTCAAGAGGGAAAGTCCCCTAGAATCTGATTGTACAGGCGGGGAAGCTGCCTGGCTGCAGAGGTGCAGGAATTTCACCCGGGGCCGTGCAGAGCTGGGACTGCACCTGTGTCCACATCTGCAGGCGAGTTGGGAGCCCTGTGCTAGGACAAGGTGGGAGCCCACAGGGCTCCATATCACTGGAGGGTAAGGTGGGAGGGGGCCACAGGGGCATGAGGTCCAGATTGAGAACTAGGTACTCGCACAACCCTAGGGGCGCCATCCCCGCAAGGTCATTCTAGAACCAAGTGTCTATTACAGCCATGTTCCAGCAGGTGGCAGTCAAGCCCTTGAGGAAGGAATGCCTTTTGCTAATCAACTTTTAAAGATATGAATGCAGGCATGGAGGATCTGTTGGCTTTAATGCCGAAGGGTCTGACAGAGGGGAAGGATAGGCCTAATTTCCAGGGGACCAGAGGCCAAGGGTGGGGGCGAGGTGGACGATGCTAAACTAAGAAAATTGCCAGGACTAATAACAAGGGCTGTGGAGACGAGCTTCCACGGGACTGGGAAACCCTGCAGAGGAGACCTGGGCCCTCGAGGTCCAAAACTCCCAGGCTGGTGGTGGGGGTGATGTTCAAGGCGGAGGAAGCCTACTCAGGAGTGATTTTGGGGAGTGGTGCGCAGGGACTTTGACGGGCTGCAGGGAAGAGGCTGCAGAAGTCTCAGGTTTCGTGGGGGATGGTTGAACGCCAAGGGATGAATCTCAGCACATAACCCTCAGGCTGAACCCCCATATGGTCCCACCCATCTGGAAGGGAGGGGAGCTGCCTGTGGTCTCAGAGGAGGTGAGATGAAGCAAGGGTCCTCTCCATACCACCCCTGGGGTGGGACCTGAGTCATGGTGCTGCCCATGAGGACTTTAAATGCACCCTCCCCATGGGGCCACAGAGCCCACGCTGATGGCAAAGATTGTTTCTGAGAACAAAGGGGCTCCTGACAGGCCAGGCATCCGTTCGCAGCTGGGATCCCTACCTCCAGACGAACAGAAGGACACCCGGGGTCCCCCATCCTGGGTGTAAGGGACCCGGGGCTGGCACAGAGGACTTACCTCCAGCTTCTAGAGCAGCCACACACGGCCCACCCATGGTCTGGAGACCCCTTCTCAGCCCTCTGAAGCTGGAGCCGCTGTCCGAGGGGGCTGGGTGGGTGGGTCTGGCCGGGGACTGGTTTGGTTTCTGCTAAGAGGCCCCCACCAGTTCTTTGATTAGTAGCCAAGACATGCTTCTTTCCAAGTCAAAAATAAAATAAAATAAAGCATGTTACAAAGTGATTCCCTCTCCTCCAGCTCATTTTAATGTGGTTTTCAGCATTGGTTTATTGTGAGCAGCCCAGCGCACACAGAAAACATGTGCTTGCAATATGCCTGTCCCAGTCGGGATTCCAGGAGGCCGGGGCCGGCCGCGCCCGGCAAGACTCGCAGGAAGGAAGTCAAAGCACATCCTGGAGGACCAGGTAATCGGGGGAAATGCCATAGCTTTTACCATGTCCTTTCCCTGTAGAGACCCAAAGGTTTCTCAAGGTACTGGGGAGGGAGAGAAGCAGGGTGAGAGAATCCAAGGGGAGCCCAGGCAATGGCTTCTCTCGGGGTCTGCAGATGAGGAAGAGGGTGGTGGGGATAAGTTTCCAGCAGGTGATCAGCCAGGGTTTATCTTGAAACAACACTGGACTCTCTTAGGCCAATGACTGTCTCTGGGCAGCTGGGCCTCAGTTTCCCTTTCTGTAAGAGGTGACTGAAAGACCAAACTGACGCCATGACAGGCTTCAGAATGCCAGGCCTAAGTTTCGGTTATCAATTCGGCCAAGGGCGAGTTTAACTGTAAATGTCCTAATCTTGCTCATCCCATAGCAACAGCCAACTGGCAAGTAGGCAAGTGACCCGTGCATGTCAGAAAAACGCCAGATGTCCTGAGGTATGCAGGCCAGTAGTGAAGGCCACATCTTACATGTATAGACCAACTGGGTTAAGACAAGATAACTTTGTTCAATGTCCACCAATCAATGTACTGCTAAGCAAAACTCCCTTCTGCTGGGCTGAAACTACCCTCTTCTATAATAAAAACCCTGCATTCCCTGAGCTCAGGGCTCTCAACTTTGGCCACTGCTCGGTGCATGTTAGGAGCCCAGGCTCGAGCTTGCAATAAAGACCCTCGTGTGCTTTGCATCAGAATCGGCTCCTTGGTGGTCTTTGGGAAACTCGAAACCTGGCACAACAGTGACTTCCACCTCTGACATCCTCTGGTTTCTCTGCATGGGCACAGTGACTGGCCTGAGACCCAAGTGGACCTTGTGGGTTCCGTGCAATTGTTAGAATCAGGTGTCTTCAATGCTAGTTAAGCCCACCCCACTATGCTATTTCACTCTGCCTCAACCAGGAAAGGCCTCGGTCACATGTCCTTTGTCCTTAGTCCCAGGTATGTCTGCTCTTCCTCCCTGAGAGATCCCAGCCCTCTTCTCCATCCATGGCAGCCATTACATATCCAGGGTGTCCCCTGGATGTGTGTCTTCGACCCAACATCCCTATGGGCCCTGGTATCCTGACATCTTGGGTAGGCCTGTGAGGACAAGAGCCTGTTACACGAATCACACTCCTGACAGGTGGTCAGGCAGAGGAGGGACGACCCCAGCTCCATAGGACTTTCCAGAGTGTTGGGGGGCCGGTAGTCACTCTCCAATACCTATTTCAGGAAGGAACCCGAAGATTGCATTTGCTCCTCTGAGAAATGACAAAACACCGAAGATTCCAGAGGTCATCACCAAGGAGTGATGGGTCAGAATCCATGCTTCCCAGAACTGAGGGGCTCAGTTCCCAGAACTGGAGGTGACCCCCATCTCAGCTCCTGCCCACCTTCCTTTTGTTCTATAGGTGCCCTGCCCCAGCTTATCAGCTCCTGGAGCCTGCTTCTGAGGGAGTTCCACATGCCACAAAGGCTTCAGGACAGGACACAAAGGAAAGGAAAAGCAAATATTGAGGCATGTGGTTTCCCATCTGCAGTCTCCAAGCCATACTGAATGTCAAAGGACAATCTCACACATGTGCACACGCACACACACACCCGTGTGCACACACAACCCTCACGTACACAGCGCAGCTGGTCCCACTCGGGTCCCTCTGCACACACAGGCACTCAGGGTATGCACACACACACTCGGGCAAGCCTGACAGTGGCCGGAGTGCCCCCTGGCGGCAGAGAATCTGGACAGCACCCAAAACCTGGGTCCTGGAGCTTGGAGGCTGGGGACTGGAAAGTCACTGAGTTCCACTGGGCAGGGGCCTCGTGATAAAAAAAAAAAAAGAAAAAAAAATCATGAAATTCCTCTCTGCCCCTCTGGCCTCGTGGGGCCCTGGAGAAGGACAACAGTGCAGTAGGGGTGAGGATGGGGCCAGTTCTCAGCATCACCACGCCCAGACAAACACAGGGGTCTGGCACAGGGGAGGAGGTGGCCGAACCTGCAAATTGTTGGGTATGGATGAGGGAGGGCAGAGCCGTGGAGGGGGGCTTGAAGCAAAGAGGAGGTGCTGGCTAATATGGGGCCCACGTGGGCAGTGAGCCCAAGATAAAAGAGACAAGATGGTTCAGCTCAGGGCCACCTTCCCAATCCGGGCCCCACTGACACCTTACACATGGTCCCCCCCCCTCCTGGAGACCCCAGCAAATACTGAATAAGACAGGAAAGGACAGGCCCACAGGAGCCCAGACAGGTTTCTAAAACAGCTCTGGAGCTGCACTCAGTGACGCAGGAGGGTTCCAGTGAGGCACTCCCTCAGGACAAGCATTATCTCCGGGGGACTCTTCAGCAATGCAGACTCTTGAGCCCACCCCAGGCCTACCCAGTACAAGTCTGCATTTGAACAGGACCCAGGTGGTCTGTACGCAGGAGACAGGCTAGGAGACAGGCTAGGAGGAGCACTGGGTCCTGCCCCACTTTAACCATCATTTTGAGACAAGCTAACCAGAAACAGCCACCAGCACCCTACATCGTGGGGCCACTGAAAGTGCTACAGGAGCAGAGGGCCCCAGCACAGCCTGGGCTCCCAACACCCAGTTAGGACCCTGGGATAAAGCCCCAATACTGACCCAGAAGTATGGGAAAAGACGTGTGATGGGACCCACCGAGGACATGGGGCCTGGGCCCGATCCTGAGGGTGGGGGACAAATTGGGTGATTCTGAGGGCAGCAGACGAGGGGGCCCTGGAGAGCCACAGGAGGCACTGGGCAGTTTAGCCTGGGGAGAGGAGCCCATGCGTGGGGTGTGTGTGTGTGTGTGTGGCGGGGGTTGGGGTAGGGTGAGCAAATGGGCCCCATGGGGGAGAACCAGATCAGTGTGCAGACCCCACACAGGGTCCCAGATCCCAGAAGGGATCCTGAGAGTGCCTGTCCCTAAATGAACCCAAGAAGACGCTGAACAGCACTGAACAGGCTGGACGGGCCCAGGGACGCGTGGCTGACACTGCCCTGGGCTGCCTTGCCCACCCGTATTGGACCAGGGATGGAACACTCAGTTGAGCTGCCTCCCTAGAGGCAGCCCCACAGCCTTATTTATGGGTCCCCAGGATTGTAGTCTGTAGCCTAATACCCATATAGGAGCCCTGTGCTCCTTGGTCCCAAACAGCCCCCAGTTCCTCAGAAGACTTGGCCTTTTAAAGGAGTTTGGGTCAGCGACCACTGGTGTGGAATGCCCAGTTCTCGCTCTGAGCCTCCGTTTCTCCATTGGAACAAAGAGTTAGGTCAAATGACCTCTAAGGCTTTGAGACAGGAATAATAGATCCCGTGTGTATTTTTCCAGAGAATTACCTGGAATTAAGATTGCAGAACCAGCACACATCACCCATGCACACACAGCGCATGCTTGCACAGCTCGTGTAAACACTGCAGGCACACCCCCCCCCCCATGTCCACAGAGCCCACCCTTGCACACAAGGCTCCTGAACGTATCTGGCCTGCCTGTCTGCACACACTCAGTGCACACGCCACCACGGACAAGGCCCTGTGCTGGCACGGGGAGAACCATCACCACCGCCGAACTGGAGCATGTGGCTGAGCGGGTCCGGGCCTGCGCTAGAAACTACAGGTACAGAGCAACCAGGCAGGGCTGAAAAGACGGCAATTTCCTAGAGGGAGTCTGGCTTTGTCTGGACAGAGGGGTGGCAGGCTCCTGGAGGAGGTTCCTAGTGAATTTGGGTGAGCGATTTTGGACCTGGACAGAATGGTTATTACCTCCGAGCTCCCAGCCCCTCCTGGCCTCACGCCGAAACCCCCGCAGCGGCAGGGAGCCCCTCCAGGTCCAGCAGGGTGGCAGTGGGACGGAACAGGGCCAGGTGTGGGGAGGTATGTGGGCCTCCAAGCCAACAGCTCTCATGGCCATCATCCATTTCCTCCCAAATCCTGCAGGCTTATTTCAGTTGGCAAATTGCTCCTCTGTATTTAACAGCCTCGTTTAGGTGATCATGGCAATTTTCTTTTTAATAAGAATAAAAATAAAACACCTCCAGATATGGAGTCCAACTCTTGGGGCCTGCAGTCAGAATCTGGTTCCAATGAAGCTAGAACCAGAGGCCTGGCTTCATGCTGTAGCCAAAGCTGCCGGACCGATGCAAGGGGTCGGCTCACACCAGGGCAGCAGAGACGCCGATGACTGGGAGCGGAGTCAGAGACCAACACCCAGAAAGAGCACCTGGAAGTCTGAGCACAGGGCTTGCTATTAAACGATGCCTTCAAGACCAGATCAGAGGTCTCTGCAGAGGCCAGATTCCTTGGGCTTCATCCTGATGTGGGAGAGAAGCCACCAGCCCCCAGGCCCAGGCCCACACCTGTGGGACCACCTTTCTATATGGTTCCAGCCCCCTGATAACCAAGCCCTAGCATGTTGGCCAGTGAAAAGGGAGATCCCCCCCACCCCCAACATTTTTATACATGTCTCCTCCAAATACCAACAGAGCGCTGATACCCGACACCCAGAAGGAAAGGGAGAGGTTTGCAAGAGTAACTGGCTCCTTCCAGCAAGGTACAGCTCAGCACTTCAGGGGTGCTGAACCCTGAGGTTGCCCCTGTCCCTGGGACAGGAGAACTTCCTGCAAAGTGAACACTGGAGAGAGGCAGCTCTCGTCACCACCCTTCACTTGGATCAAGGTATTAGAGCTTGGTGGGTACACAAACACCTAGTTGCAACTGGCCACTCACCAGCTCTGTAGCCTCGGGCAAGTTGCACAATCTGAGCCTCAGTTTTGTCATCTATAAATGGGGATACTAGTAATGATATGCAGTATTCCTACGTTATATATATTAGAGTAATTTTATGTTCTATAGGGCATACACATAATATGACTTTTACATTATATCATGTATTATTATTAGTAAGGTCTGCTCCTTGGCACAGTTGGGGGGATTCAGAGCACATTTGTAGAATGCTCTGTGGGGTGCCTGACAGGAGAAAATGTTCACGTACTCTGGTGCTGTTTCCATTATCCATCAGGATGTTCAACCAGAAGCTTCCACAGATACCCTAGATTGTCAAAGTAGGGGACCAAAAACGTATTAGATGAGTTGGCCCCACCAAAGGTATGAGGACTGAGAGGATTTTGAAGATAGTGTGGAGAGCACAGGTGTGCTATGGGGCCAGAGTGCTCCCTCCTAATCCAGTCTGGTGAGCTGACTTCAACCAGATGACCAGTGGGGCCCTCGGATTGCTCCCCATGATTGCAAAGCCCTGAGGCAGCTAGTGACTGGCCCTGAAGATCTAGAATATGGGAGGCTGGCTGGCTGCCTTGGTGGAGAAACCAAGACAGATAGGATGGTGTGCATCTCAGAGCTTTCCCACAGAGAACGTGGCTGCCTCCTGCCCAGGGGGGACAACTAGTCAGCTCTGCAACTGTGTGAGAGAAGTCGAAGTGGCTCACAATTTCTGGACAATGGAAAAGGCATAAATAAGCAGCTGCCAGAAGAAAATGCATTCACCTTGGTAGTTGGGGTGGGGGTGGAAGCTTCAGAGAAAGCTGCTCTAAGCCACCGGCCCAAGAGAAGCCAGGTAGGCACCTTCCTGGCCTCACCTCCCGGGGCACCCCAAATTCCACCCTGGAGAAATGGGGGGTGGGGATGGTGATAGGGCTGAGAAGGCAGGATGCCTACCGCACTGAGCTACCAGCCCCCGGCAGGCCCCAACCACAGAAGGTGGTGTGGTGAATCTCACTTACAATCAAGTTAGGAATTGCACTGTGACATGGACGTGTTGTTTCTGACTCATGAATTGGGAGTTTGTGACCTAAACTCTCAATGGCTCTAGCTTTCTGAGGGGCCAGAAAGCGATGCGAATGCCCTAAGAGTGGGGTAGAACTCCCCACCTTGAATAAAGGTCAAGGAGCATGGAGGCCTTAACAAGGTGCCTCCCAACCCATAGCTCCCCTCACTCACAACGGTATCTAGGTGAAGGCCGCTGCTCTAAGGGAGGACACATTACTTGTTTTCTGACACCCCCTTTCCCACTTTTATGTAACAGCACCCCTTTATTTCAGGGTCACCCGCCTACCTCTGAAGCATAAACTCTGGCAGCCATCTTGTCGGCATAGAGGCTGCGGGGTTTTCGCTACTGGGCCAGTCAGGTCCTCCCCGGAAGCTTCTCCTCCCCCAGCTTGAGGGGGAGCTGCCTTTCCTCTCAGGCCTCAAGTGGTGAGGCTGAGAGTTTAATCACTCTCTGCCATACCCTTTGCTGGGGGAGAGACTCCTCTGAAGGCTAGAGGCCACATTCCAAGAAAAGACCCAATGAGAAGAGACTAAGAAAGAGGTGTGATAGGGGAACAGGAGGGGTGATTCCCAGGTCATCCCACCCGAGTCCAGTTCCAAGCCACCCTTTTGCAGTTTGATCCTGGGGCTCCCCTGGTGTGGGTTGAGCCCCCTCTTAAAGCTATAGGCAAGCCGATGAATCAGCCATTCCCAGAGAACCTGGAGGGGTGACCTCTGACAGGGCCGGCCCTCTGCAGAACCTCCCAGCTGGCAAAGCCAAGTCACCTCCCCACCTGACAGCTGCATAGCGCCAGGGACCCTCATCACGAGCCCACTTAGTGTAAGGCTCGTCACCTTTGATGGTGATTTCATAACTATGACGTCATTTGGTCCTTCCAGCAGCCCTGGGAGCAAAGCGTGCTCACCTCCAGCTCAGATGAGAAGGAATGATTTGTGCAGGTCCCTCTGCTTGGCACTGTGGTCACCAGGACTGGGACAGATTTGCCCACATCCCTGCTCAGTGTCCCTCCCTCCCGTCCGAGCTCCCCCCAGGGTGTGGGGAGGAAGCATCCCTCGCAGGGTCCTGTAGTCCTCAGGAGCTTGAAGGGAGGGCTTTAGGTTCATGATCTCTGTCTCCCACCCCTCCGAGAGAAAAATCCCTGAGGGTCAGATCTTCCTTGACCTCAGAACCTTAGTTTCCTCCTCTTCAAAGTGGTGATCATCTGACCTTGCCTCATTTCCTGAGACATGGTGGTGGTGGTGCGGGGGTGTAAGGTAACAGAGACAACAAAGCCCAGCTGTGCAGGTCCAAAAAGAACAAACTAAAGTGTGCAAAAATGTCGACCTTGATGGCCTCTCCAATTCCTCCTCCACCAACGCCCCCCCCCCAAGGATTGTAAGACCAACTTTCAGGGTGCCTGGTCCTGGTTTGCTCATTAGTTCACTTATTTTTATTCACTCATTCCCCAAGTATTTATGCAGCAGTAGAATGTATTAGGGAAACCAGTCAACAAGCCCTAAAGGGATGGACATTCCAGGTGAAGAAGGTAATTAGCATAATAATTAAGTCAATTCTGTCTTACTAGCATATTGCTGATGCTAGGTGCCACCGGGAGGGAAAAGACCTAAGAGTAGGAAGAACAGGGGGCAAGGGCCCGGGGCAGCACCACCCAGAGAGCAAACAGGAGAGCAGGTCCCAGTAGGAAGAAAGGCATGTGCAAAGGTCCTGAGGTCAGAGTGGACTCTTGGCATTGAGGAACAACCAGGTGGCCAGTGGGGCTGAGGTGAAGCGGGCAGGGGATGCTGTGGTAGACTGAGGCAGAAGCAGCAGGGGAGATGGCAGAAGCTGCCCCATTTGGCGGCTGCCATGCAGGAGGTGGGGGTGCAGAGGCCAAGTAAGAGAAAGACCCCCTGCAGCTGAGAACAGGTCACCCCAGGGCTTGGCTCTGGGAGGCAGATGTTCCCTAGTGCATTATCTGGGACATGAAGAAGGGGCCTGGGAGAGGTCAGGACCCCCAAATGTGCTCCTACTTAGACTTCAGCAAGTCCCATCACTGCTTTCGGTTTGCTAATCTCTGAGCATCCTAACATGTACCTCCCTGGATTGCTGAGCGAAAACAGATCACAGCTGTGGACACAAGATCCAGGGGTCAGCCAGTGGCCTACATCCCTGAGAGAGGCTGAGGGCTCCCATCGCGTGGCACCTCCCTGGGCCTCCCCTCCCCTTCCCCACCTTCCCTAAAAGGAGCATACCTCTGTTGCCCCAATCTGGAAAGCATTGAAGCTGAATGGCTCCATTTCAAGTGCAATTATTACAAACCCTTCAGGGAATGCGAGTTCCAAAATGAAATCTCTGTCAAAACTTTCATTAATGCGCCGTTGCCCGGCCGGGATCGGCTTACACTCATGCCTGTGAGCCCTCAATGGAGACCAGATTCTTAGGGGTGGCGCACAGCACCAGGCCTCTCTGCATCTCTTGAGTTTGCAAACCCAAAGACTCCAGCTCCAGCCTGTGTCTCCAAAAGACAACAGCCTTTGTCCCAGAAACAGTCACCTGGATTTCACCAGAGCTGGTGACAAATACCTCAAAGAAAAAAAAACTCTCCTCAAGGTTATTTCCAAAAGCCTCTCCAAGCCCAAACCTGCATCACAAAACTCGTCTGAACAACCAGATAAGGGAAGAACAGAATGGGTGGGTGCTGCCAGGTAGCACAAGCCCACCTGAGAAACCCCATGTTGTCAGCGGCCTGGGGCCGCTGATCTCTGCACAATCACCGAAATGCAGTGACAGCCCCTGGACACAGGATGCCCAGCACAGCACCCAGAGTCCAGCAGAAGGGGCCCCTGGGTTTAGTTTCCTCCAACAAGCAGCCTCCGTGTGGGAAACTCCTAGGTCAGAAGCCCGGGGGCCTCTCTTCCCAGAGTCCACATGGCTCTTCTCAAATGGATGCGGTGAATGAGCAATGCAGCCCCTCCCCCTTCTAGAATCCTCCACCTTGAACACCAGGGGTTTTTCCTGAGCTGTAGGGTAAATAAAATCATCAGGCTTTTTTCCACCCTCCTGCTGCTGGCGTGGAGACCTGGGGCCCTGGGGCATGGCGTGGGGCACGCACACCTGTAATTGTGGACACCTGGGCCCAGAGAGCAGAGGCGTGTGTACGTGCAAATGCTCACACCTGTTCCGAAAGGCCAGGGCTAGAAGGGGGGTGTCATTATGGCTCACTCTGAGGTGAGCCTACAGAGGAAGGAGCTAGAGAAAGACTGGGGGAGAAAGCTGGTCTGTCCCTTGCGTGAGCATTAAAGGCCTGTAAAGTCTCCCAAAGAATCCAAAATTATCTTTTTGTCTGTGAAAACAACAAACCTACCCAGCCTGGGATGGTTACAAAACATGTGCTCTGCTCACTCTCCCATTCACTGTAGTGAGTGGCCCCCACTGCCAGCAGGCCCAAGTCCAGGTCTGCCCAGCACGATGCCCTCCTTCACCCGAGCACCTGGCACCATGGAGCATACAGAGAACCACGCTCTTCTCCCGAAAGGCTTTTTCAGTTCATTTCCTCTTCCCAACCCTCCCTTGGCTTCCCATATCTGCCTCCTCTGAGAAGTTCTTCAGGCCTCCCCGGGGAGCTAGCACCGGCCCTGAGCACCCACGGCTGGCTCCTTGGGGGCAACTGGGTACTACTCCCTTAGCATCTCCAGCACAGAGCACAGGTCTGATGAACACTGTCTCTACAGCGAAACATGGTGACGCTGGGCAAACCAATCGGCTTTTCTGGACCACCAGAGTTTCCTCATCTACAGATGATACTGGTCTCTCCGTATTGCTGTGGGAATTCAATGCCTGAAAGGGCTCAGCCCAGTGCCTGGCATTCGGGGTGCTGGCACAGGTTAGCCAGAAAAAGACAGGTGGGAAACAGGATGAGCCCCTGCCGTCTGAGCCCAAACCCCGGGAGCGTGGGGGGTATGCCTCCCCTCCTACCACAGCCATGCTGGCCGAGCCCTCCTTTGCTCCCCAAGTGTAAGTAAAAAACTAAATCAAGGAAGAAGTGAAGCCCAAGTGTTCAAAGTTTCCAGCCTGCTAGACAGAGTGAGTCTCGTGTCCACCCCTGGGGTGCTTTTACCCACCCAACAGAGTCCTTTCTCTGGTCTCGCCCTCATGAGGCCATGACGCCGTGGCGCCTGGCAGGGGGATGGCCTCCTCACCGGTGCCAGAGACCAGTGACCCAAGCCACTCTGCTTCTGGGCCCTGCAGCTTGCCATCAGCTCCATGGCCCTGGCTACCACGCCCTGGGCTGGAGTTTGAAGACCTGCCCATTAGCGGAGCTCTGTTCTGGACAGTCAGAGAGCAACCATCTCAGGGAAGCAGGGTCATTGTTGATCCAGCCAGATAAAGGAATCTTTGAGCCCTAGCTAGACTTGCCGGCTAACACTGGAGCAGGAGCCTAACAGGTAGGCCAGCAGGCAGGGAGGCAGGCAGCCGAAGCCCCTAGATCCGTGCTCTCTCTCTGGTATCTCTCTGGCATTGTCTCCCTCCCTCTTGTACCAAGCACCCCCCGAGTCTTGTGAGGAACCCCAGCCTTGTGAGCATTCCCCTCAGTCTCGTACGGAGCCCTCCCCAGTCTCTCACCAAGCACCCCCAGTCTTGTACGCAGCCCTCCTGGGCGTCTGTACTTATAGGTACGCATGCCCGTGCTCGCAGGCTTCCTGCCCCGGGTGTCCGCAATCACAACCTTCCGCGCCCTGTGCTCACGCTTCTTGCGCCCGGTGTCTGTGTGTGCCCCGTGCTCACGCTCCCCAGCACTAATTGCAGCAACACGACTTCACATGTGTGCAATGAAACCTGGGAGAAAGCAAGGCCGCAGTTGGTAGTGGTAGAGACCAGCGGCGGGAGGTGAAAAGAGCTTGAGTTTCCCCTAGACGGTGGACCGCAGCGGGCAAGGCCATGCCACGAAACACTGAGCCAGCTTTCTGGTTGCGTGTGACCCCTTTGGAGGTCCTGGAGGCCTGAAAGAGTGGCCACCTGCCTGTGCCCAGGGACCTGATCCCGTCGCTGAGTGTCCCCTTGGAGACCAGGAGAGGGAGACAGCTTCTCTTGGAAGAAAGGGAAATCGAGGCTGGCTGCTTTGGACAGCGCCACTGACCAGAGCCTCCAGTCTGGGCCCTGCTTGCCACGGCTGTGCTGGGTGCACAGCATCAGCGCTGCAGGCCGTGACAGCTGGGGGCCGGCGCCTCTTCCCGGCGTCCCCATAGCCTGACATTCTCAGCGGACAGTGTAATGCGTCTTTAAGACAACACTCCGTATCTTCCTTTCTTCCGGCCAGGATAGTATCAGGTCAATTAATTTCTCCAACCGCAGCAGCTCCTTCAGACTGCCTTTGCCAAGAGGAAGGTTTGGAAGAAGCAGGGCGGCCTGGGCGTGATGAGCCTGGCCCCTCCCTTGAGAGGAGATGAATCACAGCCGCAGGGCAGAGTCGAGCTTTCAACCTGCAGCCTCCAGGCCGAGGCAGCCTGTGCTCAGGGGGCTGGCCAAGCCTAGTCACGTTCAGGCCATTAAGCCCCGCAGCTGGGGGCCAGGAGGGAGTTGGGGGAGGAGGCCCGGCCCTGCTGTGCTGTCCTTCACTTAATTCACTCACTCAACAAACCTGCCCTTCACTGTTTTCAGCCGGTCTGCTTGCCCCAAAGATGGCAGACTCCAAGCACTGAGACAAAACCCAACTCTGGCCCTCAAAATATCTCTGACCCGGGGGGCACAGGCTATTAGTTTCCAAGGACAGACAGATCAGGAGTTGGTGAACTGGGGTGGGAAACAGAATTACATCTTTCTAACTGAAATTTAGCATTTCTTTTGATTATGGCAGTAATAACTCCGACAGCAGGCAGAAGCATTCGTATCTTTGCTCCTTGTGGAATTCACAAAATTCGCAGCAGCCTTGCTGCAGCTCTACAAATATCATTTATGCTCAATACTTTGAAACTGTAGAGATTGTCAGGCCTCCTTGCTGTGTCTGTTTTTAAAGAAGCACGGGCATTGTTCTATATATAATTTAGCTTTTAAAAAACGATAGCTCTGTTTTTGCCGTCTTTCTTCACCCTCAGATTCTTTTATGCGGACATCTAAATGCGAGGACGTGCTGGTCTGGACACACAGTGGTCTCATTCACAAAGTGTGGCAGGACTCTGACAGATGAAGCCAAGCCATTGCCACAGGCCCAGGGATGGGGCCTTCACAGAGGCGACTCCTGGGTTGGCCTCTGCAGACTCGCAGGGCTGCTGGGCAACCAGAAGGCAAGAAGGACCAGCACATTGGCCTAAACTTGTATAAAGAAGGGGAGTGGAGGAGAGGGAGGTGGGCTGCTCAGGGGACAGCTGGTGAGGCGCCAGGCTCCTGGCTCCCTGAGAGGAAAGAGCATGCTTCGGGCTCAGAGCTGGGCCGCACCCCGACTCTGGTGTTCACCCAGTGGGTGCACCTGCACAAGCAACTGTTCCTCCCCAGGTCTCCTAGCAAGAAGCAGGACGATGCCCACCTTGTCTGGGGTTTAACTCAACACCTGTTTTTGGCCACAGCTGCTACCCAGAGCAACTGCCCCCCAAATGCTTACTAATTATCATCCTCGTGATCCCTATTATTTTATACCACTACTTTTTTCTTAAGAAAAACAAAGAAGTGGGCTCTCCCTCGCGGCACAACAGGTTAAAGCACCGAGCTTTGAAGCTCTCCGAAGCCACTGCATCACGAGTTCGATCCCCGACCAGGGAGGGAGCTGACCCACATGGCGCGGCAGACCTCTCCTGACCCGCCCGCTGCTCCCCTCAGCAGTGTATCTCAGTACATCTGCCTGTTCTGCTCCCCACTCTGTCTCTGGGGAATCCTCTCACCCACCACACCTCTGGCCTGTACCCCAATTCTGAAGCATAAATAAATAAATCTTTAAAAAAAAACAAGTATTTTCCCAGAAAACCCTACAACCTTGGCCAGAGAAAGGTAAGAAATGTCACTTGTCAAGAGTTGAATTTTACCCTCTTAAATTCAGCACCTGCACTGAGCTGGCAGGTGCAGGAGTGGGGGGATCCCGCAGGCACCCAATGTCTTGGAATCCAGGCAAGGGCCCCACCCTTGTCAGCCCATCCACACCCAGTGGTCTCCCTCCTATTTCACCCAAATGCTCACCCCTAGAGGGTGTGCTAGGCACCAAACACCGCCACGCTGCTGCACAGCCACCGGCAGCGGCTGGCAGTGGCAACCGGGTCTCTGTGGAGTTGACCCCACTGGCAGAGCTTGCTCATTCCACGGTGGAAACTGTTGGGAGTGACCAAAGAGTTACTGACAAGGACTGAGTTAGGGCGGTAAAGATTGAGCCTTGCACCCAAGCTTGGTAAGGTGGTAATAAACTGACCTTGTCTCCGGGACGGGACTAGCTGAAGGTGACAACCAACTGGGCCTCACATCCAAGTTTGATAATCAACTGGGCCTAGCATGGGGGAGATACAGGCGGGAGGACTGGGCCTAGCATCGGGGCTTGGGGCTCGACGATGAGTCACCCCTTCGGAATGTGAACCTAGACTCATATAAGAGGCCCTTCCCCCTTCTGGGGTTGGCAGTAGCTGCGGACCCCCTCTGGAGTGCTGCCTTAGCTGCTGTCCATGAGCATTAAAACTACTTGTTCAGCCTTTCTATCTCCTATCTTTCTTTCTTGCGGCCGGTCACAGAAGTTGGGACAAAACAGAAACACGCCCACCATGCCCGATTTCAAGGTACCAAGAAGACGCCACGGAACATGGAGGTCTGGCGCCTAGCCAGATACACAAAACGCAACACTCGGAAGCAAGCAGGAGGTGGCCCTCGCACAGCTGACGGCACTCTGCAGGGAAAAGCAGTTGGCCCCGTTTTACAGGTGAAGAAAATGAAGCTCGAGGCCTGTGTTCACCGACCCAGCAGCTCTGGTCTACAGCTCTGCGTCAGCGCTCGGCCTCCCGTAACACTGCTGTTCTCTAATGGCAGCAGGACAGATGGACAGAGAGAAGCTCTGAGGACCTCGGCAATAGCTGGGAGCCGGCTGCCAGGAGCTCGCCATTCACAGAGCCTGAAGGGGCCCAGGCCGCGTGCACCCCAGAGCCCAAGGTGACCTGCCCGCTCAGAGCCAGCTGTGGAAGGAAACAGCCTGCGATCCTCCTAGTGACAAATGCATTTTTCCAACCAAATGAACAGCCACCCAGCAGGCGGTATTTACATTTCCCCTGCAAATGCTTTTTATTGTTTGGGTTTTTTCTTTAACAGCTCTCTTTCTTCTGAACCAAACAAAGCGCCCATTGTCTGAGCAGTTCCAGAGTCCTGGAATGTTGTTTGTTCCACTGGGGACTGTTGGGGTCCCAGTGCCTGCTGACCCTTAGGTCAGTGGGAGGACAGGGCTGGAGGCTTACACCCCTAGCTGCTATATATATACCTGGCCGCAGCAAGACCTTGGCCTGGTCCCTCCACCAGCCTGAGGTAGGGCACACGCATCCCTGCAAGCGGGAGGCAGTGCCCACAGCTGCACCCGTGGAGAAGCCTGCGAGGGTGGCAGTGACTAGCTCCGTGGGGCATTGGCCCACAGGAAGTGCTCAGGGCTTGCCAGTCCAACCTGGCTGCTGGGCCTCAGCAGTAATACGAGCAAGTTGGGAGATGGCCTCAGGCCTCCTCCAGCTCTCTGTCTAACCATGTCATTGCTGCCATTTGTTCCTCAGGGTGACAGAGGATGGAACATATCCGGCTCCTCTCTCCCTAGCTAGGCTAGATGGAGCAGCTGAGGAGACCCCAGGCTCTACTCTTCTACAGCTGAAAGAAAGGCCCAGGCCCAGCCTGGCTCAGGCCCTGGCTCCCGAGGGACCTTTCTGTGCCTTCCCTCTGCCAGGGGCATCCTCAGGCGCCCGCCAGGAAGGAGGCAAGCGCAGGGCATCCCCAGCCCTGCCGGGCGGCCACATATTCCAGCCCCGCGTGGGAATGTGACTGTGCTGAGGAATTTCAGGGATTAAACCACAGCTCCCCCACTCCACAGACCGAAATCCTGTGGTTAAGGCACTGATTGTAACAAAAGGAAAAACCAGGGCCCTCGCGTACAAATACAAATAAACATGTGTCAAAGATTTAGTTAATGCATTAATTGAAGAGAGAACAAACCAGTATGATGCTACAAGCAGTTCAAAGGAAAACTCAGAGAACCACAAGAACATGTAGGCAAAGAGGAATGCTGAAACGAACTGGCAAATAAATGCAAACCAGGCCCATCCCTATAGCAACAACCAATTGCATTCCACTGGACTCAACTAATTTACATTAAAATGGACACGAATTGTTTGCATTAATCCTTGTTTTGTACAACTTTACTGAGTCATAAAATAGCTCGAAGACAATGGAAGATGGAGATGACCCACGTGAGAGCGCTGGACACAGACTTCTTTTAATCCCCCATTAAAACATCCCAGCAGTTTCGCCTGGATGATGAAAAAGTTCTGGCAATGGAAAGTGGTGCTTCACTTACCACCACTGCACAGTGCACTTGCAAATGGGCTAAATGGTAAACCTTATTTTATGCATATTAAGCCACAATTTTTTCAAAGGTCTGCAAATGTAAAAGATATTGCAATAGCTCCAGTAGTCACACTATGGGCTTGTTTTGTGGTCTCAAAGACCAGTACTATGGAGGGCTCTGACTGGCCCTAGAAGATGGTCTTTTTTGCCCAGGGTCCCTCCAGCTCTGCTCCCATGGAGGGTGGTCGATCAAAGGGCTGATGGGACAGAAGAGTGGTTGGAAGGCCAATGCCCTGAGTTCTGCATGTGAACATGATGTCTTGAAGGAGCAAGAGGAAGCCAGGGTCCCCAAACATACCCCCAAGCAGGATAGCTCGTCCTAAGTCCCTCTCCCAAGAGGATCAAGCCCCCTTCAGTGTACCCAAGGGGTCCAGGCTGGTAGGGACAAGGTGCCGAGCCCCTAACAGGATAGCAGTAAGTGGCCACAGCCAGATGGGATACAGGTAGATGGAGGCCATCCTGAAGATCACGTCCAACTGCTGTAGGCAAAAAGGGATCCCCAAGATCTGCCCAGGCAATGAACCCTCCGACTCAAAGCCCTCAAGGCAAGGGACAGAAGAGCTCCCAGGATCTCCCCCACTCTCAGGGTCTGATGGGGAGAATCTCAAAACCTGGGCACTTTCCCCCCTTCCCATGGACATACCCTATGGTCATTTGCAATCCTGCTCACCTGGTGCAGGGACTTGCCCTGGCTGGGGTGTGCTAAACACTGCCTCAGACATCGTCCACCTTCTGGAACAAAAGCCGCAGCTTTCTCCGGAACATGCCACAGTCTGCAGCACCCCTGCGTCACTTTTGGACTGATGAGTGCTCTGGGCAGCGAAGTTCATTCCCAGTGAGGGAAATGACGGTGCTCGGGTTCCAGGCCTGGTGGCTCTGAGAAGGGCAGTGCTCCAGGAAACTTGCCTCCCTTCAGGGCACTCCCCAGGGGCTTTGTCCTCCCTGGATGCCTGGGGTCCAGGAGTTTGGAACGTGACCCTGTGTTCATGACCAGCCTTGGAGCCCTGCTCAGTGTCTGTGCTCCCCCACCACAGCCCCACAGCCCCTCACTTCCTTTGTCTCCCTCACCCCCACCCGGGCACCCTCGGGCCTCCTCTCCCACGCCTGCCTGGAATTCTCTTAATTGGGAGCTGTTGGCCTGGGCTTCCTTCCTGGCCTTCCAGCCCCAGGACTGTGCTTGGACTCCCGGTGCCTGTGTGATGACCACGGGGGCAAGTGGAGGGCTCTGTCCTCACTGGAGATTGCCCAAAGGCTTCAGCATTAATAGCACAGAATCTGATTCCAAAATAGCATAAATTACATCCTGGAATCCATTACATTCTGATCTGTTAGGCAGGAGGAAACGTGGTCTGTAGCAAAATAAAAGACATCCTGGAACCCATTATGGACTCCGATAGAAGACAAAGGCAGCAAAAAAGGACATTATGGGATCGACGTGCCTAATAAACGACGTGTTGGCATCTCCTTTCCACCGGGATGTGGATTAACAACAGATGTACTACACTAATGTCGATTTGTATGCTAATCTAAAACAACTGCATGGCCTTTGCAGACAGGAATTCTATAAATGCAGCCCGGGTCCTGTTCCCTGCAGCTGCCGGTGGCAGAGGCAGGGGCGGACCGGTGGGGGCTGTCTCCAGTCCTCCCCTGCAGAGCTGCCTGTGGGGGACCCCCAGCTTGAGGTAGAAGCCCCAGCCCCCACCTTCCTCAAGGTCTCTGCTGAGCCTGGCCTGCAAATCCCAAGACTCAGCTTGAGGACTCCTCCCTGGGGTAGGACACAATGAGCCATCAGCTCTGGAGGGGCCACAGTACTGCGAATTCAGCTGGGTCCTCCATGGCTGACCATCTCTGACCATCCTTTTCCTGAGTTTCCGCCAGATCCAGAGGGTTAAGAGGCACTGCAGATTCCAGAGACTCTCAGACTTGCTGAGATCACTCTGCCACCCCTTCGCCTGCCCATACACACACACACACACACACACACACACACACACAGCCATCTGGAATGAGATGGAGACTGAGACAGAGGATGTAGTCATCCCAAAGTCACACAGATGCAGAAGCCAGGCCTGGCCCCACCCCACGCCTCCGTCCACTCCCCATAGTCCAGGCACCTCCAAGTTTGCAACAGGCTGCTGCTCCCAGGGATGCCAGGATAGTCAGTTTTGTACCACCAAAGAGCCTTTCCTAAGTTCTCTTAGAGACAGGACCTGTCCTGGACACTAAGGGCACAGAGATGAAGCAGATGAAGACCCCAGCATCCTGTCCAAAGCAGTTATGCAAACAAAAAAGGCAGACAGGGACAAACTACAGAGCAGTGCAGAGAAGTGACCATGACCATGAAGACCGTGTCCTTTCTGGTCCCCTAGCTCCGAAACATATGTCCCAAGGAAGCCTTAGTGGGCCTCTGCAGCACAGCAGCTTATGACCCAAAAGACCCAAACTCATTGATCACACAGCATTCAGACCTGACACAGGGTGTTCCAGCTATGCGTGCATCTGACATCAAGAGTCCTGAGGCTGGAGGGTGAACCTCTCACTTAGGTGAGCTGGAAACAGGTCACCCTCTGCTCCTGGGCTCACGTGGAAACACAGTGCACAGTGTCTCTCGATACAACATATCCAGATGGCTCCCACTTTCCTTTGTGTCTCTGGTTTGTTTTTTCCCCTAGTAAAAATGCATAATGCAGAGTCAGAAGGTTAAATCCAAATTTCAACTCTGTCCCCAATTAGATGTGGCATCTTGCATAAATTCCCTATTCTCTCTGAATTTCAGTTTCTTTATACCCAGAGCTTTCTTGCAGTGTTGCTGAGAATAGAGAGAGTGTGCTGAGCACGATGCTGGGCACTTAGAAGGTATTTGAGCAAAGTTCATTTCTTTCTGTTCTGCTATAGCAGAGAGAATCCAGAGAGCTTTGTGGGAGAACAGTTCAGATCACAAGAGATTCTCTCTTATAGGAAGACACACTGTGACAGAGTTCACCATAAAAATCACTAAAGAAGGGACTCCCTGGTGGCACAAGGGCTAAGTCACAGCGCTACGAAGCTATTGGAAGTCACTGCAGCATCAGATCAATCCCTGGCCAGGGAGCTGAACCTCATAGTGCAGCAGATGGCTCCTGTCGCCCCCACTGCTCCCCTCAGCAGTGTATTTCAGTAGATCCACCTGTTCTGCTCCCCACTCTGTCTCTGGTGACTCCTCTCACACCCCTTGCCCTCATACCTGGTCCCTGTACCCCAGCTCTTGTATTCATAAATAAATAAATCTTTTTAATTACTAAGGAAACACCTACCCTGAGCAAATAAAAAAAGATTAAACCCCAAGAGAATATGAAAGAAAAGATGAACTATATAAAGATGTTTTAAAGTATTAGAGAGCTTTAAAAAGTATTGAAATAGGACAGAAATTAAAAATAACTAAGTATAACTTTGATATTCAAATAAAAATTAAATGGGTAGGCAGAAAGACATCTTGGACAATGCTATGTAGATGATAGATGAAATTAAAGCTAGCTCAAAGGAACTTGCCCAAAATGCAAAAGTGAAACATAAAAAAGTAGAAAAAAAATGAGTGGGCAAGTGACATGGAAGACAGACTAAAAGGTTCTAGCCATCCAAAAAAGAGTTCCAGAAACAATAAATCTAGAAAGTGGCAAAGAAACAAATTCTGAAGAGATAATGGCTTGAGGATTTCTGGAATTGATTTTAAAATATTTGGATCCTCACCTGTCAAGGATTAAAGATGTTAATAAATTCCAAACAGATAAGTAAACTGACCCATATCAAAATAGATCACAATTAGTCTGTGGAATATCAAGAACAGAAAGCTCTTACAATTGACCAAGAAAAGAAGCGGAGTTATAGCTTCAGTAGATAGCTCCAAGAGACCTTCAAACAGCAACAGTAAAGGCCAGAAGATAATCGTACAAAATCTCCAAAGTAGAGTGAAACTGTCAATCTAGAATTTTATACCCAATTAAATAATAGTTCAAGAGTAATGAAAATAATTTCTGGGCAAGCTAAACCACAGGTGTACTAGGGGAATGTAAATATTTAAGATAGTATGCAATTTTTCATCCAACATAACACAAAAATTAATGTCTGGTGACACCAAATATTAACTAGGATATGGAGCAGTGGGGAGTTTTTATATACTGCGCATGGAGTAGAAATTGGAAAATATGATTGCTTTTGAAACTATCTAGAAGAATTAAATATAAACATCTTTGGTCAGGGCAAGGCTTTTCTCACACAAGACATTCTCATAACCCTGCTTGTAACTGTGAAAAAGGAGAAGCAACGTTTCATGCAGTAGACTGCTATAGAACTGTTTAAAAAGGAGAACCAGAGGTAAGTATCAATATAAACAAATATCACACACATCCTGTTGAACAAAAAAAGCAAACTGCAAAAGAATAAATTCAGCAGAAATCATGTAAACACAATTCAAAACAAATAGTCCTATGTTATTTATACATATACACTCAAGTTGATGTGTGCCAATCTCAGGCAAATTTCTGTATTGATACAAACAAAATTGTATAGAAAGATAGATACATATATATAGCACTATTACATATATACACAGATTTCTGTACTATTATTTTATGTATAATGGTACACATTAATTTGAGATTAGTGTTATGCCTGGGAAGGCAAAAGAAAAATGACATGGATGGTAGGATTTTAACTACACCTGACATTACTATACCTGTAACAGTTTAAGTCTTAAAGATACATTGTGGCCCTCCCTGGTGGCCCAGCGAGTTAAAGCACAGCACTGAGAATCTAAAGCCGCTTCCCCATGA
>NW_004567125.1:342472-349309 GCF_000260355.1 Condylura cristata | reverse complement strand
TGGTGAATTCTCTCACCATCCCTGCACCTCTGGCCTGTACCCAGTTCTGTATCCATAAATAAATAAATCTTTAAAAAAAAAAAATTGACATTATCTCCATGGTAGGTATATAAATATCATATGGGTATCTTATGTATTCTTTATAGTTTGAGATGTTTCTTGTGTAAACTTTTTTTTTAAAGATTTATTTATTTGTGCATACAGAACTGGGGTGCAGGCCAGAGGCTCAGGGGCAGTGAGAGGCTTCGCCAGAGACAGAGTGGGGAGCAGAACAGGCAGATCGACGAAGTACACTGCTGAGGGGAGCAGCGGGCAGGTCAGGAGAGGTCTGCCACATCACGTGGTCACCTTCGGGGCAGGCGGGGATCGAACTCATGCGGAAGTGGCTTTAGCTTCTCAGTTCTGTGCTTTAACCCGCTGCGCCACCAGGGAAGGCCTCTTGCGTAAATTTTTAAAATTAAGAACTTAATTTTACCATTAGCATAGCACATTTTCCTTTGCTCACCCAAGAGTCTGAGTGCCTGTTTGTCACACAACAAGCAGACAACCCCTAGTCCCAAGGCCACCACAGCAACAGCACAGCCCCCATTTGAGTTGGTCACCCCCACTGCTGGCCTCCTTAGTGAGTGCAGTGCAACAGCAAGACAAGGCCTGGTGTCTGGCTCAGGATCAGTCACTCACTGTGCACTGGCCTTCATCAAACTTCTTAATGCCCTCAGTGCTCTCCAGGTACAGGACATTGTGCTTGGAACTCTCCAGAAGCTTCTGACCTCCTACCAGCTCTAGGTCGATTTTCCCATTTCATCAATGGGGCTAAAATCCTAGAGCTGGTCCAAAACTTCATAGTAGGACATAGTGGACTGTGGGTCTGGAGGCTCCAAACCCCAATTTTTTCCTCTCCTTGCGGGGGGGAAACATCCATACCAATCAAAACACAGCAACCAGACTCAGCTCTCGGGCTGCTCATGGGCTTCTTGGGCAGATAAACACACAGGCAATTGAGAGAAAAAGAATAAAACCCCAAGGCAGTGAGAGACACACTGAGCAGTGAGAGGCCCATGCAATAAATTATTGTTAAAGCAGAGCAAGGCACTGGGATTCTGGAACATTCCAACTCCATGTCGGGAAATGCAGCCCCTCCTGTGGGAAACTGCAGGCACTGCTTAGCCATAAAGAACATTTGTAGGTTCTTGTGGGAACAGGGGACCCAGGGCCAAATGCACTCCCCTTGGGCCCCACGACGCTTCAGCTGGAAGAAGGGCGGTTTGCGCCATAGATTCCACTGTTTATGGGCTCCCGAGAGCATGTGGGCACTTCGTAAATGCAATTTTGAGGGTGGAACAGTTGGCAGATGGGAGGGCTGTCCTCATCCCAGCTGCTCTGTGGTCTCCTGGAGGTCATCCTCCTGCGGCGTGACGGACCTGAACCTGGCCCTGGGATCACAGAGCTCCCTCTCCTCGTGTCGTCCGTGACCGGACGGGTCCACCCAGTGACGACGTGCCCACCACACAGCTCCAGTCCCCGGCCCCCCACTGGGCTGGCCACTGCGGGGTACATGAGTGGACTGAGCCCTCGACTGTGCTGGTCAGACCTACAGGCAGGGCTGTTCTGCATCCCGAGAACACACCACAGAACGCTGCTGCCAGGCCCCAGGCTTCCCCTGCCTCCCACCTGAGGCCCGAAGGTGGGCAGGTGCTCAGCTTCCTCCACTCCAGGCCCCAAGGCCTTTATGCCAAACCACAATAAAATGCGTATATTTTATTGGGGTATAATGGGGTTTTGTCCCCATTTCCTGGCTCAGAGCTCCTAAAATCCTTGGAATTTCCTGAGTGATAGGAACATCTTTTTATTACTCATAATGAACTCCTTTCAACCTGAGTTCATGTTAATGAGGTGACTCTTGGTGCACCCCTAGATGGGGAGTTGGTTGCCAGAGCAACCAAGTATGTAACTAGAGGGTTTGAACATTCAGTCTCACGCCCTGAGTCCAGGGAGGGAGGAGGGGCTGGAAACTGAATCAATCACTGATGGCCAATGATTGACCTGACCTGCCCATATCATGAAGCCCCCCATAAGAACCTAAACCATGGGGCTGCAGAGCTCCTACACTGGTGAACGCATGGACGTGCTCAGCCCTTCACCCTACACCGTGCTTCTGCTCCACTGATGTGCTGAGCTGTAGCCTTTCTAGTAAAACTGTTATAACAAAGAGAGAGCTTTCCTGACTTCTGAGTCAGTCTAGTGAATTGTTGAACTTGGGGAAGGTATTGTGGACACCCATGAATTTGGGAACATATTTGTGACTGGCATCTGAAGTGGGGAATCCTTTTTTATTTTATTTTATAATAGTCTATTTTTACATAATTTTGTGCCTTTTTCCATCTCAGTTGTAATCCCATGGGCTTCCCATCACCAAATCACCCATGTGCCATCACCATAGTCCCGTCCATGAAGTGGGGGCAATCTGTGGGGCTGAGCCTTTCACCGTTGGGGTCTGCACTAACCCCAGGCAGTGCCAGAACTGAACTGAAGTGCTGAACACACACTTGGTGCTGGGGAATTGGTTTTGGAACTGTGTCCTTGGTGGCAGCAAATAAGGAACTCCTTTTTCCACAGAGATATCCTTAACTTGCAGCCGGTAAAGTTTGCAGCCCTCTTCAGAGGAGACCCAAGGAAATCCAGGATGGGCCCCTCAAGTCTGCACAGCAGTTTACACCCCAAGGCCATTTTCTGTCGGCCACATTCCTATCACTGCCGGTCCCCGGAGGAGGGTCTTGAACTCACGAGGGCATCCCTCCCGCTTGCTATGTGCATCCATGATTCACCCGCAGGTCCTACAGCACCGGGAGAAGGAACTACTCATGCTGGGGGATTCTCCTTTCCCTGTTTTACCAATAAGGAAACTGAGGCACCGTGAAGGTGGGTGCTCTACCAGCTCAGCAGGGGCAGCCACCGGGCCCAGGGGAAGCCGAAGCTGCTCTGGGCACATCCTGCCTGGGAGCCAGCAGGGTCCCCGCTCCGAGCAGAGGTGGTGCCTACAGATGGCAGAGAGGAAGTGAAAGGGAAGTGAGCACCTCTCCTCCTCCTTCCCAGAATGGGCTTCCCTGCACATGTTCAAGTCACAGAAATCTCTCGTTAAAGTTTTACAGTTTAACCGCTGAACATGCTACTTTGTCTTCATAATTTATACCTGACCTGGGTGTCTAGACATGACGTCATGGGAAGGTACGCCTCCTTCTGCGGGAAGTTTACAATAACCAGAGCTCAGCATTCTTGTTACACTGCTCCGCTCTGCCTCAACCAGGGGAGCAGAGCCACGGCTCGCAACCTCAAAAGCACCCCTGCTTCCCAGCAGAACTCCTAGGGACCCCCCTGGCAGAGGAGAAGCCCTGGAGCAGGTGGCTTACAAAGGCCATGTGGCTGAAACAGTCACAACTCTGGCCCAAACCCCAGTGGGGTCCACACTACCTCCCACCTCCCAGATTATGTGCAGAGTCCCTGACGCTGGTCATCTGGCTCGGGGGGAGCTCGGTCAGACCCCAGACCTCAGCTGCCAATCTCTGCTCCCTAAAGGCAAGCAGCATCTTTATGGATAAGGGCACACACCTGGCCCTCAGCCAGGGCTCCCCCATTGGGAGGAGGGTCAGGGAATGCTCCACCTGTAGGGGCAGCCCAGAGACAGCCAAGGGAACCCCACTTTTGTGCCCTTGTGAGTCTAACATTGTGCTCAGACCCTGGTCATGTTTAAAAAAGAAAAAGCTGAGACTGTTTCTCTGTTTCTCTGTCTCTCTGTCTGTCTCTCTCTCTCTCTCCTCTCTCTCTCTCTCTCTCTCTCTCTCACACACACAAACACACAAACACACACACACGCCAGGACATAAGCAAGGTTTTAAAGTCCATGTTGGTCCCTATTACGAAGAAGAAGACACTAAAATCAGTCCTAGTACCTCTAATCCTATTGTGCTAAGCACTGGGCAAATTAAGAGAATAATAATAGTAACAGAACTCTTTACAGACACACTCATTTTATTGCTCCCCAATCTACTGCACTTCACAGATACTGTATCTTTTTTACAAATTGAAACCTGTGGCAACCCCGAGTCAAACAAGCTAATTGGCCATTCTTCCAGCAGCACCTATCACTAAATGTGAGTTCTGTGTCACAGTTAATTAAGGTCTGTGCACTGTTGTTTAAGACATAACAGGCATGTAATCGACTATAGTATAGTGTCTACACGACTCCTATACACCAGGAAACCAAAAACTTCAGGTGACCCCCTTTATTGAGAGTGAACCCACAATGTCTCTGAGGTGTGCCTAGCTTTTTTTTAAAAAAAAATTATTTACTCATGCGTACAAGAACTGAGGTATATGCAGAGGTGTGGGGGTGAGAGGATTCACCAGAGATAGATTAGGTAGCAGAAGAAGCAGACTGACTGAAGTACACTGCTGAGGGGAGCAGCGGGCCAGGCAGGAGAGGTCTGCCAGGCCATGTGGGTCAGCTCCCTGGTCAGGGATAGAAACCATGCTGCAGTGGCTGCCAACATCTTCACAACAACAGCTGTGTCTTCACCCTTTGTGCCATCAGGGAGGCCCCTGAGGTGTGCCCGTCTTAAGAGCCTGCTGTGTGCCACATTCTATGGCTAACCAAGTACATTAAGCCCATGATTGAGACCTACTGTTCAGAAAAAGAGATTCCTTGCAAAGGATCACTGCTCACTGACAATGAAGGCGCCCGGTCCCAAGGAGCTCCGATGGAGCAGCAGGAGAGGCTGTTGCCCTCACACCTGCTAACACAACATCCACTCCGCAGCCCGTGGGTCAAGCAGTCATTTTGACTTTCTTATATCAGGGTTACACATGTCAAGATAATTATACAAAAAAGGAAAGGACGGAAAGGGATGCCTGCAGAGACACAGGCAGGCGGAAGAGCTGCCAGTACCTTTCGAGTCTTATTAAAGGAATATTTTGTAAGACCGTAGTTGTCATAGATAGCAATTCTTTTGATGGGCCTGGACAAAATCCATCAAAAACCTTCTGGACACTATTCTAAATGCCATTAAGAACATGTATGATTCATGCACAGAGGTCAAAATATCAACGTTAACAGGAGTTTGGGGAGAAGGCTGATTTCAGCCCTCCTGGATGACTTTGAGGGGCTCAGACTTGGGTGAGGAAAGTGACTGCATAGGTGGTGGGTACAGCAGGCGTGAAAATGTGATGAAACTGCTGCAGTCTCATGACCAGGCTTGACGGGGTGAGGGGCTGCTTCTTAGGCATGAGCAGAGAACGTGGCATGACGTCGGCTCCTGGTGAAGATCCCTGAGTATCAGACGTAGCAGTGAAGGGTTGGGAGCGCAGCTGAGCTGACAGGGCAGCGGGGCTTGAAAGGACTGACTCCAGATTGGAGACATTTACGGTGGGTAAAATGCTGTCAAACACTGCGGCAGCTACAGAAGACCTGTCAGGAAAGGAAGAGCCACTCTGTGGCAAATGGCTCAGCTGTCTTTGTGTGAGAAATTGCTACAGCAACCCAATGCACATATTTTTAGCAATGAAATACTTTTTAAGTAAGGTGTATATGCTTTTTTAGAACTACTGTTATTGCATATTTAACATGCTACATTATAGTATTTGGGGGAGGAGGAAGGAAAAAATCCTGTGTTTTCACTTTACATGATAACTGGCCTTGTGGTGGTGGCCTGGAAGTGAAACCGCAGTATTTTTGAAGTGTGTCTTCACTGTTACTTATTTCTTGAAATAAGAATTCAAGTCACTCAAATCAGTAAATTAGCATTTGCTCCTATTGAAAACAAAATTTTTGCTCCTTTTTTTAAAAAAAGATTTATTTTATTTATTTATGCATACATGAGCTGGGGTGTAGGCCAGCGATGTGGGGGGTGAGGATTCACCAGAGACAGAGTGGGAAGCAGGACAGGCAGATCCACTGAAATCCACTGCTGGCAGCGGGGAGACAGGAGAGGTCTGCTGGGCCATGTGGGTCAGCTCCCTGGCCAGGGATCAAACTCATGCTGCGGTGGCTGTGGATGGCTTTATAGTGCTGAGACTGAACCCCTTGCACCACCAAGGAGGCCCTATTTGTCCCTATTACTTCAAAAAGTTATTTCTTATATGCTGTCATCTCATGGGATCTTCCAGGTGATCCCAAAAGCTGGAAGGGCCAGGCAATACCTGTACATTTTGGGTGAGGAAAATGAGATGAGGATTTGATGCTACATCTCCTAACCCAAATGAACCCCAGTTCTCTTTAGTGCATTGGCCCCTGGAACCATGGCAGCTTCCCAAGCCCAGCATGTGCGACCTTGAGCCCCAATGTGTGACCTTGACCCTGAGAAGGATCAGATTTAGAAGGAGGAAGAAGAAAACCAATTCCTTGATCAGCTGAATTTTTGTTACTTTTTATTTCCCATTTTCCAAACAGAACCTTCTTCCTTCCCCCTCCCCCACCTTGCCCCACAATATGCAGATCATGTTCTAAAAAAGTCTTCCACGTCCTTCCTGAATGTTCTGAAGTGGATCCCACTGGCAGTTACCAGCCACTTAGGGGGCAGGTGCCTAGAGTCCCAGCGGCTAACAGGGGGAGCACAGCACCCACGAAGGCTGCCTGGCCTGTTACTCTTGTGAGTGGAATGCACATATGCCGCCCTTCACTGGGCTCCTCCTTCTCCCATCCACAGTCCCCCCACCCCAGCTCACCCCCCGAGAATCAGGGTTTATGTGGCCTGGCTCCCTGTTTCTGGGCTAGCCTGTACTTTACCTCCCAAAGAGGTTGTCCAGAGCAGGAGATGGACAGCCCAGGCCCTAACCCACCTTCCC
>NW_004567125.1:314264-342372 GCF_000260355.1 Condylura cristata | reverse complement strand
ACCCCTGTCTCCCTCCTGTGTTCATTAGAGTGAGTGCCAGGAGAACCTGACCTCAACCAGAAGCCTGTGCCCTGTGGAGATGCAGGATCCCTCCAGCCAGCAAGGAAATGCTCAAGTTCTCCCTGGGGCAGCTTAAACCTGGCCCAGAAGCCCCCCCAAGAAATTCCCGAGCTTAGCAACCAACTCGGGCACTGCTTTAGTCCCTGCCATCCCCAAGTGCCCGCGGGGAAACAGACCTCTGTGGGGTATACTGAGAAGCCCTGGTATGCAGACAGCCCAGCGCTGTGCCCGCCACCTGGGCCAGCCTCTGTGCAAATGCTTTCCAGAAAAAGGAAAGAGAAGTGAAATCTGGATCTTTACAGACATACAACATGACAGGAGGTGCCGAAAAATGCTTATTTGACAGCAACACCCAGCCCATGGCTGGAACCACTCCTGGCTGGGGCGGGATATCAAAGAGGCTGGGATCTCATCTGCCAGACCATGCTGTCTGTTGAAGTAGGGAGCAAGGGCAGATACTGAGTGCAACAGGCCCCCAAGCCATCTTCCTCAGAAGGGCCCAAAATTTACCAAAGATATCAGGAAAAAGGCAGGTGTTAGAAGTAACTGAGTGGCAAGTCCCTAGTTTGAAGCAGTGAGCTGACAGCATCAATGGACACCTTCCTGTCCCCACCACTCAACTGCCGCCACCCCTGATGGCACCAGCAAGACCTCACACTAAGAATATCCACATTTCTCTAAGCCTCAGCTCCTCATTTCTACAGTGGGAGTAACCACACACCCACCATCGGAACTCATCTCACACACATGAAAAATGCCTTTGCAATCATTCATTTATTCAAGGAACATGTCAAGTTCCAGATCCTTCCTAGGGACACGTAAGAATGGCAAGGACAAGTGCTCAGAGGTCACAGGAAGAAGACACCGAGTGGAATGTGGGGCAGAGGCCTCACCTCACAGGCTGGAGAAGACCCAGGAGCAGGAAGACCATCAAAGAAGGCGGGGAGTCCCTTCCGGAAACTTGTCTGAGAGCAGGAGCCCAAGAGAGGGTAGTGGCTAAGGGATGATACAGACTCAGTGAGGTGGTTTTCTTAAAGTGAAAGACACCGGATGAGCTCTGGTGCTGATGGGAAGGAGCCAGTGGGGGAGAAGATGGAGCCCAGGAGAGAGGGGATGTCCAGGAGAGCATTGTCCTGGATTGAGAGGGTCAGGCTGGGGCAGCAGGACCCCCCACCCACGCCCCTACTTCCTATGGGTCTGCAAATACTTCAAATTAGCAAAGATTTATTCTATAATATCAGAATTATTTGCTCACTCCTCTGGCCTCTTTTCACCCTTCTGCAAACATACTCTGCCTATGAACTTGCTGTTCACTTTTTTATCACTGTGACCCACGCATTGAGCACAGTGCGTGGAAACTCCCAGACACCCAGCTAGTTTGAATAATGGCCGTAATTGTCCCTCCCTTTAGGACAATCATGGTAGGCAAGTCTCAGAAACACCATCAGATGAGAATCATTTCCTTAAAATGCTGAACTCTGCAGATTGGCCAGGAGGCTGCAGCCTCCTCCCAAGAGAGCCCCTTCTGGCTTTGAACACTCAGCCATTCAAAACACAAACACACTCACACACAGAGCTGGAGCCAGAGGTGAAGTGTCAGCATCATCTTGGACTCAAATCAATCAGCTCAATGCTTGGATGCACTAACTAAGCCACCTCACCCCAGGCCTGCCCTTGCCCATATGGGGGACCAGGGGATTCATTTCCTGTCCTAGCCAGGCCTCCAGCTGGGATGGAAAAAAGGAAGAAAGATCCCCTGGTTGAATTAAATGTATTATCTCCCTGATGAATGAGTCCATCAACTTTTTGTGGTAAATCTCTAAAACATCAGTTCTGGCTTCTAAACACTAGGGACCAGGCTACCTTATGTTCTACAGGAAGGAGCCAGTCTAGAAGCCAAATGGCCTGTACCTTGTGCTGGGCAACTTTGGGTGAGATGTCTCAAGACCTCAAAGGTCTCAAGTAAGGAACACTTAATCAAGAGCCAAAAGATCCAGGTTCTAGTTTTGCATTGGCTATTTCTCAGTAAGATGACCTTGATCAAGTCTCCTCTTACTGCTGAGTTTCTGCATCTGTCTGCTATAACAAAATACCATCAACTAGATGACTTATAAACAAGCATTTATTTCTTCCAGTTACAGAGGCTGGAAGTGAGCAGATTCTATGTCTGATGAAGTCCCGCTTTCCAGAAACCATCTTCTCAATATGTTACATGGCAACAGGGAGGAGGGAGAATATATAGGTCACTTCTTATAAAGGCACTAATCTCATTCATGAGTATCCCCCCTCATGACCTAATCATCCCCCCAAAGCCCCACTTCCTAACATTACCACCTTGGAAAACAGGTTTCAACATATACATTTGGGTCAGGGAGGGGACACAGATATTCAGTCTACAGCAACACTGATGCAACGGGACTGGAAGTCCTTACAAGATGATGTGATGTTGACAAAGGTGATCATGTCACCTCTAGTCCACCAGCTGATTGAACTAACTAGAGGACTAGCTACTGACAAAAAGTAGCTTACAGATATATTTTTAAAATGAAATCCAGCTATGAAAAAATGCTACTGTATCTATGCTGAATACTGACTCCTTTACTCAGCATTGGCAGAAATTATGTTCCAGATGCAGAGTCAATCTACAGCCTTGACAGGCCTCTAGCAATGTCATCAGCAACATTTCGGGGTTAATTTGGAAATATGATTCAAAAACCCTGATGTGGTGTATGACCCTTGACTCAATGGCTCTGCATAGGAAGTTATCTTAAGGAAATTATTAAGGTATGAACAAAGGTTTGGATTAAAAGGAGGTTCATAGGGCCCTCCCTGGTGGCGCAGCGGGTTAAAGCGCTGCACTGAGAAGCTTAGGCCACTTTCGCATGAGTTCAATCCCCGCCTGCCCCAGAGGTGACCACATGGCGTGGCAGACCTCTCCTGGCCCGCCCACTGCTCCCCTCAGCAGTGTACTTCGTTGATCTGCCTGTTCTGCTCCCCACTCTGTCTCTGGTGAATCCTCTCACCCTCCACATCTCTGGCCTGTACCCCAGTTCTATATGAATAAATAAATAAATCTTAAAAAAAAAAAAAAGGAGGTTCATAATTTCCAATAATAGAATGGTGGAGTAGCTATATCAGACTAACACTACTTCAGATAAAAATGTTAAACTCTAGATAAAAAAAAAAAGCTATTTGAAGGCACTAGAAATCAGCAAGAAGCCAGTGGAACCTGGAGGAATTCAACCCTTGCAAAAAGGGAGAGGGATGAGTGAATCCGACACTACATGGCTTCTTCCTGTGCACCTCAACTAAAGTGATGCAGGGTGGCAGAAGTGAAGTCAAAAATAGCACCTAGTAATGGAATTGCTTGCCACAATAAGAATCAAGACGCTTCAAGGAAGCCAGAATCTCTATAACATATTATTCAGTGTTCAGTAGTCAAGCAAAAGTTATAAGGAAGGATGGAGGAGAGGAAGGGAAGGATTTGTGACCCAAATCAAAAGAAAGGTGACAATGCAAACTCTAAAATGACCCAGATGTTGGGAATGGAAGACAAGGATTAGTTATTCTATATTAGTTCTAGGATAGGAAATAACTTATGGTGATAATAAGTGAGCATATGAGGAAATCTTATTGGGGAAATATAAGCAAAAAACACAAATGGAAATTTTAAACTGAAAGTTTTGTCTAAAATGAAAATTTCACTGGATGAGTTTAACAGATATTATAGATGGTAGAAGACAGAGTCAATGAATTTGAAGTCAGGTCAATAGATATTATTTAACCTGAAGAACAGAGGGGATAATTCAGAGCATCAATAACAGTATCAGGCAACCTAACATGTCTGTGAATGGAAGCTTGAGAGGAGAAAAGAGGGCAGAAAAAATATTTAAAGAAATGTTTTTCCTAAGCTGATTTTAAAAGAAGCACACATGGACTTACAGATTCAAGATTCTCAAAGAACCCAAAGCAGAATTATGATAACTTCACCTGATAACATAATAGTCAAACTGCTGAAAAACAAAGATGAAGTAAAATCTTGAAAACAACCAAAGGCAAAACAGATACAGTCAGAGAGGAAACAACACAGGAACAGCAGACTTCTCATTATAAATAATGGATGCCAAAAGACAATAGAATGACCAATCTGTTTAAAGTACTGAAAGAAAAAAAAATCGTCAATCCAGAACATGAGCTCAATGAAAATATAATTCAAAAATTAATGGAAAATAAAGTATTGAATATGATGTGGAGAAATTGGAAACCTTGTACATTGCTGGTGGGAATATAAAATGGTGCAGTCACTATGAAAACAGTTTTTCAGTTTCTCAGCAAGTTAAATAGAGAATTACCACATGACTCAGAAATCCCAATCCTAAGTATATATCAAAAAGAATCAAAAACAGGTGTTCAAACAAAAACGTGTACGTGAACATTCATGGCAGCACTACTCACAATAGCTGAAAGGTGGAAACAACCCAAATATCTATCAACTGATGAATGGATAAACAAAATGTGGTATATCCATATAATGGAATATTATTCATTATTCAAATCTATGCCACAACTTGGATGAAGCTTCAAAACATTACACTAAGTAAAAGAAGCCAGACACAAAAGACCACATATTGTATGATTCTATTTATATGAAATATCCAAAATAAGCAAATCAATAGAGACAGAAAGCAGATTTGTGCTTGCCAATGGCAAAGGCAAGGGGCAATGAGGAATGACTGCTTAATGCACGTGGGGTTTCCCTTTGGGGTGATAAAAAAAAGTTCTGGAACTAGATGGATATACTTAATATCACTGAATTATACACTTTAAAATAGTTGAAATGGTAATTTTATTTATGTGTCTTTTACCACAATTTAATTAAGGAAAAATAGATACTAATCTAATTTTTTTTTTTTTTTGAAGTTGAGAACAGTCTTGCAAAGAGACCTGCGCTATAAGAAGTGCTAACAGAATTTTTGGAGGCTGGGCTCCAAGAAGAAAGAAAGATCACTAAAGATGATAACTATGGGATAAATAGAAGACTACTTTTTTTTCTCCTTTGACTTTTGAAAAAGCATATCTGGCGGTTTAATATTAAAATGTACAGTTTACAACACAGATGTAAAACATAACCACAGTAGCACACGGGCGGGGGGTGAATGAGTGAACATGTACTGTTAAAAGTTACCACCATTTCACATGGAGCAGCCTCGTATTTACCCAAGTTCATCTGTGACAGGGATGCAGATTACAGCTCTTTGAAGAATTACCAAGAAACAACCCTGAGAGAGAACTAAAAATACAGTAAGGATGATTTACAATTTCTGCTTCCAGGCACGATAGACTAATTCATCTTTAAGTTATCCTCCCACCATAAACAGGTAGAAAATTGGACAAAGTTTATTAAACAAATGTTCACAGACACTGAACAAGAGACAGCGTGGACAGTAATCCCTGAGAGAAGAAAAGCAAGTAAGGTGATTCCTGGCCACTCCTGGATCGGAGCACACAGAGTGGAGACTAAATATACCACGACAAACTTTCTAGATTGAAGAAAGAGGAATCAGAGGTCAGAAAGCTGAGGAAAACTGGTAGACAGGATATCATCTAGGCAGTTACTCATGGGGTCAAAATGTATTCAATTGCATGCTTCTGAGCTATGAAAATTAAATATATGTAATAAGTATAAATATCTGTTGGGATTAGATTATGCAAAGTATACCTCAATAAAGTTGATTTTAAAATTCATAGATAATTATAAAATTAAAAGTGGAACACACATATAGCCCTATGTCTATTAAAGGGATGAACTTATAATCAAAACCTTTATGGAACATACCCATTTTCTCTGTAAGGCATGTCACTCCTTACAGGAACATTAGCTAGCCTTGCACTTGGAGACATTTTAAACAATGAGATCGTCCCCCAAAAGCACAAAAATATGATAAACATGGCATTAAGCAGACCCTGAAAAGGACATCGTTTCTATCGTGAGAGCTTTTCAGAAGCTAAGTGGTAAAACTCAAATTTTTTTTTTTTTAAAGATTTTATTTTATTTGTGCATACAGAACTGGGATACAGGTCAGAGATGTGGAGGGTGAGAGAATTCACCAGAGACAGAGTGGAGTGCAGAACAGGCAGATCAACGAAATACACTGCTGAGGGGAGCAGCGGGCGGGTCAGGAGAGGTCTGCGCGCCATGCGGTCACCTCCGGGGCAGGCGGGAATCGAACTCATGAGGAAGCAGCTTTAGATTCTCAGTGCTGTGCTTTAACCCGCTGCGCCACCAGGGAGGGCCAAAACTCAAATTTTTTGATGTCCTGTGCATACCTTTGGATAATCATGAAAGTCCCATGACATTTAGGGCTTCCAAATAAGCTTTAGAAACTCCCTAATGGCACATGGGTTAAACACAGTGCTATTTAAGCTGCTACCAGCTACTGTAATACAGGTTCGATCCCCAGTCGGCCAGGGAGCTGACCCACATGGCAAAGCAGAGCTTGCCTATCAGGCGGCTGCTCCCCACCCTGTCTCTGGGGAGTCTTTTCACAATACCGCCCCCCCCACCCCCGCCCCTCACCTCTGACCTACACCACAGTTCTTATATGCATAATTTTTTTAATATTAAAAAAAAACAAATTTTAGCAAATAAAGAATCTGCAAGTGATTAGATCACTATATCTATATCTATATCTATATCTATATCTATATCTATATCTATATCTATATCTATACCTATACCTATATCTATATCTATATCTATATCTATATCTAGGAAGGAAAGTGTCACCAAGCCTACTGCCTGCACCCTTGGGGAGTCCACTGGGGAGGGGGACCCCTCACTGCAAGGCAGCCCTGAGACTCAAAACTGGAGAAACCTGGCCCAAAGAAGGAAAGAAAGTGGAGCCCAGCTCTCAGAGGAGGGCAGGGGAGAGGAGAACACGGACACTCTTCAAGTGGCCCCCCCAGCCCCCCCCCCCCCCCGCCCGGGCCCAGGACTCACCCTCGTCACAGTTGCTCCCTGTAAAGCCGGGACAGCATCTCCACTCCAGCGCCGTCACCGTGCGGTAGGACACTCTGTACGTGGGTCTGATCAGAGTCCTGTAACTAACACAGGGCAGCGTCAGGACAGTGTGAGCACACCCGGATCCCCTCCTGCCCGGCCTGCCCCGCCAGGACTCGGTCCCAGCAGGCCTGCCGAGCCCACACTCCCAGCCGCCGCAGGTGAGGCCCTGGGTCAGTGACGAACACCGCCCCCCCCCCCACGCTGGGGGTGATCTAAGGTCCCTCCTGCTGTTTTCCATCAATTCCAACAAGGCCACCTGTGGTGTCCCCACACCAAACCCTACAAACTGAATTGCCCCCCATTCATATTCTGAAGCTAAGCTTCCCTAGGTGGTTTTATTTATAAATAAGGTCTTCAGGATGTAATTAAGGTTAAATGAGGTCCTAAGAGTAGGGCCCTTATCCAGTGTGGCTGGTGGTCTCCTGAGGCGCAGAGAGAAGCTGTGCAGGAACTTGCTCAGGGGAGACCAGTGATGACAGAGCAAGCGAGCGGACAGCCCCCTGAGACATCAATGTCTGCTGTTTCCACCCTCAGCCTGTGATATTTTGTTAGCCCAGGCTGACTGAGACACTGGCCAAGAACACGAGGAAGTAAAAGAAAAATGCCATTAGAACACACGGCTTCCCTCCGCCAAGTCCCTGCACTCCCACCGTTTCCCCAGTCAGTATTTCCTTTGGTGGAATATCCAATAGTTACTTATTGATTACCAATTACATGCTATATTGGGGTCACAGATTGATAAGACGGGTCTTCATCCTTCAGAAACTCAGGGAGGGGGCCCTCCCTGGTGGCACATCAGGTGGCACAGCACTGTGAAGCTAGCAGCAGCCACTTCAAGTGTGAGTTCGATCCCCGCCCTGGAGCTGACCCACACAGCACAGCAGACCTCTCCTGACCCACCGGCTGCTTCCCCTCAGCAGTGACTTCATCAATCTGCCTGTTCTGCTCCCCACTCTGTCTCTGGTGAATCCTCTCACTGCCTCTGCACCGCTGGCCTGTACCCCAGTTCTGTATGTATAAACAATAAATCTTAACAAAAAGAAAGAAACTCAGGAAGATACTTCAATGAAAACCTGAAATCTGGCCATTAAATCTCCTGCAAAATGCTGTGGATCTCAGCAAAATTTCACACCCCCTAAAGTCTTGAAATTGTTCTTGCAAATCAGTCGTATACAATTTTGCAAACTCCAAAACTAGTGAATATAAATATATGACCAAATTTCACAAGGGGGGGGGGATAAATCAGCCTTAATTATTTGTGCCAGGTATCATTATAACTTTGCTATTTGATCACGCTGGCACGACTTTCTCATGAAAGCAAAAGCTCTTGACTTCACCACCTCTGAATCTGCTGACACCAAGCACCTCGTCGGTGAATGGCAGAGTTATGAATTAATTGGTAGCAGCAGGCATGATGTTTCGAGACGCACTGTTGACAGGAAAACACAGGAGTCACATCTTGAATTTCAGAAACACTGTACTAAATCTGAAAAATCCTGTTACACTAATTTTTCTCTTTAAAAAAAATCCTCTCACTCGTGTTTTGTAAACATTCCAGCAAACCAGTTTCCCCCTGGAGATCTAAGGGGAGGAGGCCAGGGAGAAATCATTGCAAGAGGAGTGGAAGTCTGCACCCAGAAGGGCCCAGCTTGACCCCGGAGCAAGCCTGGACCTTCGATCTTCAGACCTCCCCGCTCCAGGAAGGAGCTGGCCTGGTCTGTGGTGGACTAGGGGGTGGATACATCATCGCTCCTTACAGCAAGTGTCCTGTGGGACACGGGGCAGTGAGTCTGCACCGAAGGGTTTCAGCACACTGCAGAATAAACGCGCACTCACACGCTTTTACACACCCCGCTCACTCACACACCAGCCTCATACAGACACACCGTCACACCCACACAATGCTCTCAGGCTTCTACACACCCACGTGTGCACACACTGGCACGTGCCCCCACTCAGTCACTCTCCTACACACGTTCACCCTCTCACACCCCTTCTTGCAGCAGATCTCCCAGCCTGAAGCACACCCAACTAGGGGAGGCGAGAAGCTTTCCTTGGCAAAATAGATGCCAGTTTTAGAACTGATTCCTGAAATAACATATCAATAGTTAGCTGAGCGAGACCTGAAAGCCAGGAATGTACCCGGATGGGGTGCAGGGAAAGGGAGGGAAAGTTGCCCTTGTTGGCGTGGGGACAGTGGCCTGCCATGAAGCTGATGACATGAATGGGCCCCTCCCAGACTCTCAGTGCCCAGGGGCACAGGGAGCCCCTAATTCACAGAAGGGACTTGCACGCAGTGCTGAGCCTCCCTGTGCCCCTCTGCATGATGAACACACAATGGGGCCCAGGTTTTGGGGGTGAACAGAGTGGAAGGGTGCATGTGCACGGCCTGAGGTCAGTGGACACTGCACAGGGACACACGTGCAGAACACACATCACGCTCATCTGACAGCTTCCTCCCAACCGCACACTGTGGGGTCCTCTCCTCATCGGGAGGGAATCCGAGGCCCCAGCTGACGGGGCCTCTCCAGCGGCAGCCCTGTGCCACAAACTGTTCTCGCACAACCATGCGAGGTCAAAGTAATGGGAGAGGTCCTTTCCTGCAAGAATGCTGCTCGGGTCCCTGAAACCCCAAGCCGAGAACTTCTTAGCTCCTGGAAGGCTGCACCCAGCAGCAACATGGCCACAAAATGATATATTGACTTACACATTAAGCACGATGGCTATGATTTGGATGACCTCGAGAAAAGAGAGGTCCAGAAACTCATGAGCACTCAAAGGCTAAAAGAAGAACAGGGTTGAGAGAGCTGAGTTCTACCGTAAGCGGCGCCAGGTTGAGCACACACAAATGCCAGACTGTCGGGGTAACTGACAGGTACCCCAGGGCCTCCGGGAGTAGTGCCCGCCAGACGGAGAGACAGGCCTGCACTCAAGCGCTGTCCAGTGTGGTCAAACAAAGCAAAAAGAGAAGGCAGGAAAATGGAAAGTCCCTCTGCCAAAGCTCATCCCCAGGGAGAAACAGAAGTACTGAAAGTCATTTGAACAGGAAAGAAAAGAAGAAAGTGTGGAGGAGGATGTTACAAAAGTCTGCTTTGTTGGACACACCTTTCTGCAAAACCATCTAAATATGGCAGATTCCTCAGGCTTATGTTTCAAAAGGCCCATGTTGCTGAAAAAAGGCCCACCCTGAACGGAAAGCCAGCAAAAGATGTAGAGAAAAGCCCTCGTCCCCACGCCTGACAACACTGGGTGTTGTTACCAAAGGCATTGCCGTAAACGAACGAGTTGGGCCTTGTGACTGAAGGAAGCCAGGTTATTGGGGGGATATGCCAGGGTAACCAATAATTTTGAAAATGCCAGGTGCATGAATGCAGCCTTCTTACTGACAGCAGTTTCACACAGACGACTCCTCACACTTGCTGAAGACTCCACGCCAGTCAGGAAAGAGCACTACTGTGATGTTTCTCATAACACCAAGCATCCTGAGGTGTCTGCACTGAGAGGACTATATATTCAATTGTGGAGTATATAGAAGTGGCACAGCTGTATTTTATTTGGGGGGGGTCTGCTAAGCATTTCGGTTCCATAAAATTGAATGGTTAAAAAAGCAATTATAGGCCCTCCCTGGTGGCGCAGCGGGTTAAAGCACAGCACTGAGAATCTAAAGCCGCCTCTGCATGAGTTCGATTCCCGCCTGCCCCGGAGGTGACCACATGGTGTGGCAGACCTCTCCTGGCCCGCCCGCTGCTCCCCTCAGCAGTGTACTTCGTTGATCTGCCTGTTCTGTTCCCCACTCTGTCTCTGGTGAAGCCTCTCACCGCCCCTGAGCCTCTGGCCTGTACCCCAGTTCTGTATGCACAAATAAATAAATCTTTAAAGAAAAAAAAAAGCAATTATAGAACTATCCCTTTAAAATAATAGTAGATCGCCTGAAAGTTAAGATTGAGTCCTTACCACATCAGGTATGGTTCTGAGAGCTCCACATTTGCTGACCCGTAACAACTCTAATAGGTGAAAGCTATGATTATTACAGAGGAATAACTTTTAGGTAACTTTCTCAAGATTGTACTGCTAGAACAGGGTAGAACTAGAATCCAAACCCAGGTAGAATGGTTCCAGAAACGTGTCCATCTAGTAGAGGTATATTTTACCCCCTACATCAGCACAAGGTACTGACCTCCAGTCCTTGAGTGGGAGAGCGCTAGATCTCTGAGAAAGGCTCTAGATCTCTGTCTGCCCCTCTTGCTGAGGGCTTGGGGCCAGCCTGGCTCATTCCAGGGCCAGAAGGAACCAGAGGGATTTCAAAGTTCAGAGCAGGGCACACCAGTAGGTGGCGCTGCTTCACCAGCCCAGAGGCATGAGATGAGCGTGAGCAGCCCATTTAGTCTCACCTGAACACCCAAGACTGGCCAGTGAAGTGGCCTGTCCCCAGCCTAGGCAAGAACCGGAGGGAGCTTCTCCCCCTACCTCCGTGAATAACCCTCAATGCTTCTGCTGAAGCCCAGTCTGCACACCTAGAAATCTCTAAAATGCATACCTGGTTCTGACTGCTCTCTCTCAAAATCTCCCATAGCTCCCAAAGGTAAAGACCACACTCTTTAGGTCAGCAAGTAAGGTCCTGCCTACATTTCTACCCTCCCCTCTTCCTACCACCACACCTCAAAGAGCTGCCCTTCCCGCCTACAGGCCCTTTGCATGTGCAGGCTTCTCTGATTGTGTCTTTTCTCCTTTACTCTGCCCAAATAAAATCCCTGAGAACCTTCTGGGTGTCACCTCCTTTTCACTGAAGCACCCCTACCCCTCCCTGGAATCAATAGTCTCCTTCCTTGTACAGAGCTTGGAAACGCAATGCTCATTCCTGCACTCTGCCAGTATGTACCAGAGTCCTTGTGCCAGGCACTGGGAAGACAGGCACGAAGAAGCAGGCAGGCTTGCCCCTCTGCTTGTCAGAGTTCGTGGCACTAACCACATATTCACATACATGTGAGTATATGACTGCACACCGACACATGTTATGAAAGAAAACACTGAATATAATGATGAGTTTTTTCATGTTTCATTAAAATATAGTTATACTTTATAACATGCGGTAAAACAATCAATGACCTTTTTACTTATGTAGCCCCAACATTCCCATTACTCAAAAAGTCCCCTGTGGCCCTCCAAGTTTATCATTCGGCCACCAGATGCAGCCAGTCTCCTGAATCCTCTCTCCAGAGATTGGCATTGCCTGTTCTAAAATATCACATAAATGCAAACGTGCAGCATACACTCCTTAGTGTCTGCCTTCTTACACTCATCCACTATGTCTATGAGGGCCATCCTTGTGAAGGACTTTGTTTCTTTTTATTGCCAAGGAATATTCTACTACATAAACACGCCACAACGTGTCTCCTTCTGATAGCTGTTCGGATTGTTTGTGGTTTTGAGCTGTGGTGGCCAAAGGTGCTGTGAGCTTCTCCTCTAACTCTTGGAGAACAAGGTTTCCACTTCTCTAGAATCTATACGTAGGAATAGAATTGATGGGTCATAGAACAGACATATGTTAAACTTAAAAGATGCAATGAGCAGGTCTCCAAAGCCTGTACGGATGAACCCTGTTCTGCAGCAGCAGAGTTCCCTATCACCTTGCCAACATTCGAGACTGTCACTCATTGTCATTTTAGTCACTCTAGGGTACCTATCGTACTCTGTCATTAAGGTTTTAATTAGCATTTCCTGTTGGCTAAATAAAATTGAACCCATTTTCAGTTTTGCCATTTGGATATTTTACTTTGTGAAGTGCCTGCTCTACTGCTCACTCTTAGACTAGGCGCTATGTCTTTTGCTTGCTGATTTGTAAGATACATGTATTCTTTGTTTGTTTGTTTTTAGGATTTATTTATTTGTGCATACAGAGCTGGGGTACAGGCCAGAGGCACAGGGGTGGTGAGAGGCTTCACCAGAGACAGAGTGGGGAGCAGAAGAGGCAGATCGACGAAGTACACTGCTGAGGGGAGTAGCGGGCAGGTCAGGAGAGGTCTGCCGCGCCATGTGGTCACCTCCGGGGCAGGCGGGAATCGAACTCATGTGGAAGTGGCTTTAGCTTCTTAGTGCTGTGCTTTAACCCGCTGTGCCACCAGGGAGGGCCCAGATATACGTATTCTTTATTGGAGCCCTTTGTTAGATGCTTGCATGGCAAATGTTTTCTCCCAGTGTCTTGCCTTTTCATTTTCTTAAAGGTGTGCTTATGATGATCAGTGTTTAAGTTTGATGAAGCTCATTTTATCATTTTTCAAATGTTATTATTTGTTGAGTAGGAGTCAAGGCTCACTATTTTCCATTGGATGTCTAATCTGGCCCTAGTACCATTTCTTGAACAGACCTTCTAGTTCTCCACTGAACTATTATAGTGCCTTCCTGACAATCAAGTGATTGTTTAAATATGTGTTTATTTCTGGACTCTCTATTCTGTTCCATTGATCTGTTTGTCTATGGTTGCACCAAAAAAACCCTGTCTTAAATTAATGGAACTTTACAGTAAGACTTGAAATTTGGTAATGTAAGCCTTCAAATTTTATTCTCCTTCAAGACTATCTTGGCTATCTTGGTTCTTTGCAGCCCCATAGATTTTAAATTGGCATATCAATTTCTGCAAAAAATGACCCAATATGACTTTGATAAAGATTCCATGAAGAGAACTGACCTCTTAGTCATGTTGAAACATTGCATTTGAGTCTTCTTTAATTTCCCTCAGTAGTGTGCCCATGTTTTGATGACTTGCCAGAACAAAACACCATAGACTGCATGAATTAAACAATAGAACTTAGTTTTCTCCTAATCCTGGAGTGTGGAAGTCCAGATCAAGGTCCTAGTGGGCTCATTTCTGATGAGGACACTTTTCTTAGCCTGCAGACAGTCACTTTCCCATTATGGCCTCACAGGGTCTTTCCTGAGGATGTGTAGAGGGAATGAATATTCTCTGGTATCTCTTCATGTAAGAAGACTAGGCCTCTGGGATTAGGGCCCCATTTTTATGACCTCAGATAATCTTGATCACATCCTTAGAAGTCCCATCTCCTGGGCCCTCCCTGGTGGCACAGCAGGTTAAAGCACAGCACTAAGAAGCTAAAGCCCCTTCTGAATGAGTTTGATCCCCGCCTGCCCCAGAGGTGACCACTCCTGACCCGCCCGCTGCTCCCCTCAGCAGTGTACTTTGATGATCTGCCTGTTCTGATCCCCACTCTGTCTCTGGTGAAGCCTCTCACCCTCTGCATCTCTGGCCTGTACCCCAGTTCTGTATGAATGAATAAATAAATCTTAAAAAAAAAAAAAAGAAGAAGAAGAAGAAGTCCCATCTCCAAATATAACCACCTGGGGGTTAGGACTTCACCATATGAACCGGGGCAATGAGGGTATACAAGCACCCAGCCATCACAGCATAAGCTGCCTTATTATCTTACTAGACATGGGGAGGTTTTTAATATTCATTTTCTAGTACATTTTCTTTTCTTTTTTATTTTATTTTATTTTTTAAGCTTTATTTATTTGTACATACAGAACTGGGGCACAGGCCAGAGGCACAGGGGTAGTGAGAGGCTTCACCAGAGACAGAGTGGGGAGCAGAACAGGCAGATCGATGAAGTACACTGCTGAGGGGAGCAGCGGGTGGGTCAGGAGCGGTCTGCTGTGCCATGTAGATCACCTCCGGGGCAGGCGGGGATCAAACTCATGCCAAAGTGGCTTTCGACTGTTAGTGCTGTGCTTTTACCCGCTGCACCACTAGGGAGGGCCACATCTTATTTTCATTTTCATTGTTTCTACTAGTATATTGTTCTTCTTCTTCTTTTTTTTTTTTCTTTGTTAACTTTGTCCATGTTTGGAACACTATAATAATATACCATCAATTGGGTGACAGGGATTTAGGAATTTACTTCTCATAGTCTGCAGGTTGAAAAGTCCAAGATCATTGCCATGTCTCCACATGGCAGAAGGGGCCTCTTTTATAAAAGCTCTAATCCCATTCATAAGTGTTCCACTCCTGTTACCTAAACACCTCCCAAAGATCCTACCTCCAAATGCTATTACATTGGGGGTTAGGATTTCAACTTATGAATTTGGGGTGGACACAATCATTCTACAGGCATCATCCGATACATTGAGGACTAAACAAAAAAGTAGAGGAAGAGTGAAAGCTGGGACCTCTGTTCTCTTGCTCTTGAACTTCAGCATACCTGGTTTCAGGACTTTGGGCTTCAACTGGCCTTACCCTGTGGAACCCCCTGGCTCTGGGGGCCTTGGGGTTTGGAATAGAATTGCACCACATGTTTCTCTGGGCCTCTGGCTTGCAGGTGGCAGACTGTGGCTTCTCCACCCCCATCGTCATATGAGCCAATTCCTATCATAAATCTCTCTCTACATATCTATATGTACCCAATTAGTTATGTTTCTTTGGAGAGCCCTGACTCACACAGCCTTTGTTTTCAATTATAATAATGATGATGCAGTTAATCTTTATTTAGTAATTGCTCCTTGCAGACAATGGAGCCCCCCACAAGCAGTGCAGTCACACCAGCAAACAACTGCTAAAGGGAAAGAAGTCACGCCACAGGACAGAGCCCCACACCTACTAAAGTGACTTTCCAAGAAGACAAAAGATGACAAGTATGGTGAGGATTGAAAGCAAAGGGAACCCTGGCCCACGACTGGTGGGAATGTAAGTTCCTGCAGCCAATATGGAAAAACCTATGGAGATTTCTCCAAAAGTTAAAGCTAGCAATACCATATGACCCAGTAATCCCACTTCTGGGTATATTGCCAAAGGAAACCGAATCAGTCTGCTGGAGCTATCTGCAGCATTACTGACAGCAGCCCAGATGTGGAAGCTAGCGACGTGCCCAGCAGCACATAAGAGCGTACGAAATGTGGTCTACACACACCGGAATATTATTCAACCTTCAAAAAGAAGGAAGTCCTGCTGTTTGTGATAATGGGGATGAATCTGGAAGGCTTTCTGTTAAGTGAAATAAGTCAAACACAGGAAGATAAATGTCATGTATCTGACTTCCATATGGAACCCAAAAGGAAGATGAACTCATAGATTACCCCAGAGGATAGAGGAAGAAAAATAAAAGGGAAGACACTGACCGCAGGGTATACCCATTCAGTTCACACATAATTAGTTCTGGAAACCCAACATGCAGTGTGGGGACCGGAGTGAGTAATGTACTAATACTTGAAATTCACTGAGAGACTGGGTCCTGAGTGTTCTCACTACAAAGCATGGTTAATGTTGGGAGGTGAGGCATGTGTTTATTAGTTTGATTGTGGTAATCATTTCTCAATGGGCATACATCAAAACATCCTAATTATATACAAATCTTACATGTAATAAATGTGTAAATAAATGAATCAATCAAAAAATGAACAAAGATGCCAACAGACTAACACACAGACACAGCCCAAAGGTACCAGGATAGATAAAGAAGAGATTACCATCTGTTTTTGCCTCAAAATGTTCCCAAGGGGCAAGAGTCCCCCACCCCACCCTTCATCAAAGGGACCAATTCCTTTCAAATCAGAACAGCCACCCAGATCCCCCACACCCTCACAATAACATACCAGCAATAATCTGGGGTCTACAGATTTCCCCTCACCTTGGATAGCCCAAGGCAGGTCTCAGCTGAGGAGACCTTTCCCTGGCGAGAACCCAGTTTGCCCAAGGCCTCTCTGTCTCCATGTTGCCATCATCCTCACTCCTTGGCAGCAATGCCAAGGCCCTGGGCAGGGGCCATACAGACATGGGAGCCTGCCCATGGGTATTGGAGTGAGAGACAGAATTGGCCTCTGAGGCCTGAATTCTCCCCGAGGTAGCTTCTGATTCTGTGATGCTGCAGTGTCCATGGAGGATGGAGTGGGAAGGAGACACCAGGACACAAGCCCTGCATGCGCTGGCCTGGCATCCACCACATCTCCCCAGTGTTTCCCTTTGTGCCCCTCACCCCCATTTTCCAGCCTCACAGGGTTTCTCCCACTTTTCCAGTATGCCATATTCCTGACCCCTGAAGGGCCTCCTTCTCTCATGCAGTTAAAGCCCAGTCACTTTCAAACTCACCGTAAAGACTGCCTCTTCCAGGAAGCCCCCCTGAGAACTTCCACAAGGTCACTGCCCCAGTTGGCTCTCAATGTCCACCTTCACGGCACTTACCCTACTTTGCAAATTTAAAAAAAAAAATTTTATTTGGGCCCTCCCTGGTGGCACAACGATTTAAAGCACAACACTATGAAGCTGTTACAGCCACTACAGCATGAGTTCAATCCCTGACCAGGGAGCTGACCCACATGGCGTGGCAGACCTCTCCTATCCCTCCCATTGCTCCTCTCAGCAGTGTTTTTCAGTGCATCTGCCTGTTCTGCTCCCCACCGTCTCTGGTGAATCCTCTCACCACCCCTGTACCTCTGACCTGTACCCTAGTTCTGTATGCATAAATAAATAAATTTTTTTAAAGATTTATTTATTTGTGCATACAGAGCTGGGGTACAGGCCAGAGGCTCAGGAGCGGTGAGAGGCTTCACCAGAGACAGAGCGGGGAGCAGAACAGGCGGACTGAGGAAGCACATTGCTGAGGGGAGCAGCGGGCGGGTCAGGAGAGGTCTGCCGCGCCATGTGGTCACCTACGGGGCAGGCAGGAACTGAACTCATGCGGAAGGGGCTTTAGCTTCTCAGTGCAGTGCTTTAACCCGCTGCGCCACCAGGGTGGGCCTAAATAAATCTTTTTTTAATAAATAAATCTTAAAAAAAAAAAGTAAGGGCTGTATCTGCTCAGTACCTGGCGGCTCAGCCCATTGGTAACTGTAAGCGTAACTGACCCATTTCACCGGTGAGGGCGCTGAGCTCTGGGGCTGGTAGACAGTGGGTCCTGACTCAACTCACACGGTGAGGCAGTGGAGGAGTCTGCTGTGAGCCCCTCCCTTCCATCTCTCAGGCCCTGCCGTTCCAGGGCCTCCAAGCTTCTATCAGCGCTCCGTCCTGCTGGCCCAGGTGAGGGCAGGGCGCAGACACTGAGACCTTGGGAAGCGAGGGCCAGACAAGGACAGCTCCGGTCAGCCACAGGGGAGCAGACCTGCCTCCAGGAGTACAGCCTCCTTGCAGAGGCTCCAGGGACACTTCAAAGCACACATTTTCTCCATAATACTGCCGATCTTCTCTTTAACCTGAGGGCAAAACCCAAATCCTCAGGATGCCCATTTAGCTTCAAAGAGGTGGCCGCTGGCCCCCGAGGCTTCCTCCCTGACACCCCATTTAGAGCTTCAGTAGCATCAGCTCCTGAGTTCACTCCCTACAGAGGCCCTTGCCATCTGCTGTTCTCTCTACTGGAGACACTGACCGATGCCAAGATGCAGCTCCCAGGGCGGGCAGAAGCGTCGCCTCCTCTGGGAAGCCTTCCCTGACCAGCTGGTTCTCGATTCCAGCAGCCTACAGCCTACAGCCCCCCAGTTTACACTGTCACGGGACGCTGCCTTTTCCAAGCCTTACTATGTACCCACCCATACACCATTTGTCTGCTGTCTGTCTTCTCCATCAAGCCACTGGTGCACCCTGCTCCAGGCTCAGGGCGGGGCACACCACACACGTTCTATAAACACCGGTGGGATGAATGAAACAATCCGTGAATTGTGTGTGAAGGAGTGCATGCTGGGAGCTACAATGCAAACCAGGACATGGTGGGTCCCAGAGGAGCTCAGTCTGCGGGGTTGGGGGCAGCCCTGGAAACTGAGAGCCGCAGACATGGGGCAGCAGGGCACGACCACTTCCAGCAGCGGAGGCCAGAGCAGCTTCCCACAGGGGCGCACACTTGAGGGAGGTCTGCTGCGCTGAGAAGGCAGAGGCAGGCAGTGCCAGGAGCGATGGGAGGTCATTTTGGGGTGAAATGGGGTGGACTTAGGAGGCAGAGTGCTTTGACAGGCAGCCAGAGCACTGGCAGCACAACTGTGAAAGCCTCAAATATAGGCAAGGGCGAGGGCGCACTGACCAGCGTCTCCCGCCCCGGGGGCATGCTTCTGATCAGTGAGACCGCCTAAGCATAAAATCTAGGCATATTAATTTATCCATGACTATATACATGCATTATTTACTTGCATATATTAAAAATCAGCGGAGTTTAATTTTGTTCCTATTTCATGGAATAAAAAATAAACAGACTTGATGTGGTTTTTCTGTTCCTCACCAGACAGCCTTGTGGCCGGGAGACCACCCTTCCTGGCCCTGAGCAGGCCACCCAGGGACCGTGGCCTGAAGGAGCATCTTGATCAGCTCTGCTTTCCACAGACCCCACCTGTGGCCGTGTGGTAGCATGGTAGCCAGACGGGACGGGAGAGGAAGGGAGATGAGGAAGGCAGTCAGGAGGCCTTTGACTGAGAAAGAAGAGCAGGATAGGGCAGGGACAAATGGCCTCATTTTACACAGGGAGAAACTGAGGCAAGAGAGAAGCCTGGGGTCAGACTCCAGACTGTAAAATGGCAGAGTCTGCCTGAACCAGGCCGCCAATGGGACCATGTGATCTCATCTGCTCAACAACACAGAAGCTGCTCAAATGCTGCGGCCAGGGGACTGACTAGAGCCACCCCCCCGCCCCCCTCAGGAACACAGCGGACTAAGGTCAAGAGGTCCCTGCAGATGTGTCGTGTGAGTCCCCAAAGGTGGCCCAGGACTCACAAGGCTGCACGAGAGAGCATTTGAAGAGAGGGGCCCGGGATGGTGAGAGGCCCATCACCAGAGGTGTGTAAGCAGAGAGCACTGCTCTCTGGCCTCCAAAGGTCACGTCTCCAAAGGGGATAGCAGGTCTCTTGTGGGTAAGAGGACAGGGCACTGCCCACCCAGAAGGACTCTGCCAGCCCAGAGACCTCACCTGGGGGAGTGGGCCACCCCTCACTGGCATGCAGTTTGAAGGCCTCTGCTCTGCCCTGGCCCCTCTTCCACACCAGGGACCACCGGGAGGAGGACCAGACTGGGAGGTACCGAGACAGCCTGGAGACTTAACAGGAAACAGGAGGGGGCTTTCCAAGAGGGAGGCAGGAGATTATTAATCTCTTGATTAATAGCAGTGGGCTAGCAGGGGGGCAGAGCTGTCCCCCCGTAGTTCGGAGACAGGAGGGAAAGGGCTCTGGGCTCTGGTCTCACCAGTCCCAAGCACCAGAGGAAGGGTCAGCAGGCCCAGCGGGCAGTCTCTTCAGCTCCAGACTCCCCTCCCACTCCAGCCTGCACCACAATGCACTTGGGGGGGTCTTGCTGGGGGGAAATGGATGCAGCCCAGACAAGTTCCCACTGTTGAGGGGGAGGGGGGCACCCTTGTGGCTTCTCGAGGCCCCCCACCCCAGGCTGGCTGAGAAGGAGGGGCAGAAAGGAAAGACCACGTGTAAGAAAGTTCTTAAGTCCAGGGCTTCAAGTGGCCTGTGGGCTGCAGCAACCCAACCAGACAGGGAAGCCAGCTGGCAGGGGGCCGTCTGGAGGAGCCGAGTGGGGGAGGCAGATGAAGCCGGAGTTCCGGCAAGCAAGCCCCTCCCTCGACACATCTGGAAAAGGTTGGCTCTAATGCCATCAAAGAGCTCTGCAGGGCCAGGGAGAGAGCCCAGGGCAGGCAAGCCCAGCCGGGAAGACTTAACCCCCGAGGCCCTGGGGCTTGTCCCTCAAAGCTGTCAGCCCTGCGCTGCCCACCAGCTCTGGCAGGCAGCGGCCCAAAGGGCTGGGCAGGCAGGGGGCAGCATCACAAGACACTGGGCCTCGGCGAGCAGACACTGCCAGGTGTGTGACTTCCACCCCAGAGCGAGACAATTTTATCCCCAGTTGCCAAACAAGGGAATGAAGTCACAGGGAGGGGAAGCGGACTTTCTTCTCTGCCTCCCTGCAGGTCCAAGCTGAAGACCCTCCCAGGGAAGTCGTCAGGTCCAGCCAAGGGAAGAAGACTGTTCCGGGGTGCCTGCTTGGCCCTACGGCCTCTGTCCCACCCCCCACTCACCATCCCCTCACACCCCAGATCTCTGCTCCAATGTGACTCCCACAGGAAGCCCAGGAGCAGGCCCCCACTGCTGTGGTGGGGTTGACATGGCCCCAGTCCTGTGGGGGAGGGGCCTGTTCTTTCTACACACGAGTGCCTGGCACTTCGGAGCTCGGCCAGGACCTGAACAGCCCAAACACGTGTCTGGGCGGCCCCGTTCCCAGGTGCAGGCCAGGCCTGGAAGGCCCCTCCCTCGCACTCTCCATACCAAGAATAGCCTGGCTAGAAGCCTGGCAAGGTCTCCGGGCTGCAGGGTAGTCTGTGGAACGTTGGTTTTGGGTGCCACCCTCACCCTCACCTCCTGTGCACACACACACCCTAAAATTCCAATATTAAAAAATCTACAGAAAAATCCTCACAGGACACAGTGGCACCAACATTTGTTCCCATCTACCAAGGTGGGTGTAGTCACTTAAGAACCTCGTGGAGCTCCCTGCGTGCCCTGCAGTGAGGCCTACAAAAGGAAGGGTGAGACACTGCTCCTGCCTTGCAGGGGACTGAGTGTCAGCCTCCTACTGGAGCTCTGACAAGGCTCCCCTTCATCTCCTGCTCCAAGCCCACCACCTTGGGCTTCTCGGCCCACAGCTGTCTCCGCCGAGCTACAGGCTCTTCCTTCTGCCCTATTACAGCTGCAATGTATAACAGGTCACAAACCTGCTCCCTGTCTCCTATTATCAAACAGACCAGCACCTCCCTTGACCTCATGCTACCTTCCAGCTTCTAAGTCCCAGGTGTCTTGCTCGGGCTCGGGTTTTTACTTAACCTCCGACTTGGCACTCCTTCTCCGGGAGGCCCCACAGATAGTGCAACTGCACGTGGTGTGAGCAGAGCTGGTGGCTTCCGCTCTGGTAGGGGGCAGCCCTACCAGTGACCCGGACTCAATGAGGGGCACGCTCAGGCGGCTTCTCGGACCCCAAATTTAGTATTAGCCCTGGTTACTGCCTGCCCTTAAGTGGCCAGACTCTCCTGCTGCCTCTGTTTCTGGAACCCCTGAAGCACCTGCTGCTCTCTGCTTCCCCAGGCTCACCCTTGCATACAGTGTCATCTGTTTATACCTGTGCCTGTTCTCCCCAGGGCAGCTGGTGAGCTGTTCAGAACCTAAATCAGCTCATCTCAGGAGTCCCCAAAAGGAGAGGGACACAGGAAAGAGAATAGCTGAAGTCAATAAAATTATAAACAGAAAATCAGTAGAGAAAAATCAAGGAAACCAAGGAAAGAAATGAAGATGGCTACATACCTACACTTAACAGCTTAGAGAAAATGGGCCCATTCACCGAAAAGCATAAATTACAACTCAATATGAAATTCATCATTTGATAAGCCCTATAATTACTAAAGAAATTGAATCTGTAGTTTAAACTGCCCCCCCAAAAAAAGAAATGTTTAGGTCCAAGGTCAATTCCACCCAGTGTTTCAGAAGAATTAATACTAACTCTACAATCTTTTCTTTTTTTTTTTTTTAAAGATTTATTTATTTATGCATACAGAGCTGGGTACAGGCCAGAGGCTCGGGGTGGTGAGAGGCTTCACCAGAGACAGAGTGGAGAGCAGAACAGGCAGATCGACGAAGTACACTGCTAAGGGGAGCAGCGGGCGGGTCAGGAGAGGTCTGCCACACCATGTGGTCACCTCCGGAGCAGGAGGGAATCGAACTCATGCGAAAGTGGCCTTAGCCTCTCAGTGCAGTGCTTCAACCCGCTGCGCCACCAGGGAGGGCCTCTACAATCTTTTCAAGGAAGTGAAGAAGAGGAAGCACATCTTATTCTTTTAAAGAGATCTCAATATCAAAGTTAGCCAAAGATAGCACAAAACAAGAGATCAACATGAATCAATATCTGTTATGAACACAGACGCGAAAAATCCTTAACAAAATATCAGCAAGTAGAATTCAGTAATGTATACAAAACTGCATTTCATAAGCAAGAGAAGTTTATTGCAGGGATACAAGGCTGGTTCAAAATTCCAAAATTAATCAATGCAATCACCATATTAATAGGCTAAAAAGAGAAAGTGCATATTCATGTCAATCCATGCCAAAAAAAACCAAAAAACAAAAAACCCAGCACCCAAGATTTAAAAAATAACTCAGAAAGAAGGAACTTCTTCAACTGGGTTTTTAAAAAGCCACAAGGGGCCCTCCCTGGTAGCTAGCACAGCGGGTTAAAGCACAGCACTGAGAAGCTAAAGCATGAGTGATCCCCACCTGCCCCAGAGGTGACCACATGGCGCAGCAGACCTCTTTTGACCAGCCTGCTGCTCCCCTCAGCAGTGTACTTTGTCAATCTGCTCCCCGCTCTGTCTCCTGTGAATACTCTCACTCTCCGCACCTCTGGCCTATACTCCAGTTCTGTATGCATAAATAAATCTTTAAAAAAAAAAAAGCCACAAGGGCCCTCCCTGGTGGCGCAACAGGTTAAGACTGCAAGCTTCAGTGCAAGTTCAATTCCTGGCCCCAGAGGTGACCCACATGGTGCGGCAGACCTCTCCTGACCTGCCTGCTGCTCCCCTCAGCAGTGTAACTTCAACGATCTGCCTGTTCTGCTCCCCATTCTGTTTCTGGTGAAGCCTCTCACCCCCCCTGCACCTCTGGCTTGTACCCCAGTTCTGTATGAATAAATAAATACATCTTAAAAAAAAAGCCACAAGCCCTTCCAATTAACATTCCACTTAGTGGTGAAATGTTTTCCCCCTAACTCAAGAACAAAGCATCCTCTCCAGCCACTCCACTCATGTGCACCTAGGGCAGGAAGTTGCAGCTAGAGCAAGTATAGGAAGTAACTTGCATTCAGGGCAAAGGCAGAAACAAGGCTGCCCCGATTTAGGGCTGAAGTGTCAGTCCCCCCAATCTCAAGGAACCTACGGAAAAACTCCCAGAACTAATAAGTACAACAGGTTTACAGCAAGCATAGCATAGAAGACAAACATGCATTGTATGTCTCGAGATTCACAATGAATATCAAAGTTAAAAATATAAGTTCACAAAAACATACTAGTGACAGTGTCTCAAAAAAAAAAAGAAAAAAGAAAGAACAGATCTTATGAACAGCTGAAAACAACAAAGAATCCAAGAAATTGATTAAGAAAGAGGAAAGAAAAAATTTTTTAAAAGCATCTAAATGAAAGGAAAGACACATTAGGTTCCTAAATAGGAAGACACTCATTCTCCCCAGGTAGGTAGAGAGGTTAAATGCAACTCCTGTAAAAATCTCATCAAGATGCCGGGATTACAACTGAGATGGCAAAAGGCACAAAATGATGTAAAAATAAACTATTATATTATTTTTTAAAAATCTCATTAAGATTTTGGATAGTTAAAGACAAGGTTATTCTACAGTGTTTTTTTTTAAAGATTTTTTTATTTATTCATATGCAACTGGGGTACAGGCCAGAGATGTGGAGGGTGAGAGGATTCACCAGAGACAGAGTGGGGAGCAGAACAGGCAGATCAACAAAGTACACTGCTGAGGGGAGCAGTGGGCGGGTCAGGAGAGGTCAGCCACGCCATGTGGTCACCTCCGGGGCAGGCGGGGATCGAACTCATGTTTAAGTGGCTTAAGCTACTTAGTTCTGTGCTTTAACCCGCTGCACCACCAGGGAGGGCCTATTTTCAGGTTTTATGAAAAAACTAAGGAATTATACTAGCTACAGCAATTTTTAAAAAAGAGGAGGGAACAGCAGTGTACTTCGTTGATCTGCCTGTTCTGTTCCCCACTCTGTCTCTGGTGAAGCCTCTCGCCGCCCCTAGCCTCTGGCCTGTACCCCAGTTCTGTATGCACAAATAAATAAATCTTTAAAAAAAAAAAAAAAAAGGAGGGAAGAATTATTCTGATTTCAAGGCTTCCATGTAGCTGCTGCCAGAACAGTAAACATACACATCAGTGGAACATAACTGAGAATTTAGACTAAAAAAAATGCCCAAATGACTTTTACAATCAAATTCAATGGGTAAAAAGCCCTCTTCACTAATTGTACTGAAGCAACTAGACACCCATAGAGGAAAACTACAACAAAATTGCCTTTTCCTTAAGCCTTAGATCTTGTACAAAAATTAGCTCAACATGGGGTATGTCCGACTTAAACATCAAGCATAAAACTTTTAGGCAAACATCATAGGAGAAAACCTTGAGGATCTCAGGCAAAGATTTCTTAGACCCCAAAAGTACCACAATCTATAGCAGGAAACACTGATCAGTTGAACTTTGTCAAAATTTAAAATTTGCTCTGCAAAAGATTGAAAGGATGAAAAGAAAAACCATAGAGAGAAAATATTGCAAACCATGTAACTGACTCTATCTAGAACACAAAAAATCTCTAGACTCTACAGGACAAAAACAAATAATCCAATTAGAAAATGGGCAAAAGACAAAAAGAGACATTTCAACAAAGAAGATCTACAGCTAGCAAAGCACATGAAAAGATGTTGAACATTATTAGCCACTAGGGGAATGCAAATTAAAACCACAATGAATGGCTAAAATAAAAAATAGTGACAACACCAAATGCTGGCAAGAATGCAAAGACACGAATCACCCAGACATTGCTGGCGGGAATCTAACATGGTACAGCCACTCTGGAGAGAGTTCGGTAGATTCTTAAAAATACAGACAGGCAACTTGCTTGTTAGCCTGGGCAGCTCGCTTCATGTTTGAGTGCACGTACGTGCCTTTAGAGAGAGAAGCTGGTCTTCATCTTTCCCAGCACAGGGTAGCTCTTCAATAAATGTGTTGAAAAGGTGGGGTGAATGAATACATGCAACAAAAAGTGTGGGGCCTCTGTGGGAGAGGGAGGGTCATGGCAGGGAATGGGGGGGGGGGTTGGGGACTCAACGCCAGTCCCCCAGGGGGTTCTAACTTCTGCTAGACTCACATTTCCACGTCCACAACCCCCTTCCTCCACCTGCATGCTTTTGTCACAAAAATGTCATCAGAATGTAATGAGATCTGCAAAGAGAAACCCCCACCTGGGATTATGACTACACTGACCTCCCATCTAACTAACCAGAAATGCAGAACCCCTTTCCCTTCCGTGCCCCTAATCCAGGCTTTGCACTGTGTGGGGTGGTCACAGGAGGAGGCTGATGCCCAAGCACTGGATCTTTCTATCTTTTCTCAGACAGTCACAGCTAACTTGACACTGGTGTGCACTGGTCCCCACACACTGCAGCCCAGCCGGCTGGCACCCAAGCCAGGTCCCAGGCAGGCTGGCTGTGGGCTCACCCTTGGCCTGCAGGGGGCAGCACTGTGTGGGCGCAGGCCCTGATGGTTGGGCTCCTGCCCCCTCTTCGGTAAGGAAGACACACCCAACTTTCGATGCCACGTGGTGGTCCCTTATATCTGTCCTAAACATCGTGGCACCTAGACAGATATTTAGTCAAACAAGAAGGGATGTTGCCACAAAGGTTTTTTTTTTTTTTTAAATGAGATAAACATTTAAGCCAGTAGACTTCGAGTAAAATAGGTTATCCTACAACATAGGTGTCCACATCCACTCTGCTGAAGGTCTTAAGAAAAAAGCCTGAGTTCCCTGCGAAAGGGAACTACCAGCTGACTGCCCTCTGGCTGAAGCTGTAACATCAATTCTTCTCTGTTCTTGTAAGGGGGGGGGAGTCCCTGGGAAAGGGGGCAGGTTCCAGGTTCCCTGCCCCACCCAGAAGGAGGGTACAGAGATGAGAGGAATATGGAGCCTGGAGAAGAAGGAAGCAGAATGGAGGCCAGAGGTGACCTGAGGGAGCCACATGGAGCAGAGACATGTGAAGAAACTGCGCTTGTTTCTTGGTCCTGGACTGCTGGAAACAGATGTGGGTGAGAGACCGTGGGAGGTGACGATGGCAGCCTTTATCTTGATTTTGATTTTGCTCTTTTCCTCCCACACTTGTCTGGCCATGTCTGACCCTCTTCTCTGGGTCCCCGCCAGAAGGTGCTTTAGGCTTGTGCTGGGCTTTCAGGCCTTACTTTGGGCCCATCTCTTTTGTGGGGACTTTTACCCATGAGCGGACGGGTAACTTTGGGTGTCTGATTTAGAAACTATATTCTTTGTCTTTTCTGTATTGCACATTCATTGTATTAAAGTTCTTTCCACTAAAGGTCTTATATGTTTTGTCTTGATGCAGCAGATGGCAGAACCTATTTAGAGCGAGCAGGTTTGGGGGTTCGGTGGTGCCCTCTCTCCGTGCACTGTAACAGTCTGTAAGCCCACCTTGCAGACTTTGGTTTTCCAGAGCCTTCCCATTCCCCTCATTAACCCCCCTCCTGCACACCCACAATCACATGATCCAATTCCTAAAAATCTATCAGTTTGCACACACAAACACACACATTCTACTGATTCTGTTTCTCAGGAGAGTCCTAATTCCCCAAACACACCATGTGAAAAAGATGCCCTGCACGGGACACAAAGTGGCTCTTGGCACAGAGAAAGATCCAGAGTTGGAGGAGGACAGCCCCAGAACAAGATGGGAAGGGGCCTTGAAGCAGAAACCCAGGGCTAGTCAGGTGTGGAGGAGAAGGAAAAGAAGTTAGTCCCTAGAGCTAGAGCAGGGCTTGGCAGGGAAGAGAACAGGGAGACAGGAGAGGTGGGAGAGGGAGATTCTGGGACTCCCGGTGAGTGGAGCCACTAGTTAAGAAGCTCCCTGTGATGCCCAGGGGCTGCTGGGGGTGGGAGAGAAGAGAAGTTTGTGGAAAAGGTGAGGCAAGTAAGAAGGTGGAACCTGTGACGGTGAGTAACAGAGAGGGTCGGGGCAGTGAGGGGGCAAAACTGAGGCAGGCCTGAACTAGGAGTGGGCGGGACCCTAGAGGGGCATGGCTACAAGGGTGGGGCTATATGAGGGCGTGGTTACACGAGGGTGGGGCTATATGAGGGCGTGACTACAAGGATGGGCTATGTGAGGGCGTGGCTACATGAGGGTGGGCTATATGAGGGCGTGGCTACAAGGGTGGGCTATGTGAGGGCGTGG